>NC_134355.1:462678028-462980528 GCF_048569485.1 Anomaloglossus baeobatrachus | reverse complement strand
AGCACCATAGAAAAACACTGGTCTGAGTGCTATCCAATAAAACATCCCAAAGCACTTGTCTGTGTTATACGCTAACTATACGGTAGTGTGAGCGCACTCTCTATAGCACCCGCTAACTCTGATAGCCCCGTACAGAATGTGTATAGCGGAGGTGCGCATGTTCACCCTCCGCTCCATGCAGCTGGACTTTAAACTAATTGGTTTGAAGCCAAAGAGACAAAAACAGTTATGAAAGTAGAAGACTGATAAATCATTTACTTATCCAAAACACATATTTAATATTACTGGAAATAATACTGTACCGGAGGGCTTAGTCAGCAGGCAAAGACAATGTTATTGTGTATCATCAGGGCCATGTGTAAGAAGAGGTCTTATGGCTGTGAAAATACAGTGATACCTCGGTTTTCGTTGATAATCCGTCTGAATACAATCAATGAAAACCGAAACCGATTAAAACCGAAGCAATTATTTACATAGGAATCAATGTAAATCCAATTATTTCGTTTTAGACACTCTAAAATACATACAAAAACCACATTTTATAGGTAATAAAGATAGTGTTTAATACTAAAAACAATAAGAAATGAATATAAAAGGAATATTAAATGAATATGAAACACTAATATAAAGAAAAGAAACATTTTATCTTACATTTCTTACATATATTTTGAAACTGACGAGCGGGGTGACACACACACAATGCCATACAGAGCCGGAAAATGCATGGATCACCCTTTGTTTTTGCAAAAATAGCAGCGTAGTCATGTGGGCAAGCAGACGAAAGCAAACAAAAACCGAGGCAATCAACGAAAACCGAGGCAAATTTTTAGTGGAAAAAAACAATGAAAACCGAAACCAATGATAACCAAGATTAACGAAAACCGAGGTACCACTGTATGTCCTCATGTATAAGTGCTACGTGGTACGAGATACAGGTCACACATGAGACTGCTTATTACAGCTATTTGCTATTGATCATTTTTCATCTATACTGTATGTACCACAATAACTCCTCATAGAATCCAAGGGACACTACAATGCTTTATTGGCCCTAAGCTGGCGCTACAGAAGGATTGCGGTTGCTTGCTGGGGTTCCCAGTATTGTGATCATTTTCTCCATTCCCCTCATTTTTTAACTGGAATTGTTCAAAGTGAATAACACACAGGGAATCTTTTTTCAGCAGGTTGATGCTTCCAAATTTGAGGACAACATAAGTTCTACAGAAACTGTAATTCTGGGATGGGGGGGGTTGATGGATGTCTTGCAATGCTAATGTCACCCTTCATAAGGTGTAATGAAAGCCTATCCTGCCCGCAACTGATTGCCATTTTTCCTTGTAGATTGTATAGAGGTAAAAAGCTGTCCGTTCTCTGGGATTTAGTGGGATGGATATGCATTTCAGACGGCTTATAACCCTAAGGGCTTGTGTAGATGCCCATATTTGCATTTCGAGTGCCATTCAACCAAACAGCGGATCGGACTCTGACCAATGTTGTTCTAAGGGGCCGTGCATAAGTGCAATTTTTTTTACTTTGTCCAAGGAATAAAATAAAAAAAGAAATCTTTGCATGCCCGAGTTGCCACTATAAATCGAATCGCCCTCAGCCGTGCAAGTCAATGGGTCCGTGGGAAAAAAAAAAATCAGAGTTTTTTACTTTCACGGACTGACACAATGGAGATGATAGAAAAAAATTAATCTTCTCCACAGCTGAGAAAATCGGATCACGGTCCTTTTTTTTCACAACTGAGAAAATCATCAGTCATCTGCACCTAGCCTGATGATCATTTATCTGTACTATACTGAAAAGTATTGGTGCATTTCCACCTGACAATCCAGGCCACCGAAGGACTACATGTAATCCAACGGGCGACCATCCACACATCTAATTACAGAAAATATTCTGCTGATAACCATGATTTTTTTTGACTGATAAAAAATCTTTGCACCCAACAAATAAGCATTTTGCATGTTCGTCGGGTGATTGCTGACTGGTTTATACATGCCGATAATTGAGAAAGCATTCCTACGAATGTTGGTTCCCGGATTATCAACCTGTGAATAAATCAGAATTAGGCTAGTTTCACACTTGCGTTCAGCGCATTCCATCACTATGGAGAATAGCGCAGTCCGTTAACGCATTCTCCATAGACTTGTATGGGCGACGCACTGTAACGCAAGTGTCTGCGTTGCATCCGCTGGACGATGCAGCGTCGTTATTTTGACGCTGCGTCGGGCGGATGGAACGCAGCATGTAACGTTTTCCTGCGCTTGGCGGAGTGTCAAAAAAACGCAACCTGCAGGAATCCGTTAGGCGTCCGTTGTTTTTATAATGGACGCCTATGGTGGCGGATTCCGTTAGAATGCGTCATTTGACGGATTCCGTTAACGCAGCTGTCTTTACACAACTGCGCATGCTCAGATGTGTAAAGTCAAGGAAAAAAAACTACACCGGATTGCGTTATTTTGTACGATCTGTAGCATGCTTTGTGCCACTATATGCAACGCATCCGTTACATGCGTCACACAACGCAATGCTACGGATCCCGTCCAACGCAAGTGTGAAACTAGCCTTAATGTTGCAAAACTGCCATGATAAGACATCATTTGTGATTCTAGGATAACTGGGTTTACTTTTGGAACTGCACTTTATACAGTACATTATATGATATCATCTATGCTGTGCTTGTTGCTATACATAAATCTATATTGTTGATGCTGTGCTTGTTGCTATACATAAATCTATATTGTTGACAATGATGGCATTTTTTGTCTCCCAGACACAAGGCAAAGTGGTGCTGATCACAGGCTGCGACTCAGGTTTTGGATTAGCCTTGGCAAAACATTTACATAATTTAGGGTTTACCGTGTTTGCAGGTTGTTTATTAAAGGTGAGTGACATCCTACATTGCCTTCCACCAAAATGATTGACAGCTCTGTGCGTTCTTTGCTCTATTTGGCCTTTGTGGGTTGTTTGGGCACCAGTACCATTGGGTTCATGTGACCTGTATCATATTTATACAGTATTTTGTGGACATTTGCAAATGTTTTGGTACAATCATCTTTAAGAAAAAAACGTCATTTGCATTGTGCCACCCCGTCAAGCATGATGCAGCTCCTGTTATCTCTGCCCATGTATTTTCTCTGTAAGCAGTTTGCACAGAGTTCCATAGGAGATTAGTGTGTAGTTTGTAGATTTTGTCATGCACACAATTAATTAGAAGAGAAAACTGCTCGAGCAGCGAAAGATAAAACCAGGCTTTGTAAAGCTGCCGCTCCGGTAAGCAGAAGAAGCTTTGTAAACGCCTCCACGATTACGGATTACAGATTCTGGGAATTATAAATCCAACATTTTCTGGTGATTATCCTATTTATTAACCAAATCTCTCATTTGTAAAAAATAAATAAATAAAAAATTATAAGAAACTGACTTAATGAGCCATTCACCGTTTTACTGTGCCGTCCGTGTGTACCTACATGATTACAAAGGGCAATGATCAGAACCATTACTGTAAACGCCTGACTGCCAAGCATTGACGTAAAAGTCGATATAGAAGGACCTTTACTTCCCAAGAAATTGGCCAATACGTTGACCTGGCACAGGATTGTTTGCAGTAGTAGCTGAATGACAGAAAGGCTCTTTAGATTGTCTTTGTAGAATTTACGATATCGCTCAGGCTTGTAGATTAAAAAACACTTCCCTTATATTACTGATAAGGAGATCAATAAGACATAACCAGACAAATGTTTTCAGTTTAAAGGGAACCTGTCAGGGTCAATATGCACCCAGAACCACGAGCAGCTCTTGGTGCATATTTCTAATCCCTGCCTAACTGTCCCAGCCTATAGTAGCATAGATAAAGAGATCTTTAGAAAAGTATTTCTAAAGATCTTTTATCAAATGCTAATGAGGCCAGCGACTATTCATGAGGGTGTTACTTTCCCTGACTAGTCGGCCCCCATAGAATGTTAGCATGGCCCTGTGGGTACTAACATGCTAATGAATGCTCAGCATCAGAGGTATGGTCGTGCTCACCTCTCGGCTGCCACCACTGGTTATCGGCTCTATGAGCATGATCAGAAGTCCTGGGCTTCTAGTCATGCTTACTGTGAAGCCTGGTGTACGTGTCCAAGCTTCAAAGTGGTGTAGTGTGCATGAACGGAAATCCAGGGACGTTCTGATCTTGCGCACTGAGCCGAAAACCAGTGGTGGCAGCAGAGGTGATTCCGACCATGCCTCTGACAATGCGCATTCATTAACATGTTAGTACGCCCACAGGGGTATGCTAACATGCTAAGGGGGCCGACTAGCCAGGGAAAGTAACGCCCTTGCGACTAGTCGCTGGTCTCATTAGCATATGATAAAAGATATTTAGAAATACTTTTTCTAAAGATCCCTATATCTATGCTAGTGTATACATGGACAGTTAGGCACAGATTAGCAATATGCACCAAGAACTGCTTATGGTTCTGGGTGCATAATGTACCTGACAGGTTCCCTTTAAAACATGACATACCAAAAAAAAACAAAAATGCTATTATGAAAAAAAAACACAAGTAACCTAATTTAGCAAATTGTTGCAGAGAATCTGCAATATCAAAAATTCACCAAATACTCATTGTTGCCCAACAAACCTTAAAAAAAGCTTTTTTTTATTATATCAACAAAAAAATTTACAAGACAGTAAAAATACCCAAAAAGTAGCACTTCAACATGAGCTGTAGATCAACAAAGCCCAATCCAAGTAGGAAAGGGATGACAGGAGTGACAGAGAAGTAAATAGAAAAATATAAATAATTTATTCATGCATTTAAAAAAACTATTAAAATTAGCAAAGTGCTTCACCAACGATAGACGTGGGCCAGTGTGGAGATACAGTCAGGGCCAGAAATATTTGGACAGTGACACAAGTTTTGTTATTTTAGCTGTTTACAAAAACATGTAATTGGACAAGGGACTCTAAGGGCTGCAATTAACTCTGAAGGCGTCTCCCTCGTTATCCTGTAATCAATGAAGTAGTTAAAAGGTCTGGGGTTGATTACAGGTGTGTGGTTTTGCATTTGGAAGCTGTTGCTGTGACCAGACAACATGCGGTCTAAGGAACTCTCAATTGAGGTGAAGCAGAACATCCTGAGGCTGAAAAAAAAGAAAAAATCCATCAGAGAGATAGCAGACATGCTTGGAGTAGCAAAATCAACAGTCGGGTACATTCTGAGAAAAAAGGAATTGACTGGTGAGCTTGGGAACTCAAAAAGGCCTGGGCGTCCACGGATGACAACAGTGGTGGATGATCGCCGCATACTTTCTTTGGTGAAGAAGAACCCGTTCACAACATCAACTGAAGTCCAGAACACTCTCAGTGAAGTAGGTGTATCTGTCTCTAAGTCAACAGTAAAGAGAAGACTCCATGAAAGTAAATACAAAGGGTTCACATCTAGATGCAAACCATTCATCAATTCCAAAAATAGACAGGCCAGAGTTAAATTTGCTGAAAAACACCTCATGAAGCCAGCTCAGTTCTGGAAAAGTATTCTATGGACAGATGAGACAAAGATCAACCTGTACCAGAATGATGGGAAGAAAAAAGTTTGGAGAAGAAAGGGAACGGCACATGATCCAAGGCACACCACATCATCTGTAAAACATGGTGGAGGCAACGTGATGGCATGGGCATGCATGGCTTTCAATGGCACTGGGTCACTTGTGTTTATTGATGACATAACAGCAGACAAGAGTAGCCGGATGAATTCTGAAGTGTACCGGGATATACTTTCAGCCCAGATTCAGCCAAATGCCGCAAAGTTGATCGGACGGCGCTTCATAGTACAGATGGACAATGACCCCAAGCATACAGCCAAAGCTACCCAGGAGTTCATGAGTGCAAAAAAGTGGAACATTCTGCAATGGCCAAGTCAATCACCAGATCTTAACCCAATTGAGCATGCATTTCACTTGCTCAAATCCAGACTTAAGACGGAAAGACCCACAAACAAGCAAGACCTGAAGGCTGCGGCTGTAAAGGCCTGGCAAAGCATTAAGAAGGAGGAAACCCAGCGTTTGGTGATGTCCATGGGTTCCAGACTTAAGGCAGTGATTGCCTCCAAAGGATTCGCAACAAAATATTGAAAATAAAAATATTTTTTTTGGGTTTGGTTTATTTGTCCAATTACTTTTGACCTCCTAAAATGTGGAGTGTTTGTAAAGAAAGGTGTACAATTCCTACAATTTCTATCAGATATTTTTGTTCAAACCTTCAGATTAAACGTTACAATCTGCGCTTGAATTCTGTTGTAGAGGTTTCATTTCAAATCCAATGTGGTGGCATGCAGAGCCCAACTCGCGAAAATTGTGTCACTGTCCAAATATTTCTGGACCTAACTGTATGTATACAAATGTCAAGAAATGTAAAGGTAGAAACAATATTGGTATAGCATAAACCTTATACGTAAAAGCTGGAGTAATGATGAGAGCCAAAAGAGTGTGTATAACAGTGATATGCCTAGAATAGGGGATAAATAAACGTGTCAGTGGAAGATAATCCCCATACTAAACAATTTAGACCAGAGATACATTAAAGCATTCTAGTTCTCAATGACTACCTGTAGGTAATAGATGCTGATGGCTGAAAGGTGATCCCCAGGTTCCACGCCCTCCTCAAAGCCCGACGCGTTTCGCCCAAAAAAGCATATGTGAATATCTGTGAAACTGGCATTATATGTAGTTTTATTTTTGTAACATGCAGATTTGACTTGTATTATTATGTACTTATAAGTCTTTTGCATGTGGGTTTCTAGGATAAGAACGGTGAAGGTGCTCAGGAGCTGCAGAGTTTACATTGCGATCGTATGAAGGTGCTGCAGCTGAATGTCTGCAGTGAGGAAGAAGTTACACAAGCTGTTGAGTTTGTGACGAAAAACTTGGAAGATCCTGGTAAAGGTACATTCAACTTCTACAGTACTAACGCTATGCAGAGAATTAAGTGCAGCACATTCTCCTAAATGATTTTATGTCATTGAGACGTAATACACCCGGGATGGAGATTGTGCGTCAGCGCTCGCATACAGTACCGTATTACAGTGTGCTACCATATATTCACTAACATGGCATGCTACCATTTATTTTCTTTGAACAGAGTGTTAACAGATGTCCCATTTTTAGAATTCTGAACAACAATTCTTCGTATGAACTTATCATATGAATATAAGATACATCACAATCATGAGATAATACAGCTATGCTGCAGCAATATCTACTGAATACAGATGGAGTTTTCACCCCTTCTCACAAAAGGACGTAACTGTATGTCTTCATTGCAGGTCAGTTACTGCAATCCACCATACAGTTATGTTCTAGTGAAGGTGCAGGCTCAAGAGTTCAGCCCGAAGCATTCACAGCAGGTTTCACATGCAGCATATGCCTGACATTTGATACTAAAAGAAGAGGGGAGGCCAGATGATGTACTGAGCACTTCCTAAAGAACATAAAGCAAAAAAGAAAATGGAAGCATAAGGCTATGTGTCCACGGGACCTTGTTTCTGCAAATTTTGCCGCGGAAAACCTGCAGATTTTTCTGGATTTTCCAGATAAATCCGCAGGTTTTAACATGTACAGTCACTCCCCATGTTATCCTATGGGACATGGGGAGTGCTGTGTCCACGCTGCGGAAAGTGCGGCTGCCGACCATGCTGCGGATGTAGGCATCCGAATGTATAATGCATGTCAATTATTCATGCGGAATTACCTGCGGCTGTCCCGGCCCTCCACTATGGAGATAAGAGGCCGGGACGTCCGCAGGTAAGCTGCATGAATCTCCGCATGTTTCCCGCAGCTATTCCGCTATAATCTAGCAGCTAAAAATAGCTGCGGACGCCGGCGGGCAGCTGCGGGAAGCATGCGCTCGTACCAGCGGATACATCCGCAGGTACGAGCGCCCGTGGGCACATAGCCTAAGGCTCAAGTAAAAGGTAATAATTATTAAATATGTAGGAGAGAAGAACAGAATAAAAAATAAGAGAATGACACAAAATAATCACACGACAAGCTGTGGTACTAAATATAAATCTATAAAATGCTGGGTTCAATTAATTGAAAATATAGAAATATAGTAAAAAAAATCAAAATCAGTCAATCAATGGCAGATAATTTGATAACCTCTAAATCCCAAGACGACGCGTTTCGCGTTGGCGTCTTCCCCTAGGCTGCTGCAGGGAACCTCTATTTTATGACCATATACCAGTATTTAGGTTAGTACTACAAATTGAAACAGATTAAGGGTGATCCCAGTATATAATAAGTAAAGTGTACTTGAAGTTTAACCCAAATGGGAAGCATTAATATGACACCCCATGAATAAATAAAAGAACTAATACATGAAATAGAGGTGACCTGTAGTAGCCTGGTGGAAGAAGCTAATGTGAAATGCATGGTCTTGGGATGTATATGTAGCGCTTCACGGGCGCGATGTCACAGGCGGCCTTAGCCCGGCTCGGTTGCGCCGAGGCATACAGAAGATGGCAGGGGAGAGATGATGGGGGTAGTAGTGAGGTACTTTTCGTGACACCACCTGTGGCATGTGGACAGGGAATGGTCCGCCACTGCTGTCGCTGTCCTCCGGGACAGATGGTAGTAGCAGCCATGGATGGTATCGCTCTCCACAGGTAGAGCGGGCCCCAGGGAGGATGATGAGGGGAGTAGTAATGGCGGCGGGGAGCGGCAGTACGGGTAATAAAGAGTCAGAGTCTATGGTTGCGATTCCAGGTTGTTTACTCACTCTTAGTGCTGTGCCGCTCACCAAGGTAATACCGGTCACTTGCTATGTCGGGCTCCTTTGAACCCGAATCCCTTAAGAGATCAGCCCGGTTTGGTGTTCGGTGGGTTTCTCCTTGTAACATCTGTCTGTGGATTCCCTGGCTTGAAGCTACTAGGGGACCCTTGGTTTCACGAGATGTACTCTTGTCCCTATCTGCAGGTGCCGTGGTTCCGATGTGGGGTCCGGCTTGAAGCGAGGCTCCGGATCCTATATGGCACTGTGCTTTCGGGCACTGTGTGGTCAGGGAAGCTTGAAACTTTCCCCGTCCAGCCAGATTCTGGAAAATCAACTTGAAGTATGATCTTCCTTAGGGTCCTGCCGCCCTGTGTGGCGTCGGTTCCGTGGGGAGCAGAGATCCCTCTCCCCACAGCAATCATGTGAACTTTCTCTTTCTTCCCACTGGACCACTCCTGAGATGCGACTGCTCCCTTCCTCTCCTGCTGGACTAGACTGCCTGCCTGAGTGTGGCTGGCTCACTAGTTTTGTTAATTGTGGTGTGACTCCAAACTCCCCCTGCTGGCTGCACCTCCCCCCTCCCAGGTCCTAAGCTAGTGGGACTGGGGCCCCTGTTGAGGACATCCTATAAATGCCACTCTGTGTGCGACCCCTTTATTACCCGACCCTAGCCCAGTCCCCAGTGGGAACAGGGCAACCTGGTGTGCATTTGAGTGTATAATGTGGTGTAAGCGGGACTGACCTCCTCAGGAACCGGGTTTAGCATTGTACCCAATTTGGGTGCAATATTCTGTGGCGACTGAAGCCTCAGGGGCGCCACATATATGTTATCAAACTATCTGCTATTGATTGATTTTTTTTTTACTATATTTGTATCGTTTCAATGAATTGGATGCAGGATTTTATAGCTTTATATTTGGTAGCACAGCTTGTCCTGGATAATTTTATGTGATTTTCTCCTTTCTATTTCTGGTTTTATCTCCTATAGATTTCATAAAGATTACATTTTATTTGAGTCTTACGCTTCCATTTTTTGAGGGGGTTTGTGTAAATGACACTTGTTGCAACACCCTAGACTGCAGATACCAGTGATTCCGAACATTTGTCCTCTTAAGGGCCATTTACACGCTGCGATATCGCTAACGATATATCGTCGGGGTCACAGTGTTTGTGACGCACATCCGGCGTTGTTAGCGACGTCGCAGTGTGTAACACGTATGAGGGACCTTAAACGATCGCAAAAGAGGCAAAAATCGTTGGTATGTGAGATGTCGTTCACTTACCAAAAATCGTTGCCTATTCAGTAGCGAGGTTGTTTGTCACTCCTGCGGCAGCACAAATCGCTATTTGTGAGACCTCAGGAACGAGGAACAACCTCGTACCTGCGGCCGCCCGCAATGAGGAAGGAAGTGGGCGGGATGTTCGTCCCGCTCATCTCCGTCCCTCCGCTTCTATTGGATGGCTGCCGTGTGACGTCGCTGTGACGCTGCACGTACCGCCCCCTTAGAAAGGAGGCAGTTCCCCGGCCACAGCGACGTCGCAGGGAAGGTAAGTCCGTGTGACGGGTGTAAGCGATGTTGTGCGCCACGGGCAGCGATTTGCCCGTGACGCACAACCGACGGGGGCGGGTACGCTCGCTAGCGATATAGATAGCGATATTGCAGCGTGTAAAGTACCCTCTAGTTCGCAGCCATGACATATAGGATTGTAACTGAGCTCCTTCAGTAAATGTGCACAGCAATGTTGTCTTTAATTTGCCGTGCAGTTCGTTAATTTTTAATGGCAGATTTGCAGCACTTTTTTAGGCTGGTTGTAGATGTAATCCACCTGAAAAAGACACCAAGTACACATATCATAAGACAGCTATATTATGTAAATAAGCTATAAAGTGTTAACTATTATTCAAGGGAAGGTGTCGCGTTTTTTTATTTTTGTATTAATAATAGTGATTATGAAATAAAGTATTTTTAATACAAAATTAAAATCACTGTTTATTTAGTTTTTATTTAATTCTAATTTTACTGAAACACTGGGGGCTGCCATCTCGGATTTGGTGTTTGTAACGACAGTTATTCACCTCATTTATGGCAGCCCCCTAGGCACAGAGGACAGTGGTCAGAATCCGACCCCATTTAGTAACATTAGAGAAGGCGTCTGCTGTGAAATGAATGCGCCCCCTGGGCTGTCCAGATCGCGGCAGAGGGAGGAGATCAGTGCCATCTTTGTGGAGCAACAGCATGTGCACTTTCACCCTGTCACCCACCGTGTTGGATGGGGTGAGTACCGGCGCCGGGCAACGGTGATTGCACCGTTACTGATCCTGGCATGCTGCTCCCCACTCTGCCGTTCACCCCCCCCCACCCCCATACTCTGCCGCGGACCCCCGCACTCTGCCGCGCCCCCTTCCCCGTCCCACACTGCCGTGGACCCCCTCCTGCGGACAACCCTCCCCCGCACTATGCCGCGGACCCCTCTCCTCCCTCCCCCACAGTCTGCCGCGGACCCCCCTCCCCGCGTGTGCTCACCTTGGGCCTCTGCTGCTCGTACTGTGATGTCTGACAGGACAGGCTGCCGAGGCGCAAGTCTGAGGTGAGTGCATACGGCATTGGGATACAGTCAGCGAGCTGAGCGAGGCATTGGGAAACAGTCAGTAGGCAGTGTGGGGGCATTGAGAAACAGTCAGTAGGCAGTGTAGGGGAATTGGGAAACAGTCAGTAGGCAATGTGGGCCACCTGTGGCCACCAAGAAAATGGCTCTGCACTGTGATCCTAAACTTCATTCTCTTATCCTTTTGGAAACACCCAAAAGGGGAGGGGGAGGTGACATCACACACAGGAGAGCAGATTCTGCCCACTTTACTGCAGCTATAATGTGAGCTGTTTCTACAGTAGGATTTCTTTAGGATTTCAGCAGCTGCTCCTTCTAGTGTTTAAGAGTGGAACATATCAAACTTTAATTTTTTATATATATATTTTTCTCAATTAAAAACAAATAATTTTATTTAAACATAACCTTAAAACATTAATACTTTACATTTTTTTAGTTATTGAAGAATTATTATTTTTTTTTTACGACACCTTCCCTTTAAGCAAACTGAGCGTAAAACGGTGACGTCTGCAGTAACGGAGCAGTGGCCTGAATTAGCATTAGAAGAAATCAGGGATTCTATGGACTGTACATTGTCTGAAAACTTGACCATATACTTAATTTCCTTTGCAGGTTTGTGGGGTTTGGTGAATAATGCTGGGATTTCTACATTTGGAGAAGTAGAATTCACAAGTTTAGACACATATAAAGAAATAGCAGAAGTGAACTTGTGGGGAACAATAAGAGTCACGAAAGCATTCTTACCATTAGTACGTCAGAGCAAAGGTAAGTGACATCACAGTGTTACCAAGAAAGCTGGTAACATTTCACAGGGTTTATGCCATATGCTGTAAACGTTCTTAAAACAAAAAACCTACAAACCGAGTACTACTTACCCTCCCTGGGTCCCTGCTCTCCTCTACTGCCTCAGTTTCTGTTTAGCTGTAGCGGTGACATCATGTTGACAGCACAGCAGCCAATCACTGAGCTCATTAGCTCTGCCCATGTAGCCAGTGCAAGCTGCTGAGCTCCGTGATTTACTGCAGCGCTGTTAATATGGCATTATCACTGCAGCTAGCCAACAGAAATAGGACAGCAGTGGAAAGCCAGTAAGCATCTGGGGAAGGTAAGTAGTACTCTGTCGTGTCAGCACTGTGTCTCCCGTGACTTTGTTATGGCACTTTAGCCTTACATACAGGTGATAATGGATGCTGCACTCTCACTTCTCCAAGGATCATGCCTTTGGACAAACCTCAGACAAACGGAAGTAATGAGAGTCTAACAGCCTAATAGTGGCCGCTAATTGGCTTCAGGGCTCACGTGGCATAACACATGATGCCAACTTTACTGGAATAGCATGGTCACGGAGGGGAGGGGAGTTTAAAGTGTTTTTTTTTATTTTAGGGTTTTGCAGGTACTACGCAACCTCTTTAAGACACTGTACCCACTTGCAGAATTCATAACACCTGTAACAGATCTGTTTCATATATTTTTAATGTATGCAAATCTATGTAACCTACCAGCTCATAATGTAAAAGATCTGACTGGAATGAAATCTAGCTTAAGGGGTACTTCTCACATAGCGAGATCGCTGCTGAGTCACAGCTTTTGTGACGTACCAGTGACCTCATCAGCGATCTCGCTGTGTGTGACACTAAGCAGCGACCTGTCCCCTGCTGAGAAATCGCTGATCATTACACACTGTTCTGGTTCAATTTTTGGTCGTCGGGCTCCCGCAGGGCAGCATGCATTGGTGTGTTTGACACCTTACCCAACGACCTCGTTCGCGACTCACGTAGCCGTGCATCTTCGTTGTTTTCCGCGCCCTCTCTGCTCCGATTGGTGATTGCTACTGCGTTCGGATTGGCCCCTTCCATCCTTTGTTCTGGCTTATAGAGCGCAGTACATTTCAGAGGGCTGAATTCACTTGTCCCGGACCACGTGTAGCAGCAGATCGTAATACAGTCCATTCTGCATCAGGACTGTAGTATGGACAAGGATGGAGAAGGATGGAAGCGCTATTATGTTGCCTTCTCTAAAGGCGAGTCCGCCCAGTCACAACGCAGTTACGACCACCAATCGGAGCAGAGGGGGTGCGAAAAAGGCAATGTAGATGCACGCCTATGTTGCTAATCAAGATTTGATTCGTGCTATGTGACAGGGTCCCAGCGACCGCCGTATCGTTGCTGCGTCGTTGGGAAGATCTGGCTGATTGACAGCTCACTAGCGACCCTGTAGCGACGTACCAGCGATCCAGACCAGGTCATATCGTGGTCGGAATCGCTGGTACCTCGTTTAGTGTGACGGTACCCTAAGGCTGGAGTCACACTTGCTTATGACTCGCACGAGTGCAATGTGAGAAAATCTCGCATTGCATTCGGCCCCATGTAAGTGTGGCGCCCCTGACCTGGTCAGGCACCACTGAGTGCTGCACCCATGCTGGGACAGTACAATACAGGTAATCCAGATGGCTGACTGGGGTGTGGAACACAGGCGCATAGTGATCAGGCCTCACACATGTACCTAAGAGAGGACCCCTGGGGATCCCAGGAGGGGGCAGAGCCTACGCCTTCACTGGAATAGTGGAGGGGGTGAGAGCTTCCATCTCCTCTCAAGGGGTGTGGTAAGAGAGTCTGGTTGCTAGGTGGCGTAGGCAGACACAAGTGGGGAAGGAAAGAGAGATAGGAGGAGTTAGTTAGAGCTGGGAGCTCGGACTGAGGAGATGTCAGCAGAAAGAGCAGAGATGGAAAAACCCACCAGTGAGTCGGTTAGAGCAGAACTCCAGAGGGCTCAGTGAGGAGCAGACCTGTGGGGCTGATGCTGTCTAACAGCGCCCGCGCAGTGACTACAGACGGGGGAGAACGGTCAACTAGAAGTGCTGCCTGAAAGCCAGCTTCAGCTAGAGAGTGCACGGAGTGGGAAGTACGGAGACTTCTAGAGAGCACCAGGCCCAACCGGGCGGCAGATCCCGAAGCGAGGATAGATTCACCTTTCCCTGCTAAACCTGCCGGTGTGGGGCTCTTACAGCCCACACCACAACACTACAAAAGCCGCAGCCACGTAACCGCAGTGAGGGCCCATAGGTCATAGGAGGCAAGAGGCTGGAGTGGCCTGGTCCGGGGAACAAGCACACGGCACACAAGAAGGGGAGAGAGGCTTGGAGCATCTTCCCTGGGTGACCCCCATAGGGACTCAAAGTCGGGGTCACCCCAAACCACCAAGGGCTAAGGAAGGCGAGTCAGTAGTCACCCTCATAAAGTCAGCCTGAAGGACACCTGGTTCCCATCTGGTTCATCTCAGCTACGCCCGGGCTACTCACCCTGCCATCTAATGTGAGTAAAAACCCTGAAAGACATCCTGCCTGTGTGGTCATTCTGCGACTTGTGGTACTACAAACCTACACAGGGCCCTGGGGCTTGCCTCACTCTCAGGAGGCTACTACATCTAACTGCACACACCATCAGCCCCAGGCGACCCTCAACCTGCAGTGGCGGTCCCTACTGACCGCAATGCTGAGAGTGGCGTCACGATCAAACAAGAAGATTTCCTACCAGTGACGGAGATCCAGCAACGTGGAGTCCCTGAAGGTAACGCACCGACACCGACACACCAGCACCGGCGGGGCTTCACATCTGGCGTCACGAACAGGATAAGGACTAGACCTGTTCAGACAGGTGACCATGTGCCTGGGCGGTCCGCTTGAAAAATTGGAAGCGCCGCCATATTGCCACCATGAAAAGCGCGCTGAAAAACAACAGCAGCCCGCGCTGGGAGAAGTTACCGCCCACGAAGAGGTGTGGCTACCCAGAGATCCCCTGCAGAGTTCTGACCTTGCCAGCTATGAGAGTGGAAGCGTCGAGAAACGGCGGAACAGAAAGGGAGCCACAAGCCTGCTGCTGGGAGAGAAGCTGCTGAAAGAGGCAGAACAGAAGCTGGACAGCTTGCTACAGGAGGCAGCGACGAGGCCACCGCTGGGAGATCGTGCGGAAGACGGCGCAGAAGGAATGGCGTCTGACAGCAGGAACCCAGAACCAGGCTCCGCTGCCTGGTGGTATCGGGAGCTGGCCCAGTTCTGTGATCGACTGGAGACCCGGGTCATAGAGCAGGTCAGAGAAGAGTACGCGGAGTTCCTGGGGATGGCTGCGGCGGTGCGGACCTACGAGGAGGGAGCCGCGCGACGCATGTCAGACCGAGCGGCGACGACGCAGACCCCGATGCTGCCACCGGTGGGTGAGTCAAGTGATGCCCCGGCCAGCGCGAGTGCCCCGACCCCTGCAGCCACGCCCGCGGTCCCCGAAGAGGCGCCCGGCGCGGCGATGCTGGACCAGGCCGCAGCCACGCTAGAAGCAGCCCGCCAAGCCCAGGCCGCTGCAGCGATGCCCCGCCTGTCCCGCAGGGCTCCGACCACCACGGCAGTGCTCATCCGTGCTGCAGGTGTGACGCTGACCCAGGCTGCCACCCTGCTGAACCCAGCCCGCCAAGACTCCAACGCAGCAGCGACGCTCGTCCGCGCCGCAGGTGATATGCTGAACCAGGCCGCAGCCCCGCCGGGTGCGGCCCGCCAAGCTCCGACCACCGCAGCGATGCCCTGCCCGGCCCGCACAGACCAGGCCGCCGCAGCGATGCCCTGCCCGGCCCGCACAGACCAGGCCGCCGCAGCGATGCCCTGCCCGGCCCGCACAGATCAGGCCGCCGCAGCGATGCCCTGCCCGGCCCGCACAGATCAGGCCGCCGCAGCGATGCCCTGCCCGGCCCGCACAGACCAGGCCGCCGCAGCGATGCCCTGCCCGGCCCGCCAAGACCAGGCCGCCGCCATACAGGGCGCGGCCCGCCAAGATAAAAGAGACATACCATTTACCCCGGCCTGTAAGGCCAGAGCTGATACCGCTCCCCAATCCACGGAGGTCTCTGATAGGAAGCCCACGCTGGAGGAAGAATACTGGCAGATGAGGGCTGACATGGAGGCCAAGTTTCCCCAGTGGTTGGTGGATCTGTACCTGCGCCCCCCATGCACCCCTGAGGAGATTCAGGCAACCCCTGCAGCCGCGCCGGAGAGTCCCCCGCCCGGGCCAGCAGAAGAAAGTCCATCCCCAGTCCTGCCACCAGAGGAGTGCCAGGAAGAACTAAGGGGGAGAGGAGGCCAGGAAGCAGAAGGGCTAACTCCGACGCCAGCCGCAGCAGACCCCTACCCAGAGCCGGAGATGCTGCCCTATTCCCGCTGGGAGGAGGAAGACTTGACACCGTCAGCAGACGAAGATCAGCCCAAAGACCTCACCTGGGAGCCTGCAGGCATGAACCCAGCCCGCAAGACACGGCGCAGCAGATCAAAGCGCCCTCCGACACCACAGTCCCCAGAACAGAAAGAGGTTACAGCCAGAGATCTGGAGGAGAAAAGGTGCCTAAGAAGGTCCAAAGCCCAGGCTAGAGGACCCCTTTACAGAGGAATAGTAGAGGACTTCAACTTGAAAAGTGGATACGGCTTCATTGTAGTGAAAGGAATAAAAGAGGGCATATTTGTTAACAGGAGAGATGTTCAAGCCCACCTGCCCAGAGGACATTCCGGCAGAAATTTGAAAATTGGAGAAGCAGTACAGTTCACTCTGCATGAAGGTGAAAGGGGATTGTATGCGCTCGATGTAGCACCATGTCCAAGACAAGAAAGACAAGAAAGACAAGAAAGACAAGAAAGACAAGAAAGACAAGAAAGACAAGAAAGACAAGACAGAGATAAAGAAACAGATACAGAAAAGGAATCAGATGCAGACCAAGAAAGGAAAGACACAGAACCTATAGATGAGGCAACCACAGATGAAGAAAGAGACAAAGAGCAGGAAAGTCACAGGTGCCAGTGCCCAACGTGCCCTCGCCCTAGTGAAAAAGAGGAGTAAAGTAAAGGAAAGTAAGAAGAGAAGTTACTGTTTTGATCAGTTTTGAAAAGTTTTGTTTTGCAACGTTTAAGAAATGCGCCCACAAAAACTATTGTGAGAAACAAACTTAAGGCTATGAACTTGCTATAGCCACAAACTCTCGCAGTGTAAATAGTTACACCAGTGGCACCACCACCAGGGCCAGCCTGTTTAGGGGCTTGGCTCGTCTGCAACCAGGGGGGCCCGTCCGTAGAAAAGGGCCTTGGCTCACCTGCGACCAGAGAGCACGCCTGTTTATGGGGCCTTGGCTCACCACCACAAAGAGGGTACCTGGTCAGCACCAACTGTGGAGTCCGCCTCTGCATCCTGCCAGAAGAGGCTGACGGCGCGGATCCACCAGGCCAGGTATACCCTGAAACCACCAGCCCATGAAAGCCGCCTATACATCCTGCCAGAAGTGGCTGAAGTTGCGGCCAACGTGAGAGGGTTTTGGGTGGGTTAACGGACTTGTGGGTGGAGGGTGGTGATGTCTGATACCTGGTGCTTTTAAAAATGTTTTACATGTTTTAATGTTTTATGCATTTTAAAATGTTGTCTTGCAGCCCGAGGACGTGCTGGTGATAACTAAGGGGGAATGTGGCGCCCCTGACCTGGTCAGGCACCACTGAGTGCTGCACCCATGCTGGGACAGTACAATACAGGTAATCCAGATGGCTGACTGGGGTGTGGAACACAGGCGCATAGTGATCAGGCCTCACACATGTACCTAAGAGAGGACCCCTGGGGATCCCAGGAGGGGGCAGAGCCTACGCCTTCACTGGAATAGTGGAGGGGGTGAGAGCTTCCATCTCCTCTCAAGGGGTGTGGTAAGAGAGTCTGGTTGCTAGGTGGCGTAGGCAGACACAAGTGGGGAAGGAAAGAGAGATAGGAGGAGTTAGTTAGAGCTGGGAGCTCGGACTGAGGAGATGTCAGCAGAAAGAGCAGAGATGGAAAAACCCACCAGTGAGTCGGTTAGAGCAGAACTCCAGAGGGCTCAGTGAGGAGCAGACCTGTGGGGCTGATGCTGTCTAACAGCGCCCGCGCAGTGACTACAGACGGGGGAGAACGGTCAACTAGAAGTGCTGCCTGAAAGCCAGCTTCAGCTAGAGAGTGCACGGAGTGGGAAGTACGGAGACTTCTAGAGAGCACCAGGCCCAACCGGGCGGCAGATCCCGAAGCGAGGATAGATTCACCTTTCCCTGCTAAACCTGCCGGTGTGGGGCTCTTACAGCCCACACCACAACACTACAAAAGCCGCAGCCACGTAACCGCAGTGAGGGCCCATAGGTCATAGGAGGCAAGAGGCTGGAGTGGCCTGGTCCGGGGAACAAGCACACGGCACACAAGAAGGGGAGAGAGGCTTGGAGCATCTTCCCTGGGTGACCCCCATAGGGACTCAAAGTCGGGGTCACCCCAAACCACCAAGGGCTAAGGAAGGCGAGTCAGTAGTCACCCTCATAAAGTCAGCCTGAAGGACACCTGGTTCCCATCTGGTTCATCTCAGCTACGCCCGGGCTACTCACCCTGCCATCTAATGTGAGTAAAAACCCTGAAAGACATCCTGCCTGTGTGGTCATTCTGCGACTTGTGGTACTACAAACCTACACAGGGCCCTGGGGCTTGCCTCACTCTCAGGAGGCTACTACATCTAACTGCACACACCATCAGCCCCAGGCGACCCTCAACCTGCAGTGGCGGTCCCTACTGACCGCAATGCTGAGAGTGGCGTCACGATCAAACAAGAAGATTTCCTACCAGTGACGGAGATCCAGCAACGTGGAGTCCCTGAAGGTAACGCACCGACACCGACACACCAGCACCGGCGGGGCTTCACATCAGACAATGCTGCAGCTCAGATCTCCATGTTTTTCCTCAGCCCTAAACGGACTGAGAAAAAAAACTGCAGCATGCTGCAGTTGTCTGCGAGAGCCGTATCACTCACAGCCATACAAGTCTTATCGCAAGAGAAACATCGGACTGCACTCTGATGATATCCAAGTGCAGTGCGATATACGCACAGGCTGACAATAGAGGAGATAGGGGGGGGATTAACCCCTCCCTCTCCTCCGCAGCACCCGCCCTCTCCGCAGCTGTGAGCCGATCTCAAGATCGGATCACATTCGCATGAGACTTGGCTCACGCTCGCATCAGAGCCTGAGTCGGGGGTCATTATCATATCGCATCCATTGCTTTCGCATCGGATGCCATACGCTAATGTTACTCCAGCCTAAATAGAAAAAATCCCGGCACTGCCAATCCAGAGGTAGGTATAAAATTAGCTTTAATAGAGATCCAGATAAAAACAAAAACCCCGGAGGGTCACTAAAGGACAATCTACCTTGTGCCTCCTGGTCAACCACTCCCCACCACTGATTAGCAGCTCTCTGTCACTGGACAATGTATACAGAAAGCTGTGGTATGGGGTTATGACTCGCCCACTCCAGGGCCTTAGGTGACTCAGTATCGGGCCGGACTAGTCCGGGGTAGTCAGTGGTGGCGGGGCCCGATTCCGTGACCCTGGTGGAGTCAATTAATGTGGCGGCAGTGGGGGTGATGATTATAATAAAATTTATGAAAGATTCGTGACGCCACGTGTGGTAAATTGCATCTCTTTAGGGCCGCAGCTGCTGGAAGGGACCTCCGGGGCTGATTTATAGCAGCTGAGATGTTGCTTGCTCTCCACAGGTAGAGCGGGTACCCCGGGGCAACCTTTAAGGCTTGGTAAAGTCTATGGTGTTTAAGGATGAGGTGCAGGATAAAGCAGACGACACAGGGCTTGCAGTTTAGATCTTTACTCACTGTTTGGTCTCAATTCGGCAGCTGTCCGGTTGCCCACAGTATGCTGGGATCCACTGTCAGGTAGTTCAGAGGTCAATACTGGTGAACCCCTCCTGTGTCTCTTTCCTGACTGACTTCCTAGCCTTGACCGTTGTAGCTGTGCTAGTCTTGGCCTCCACCACAGGGCCTGAACAAAGGGAGCTAACCGCAGTTGTATCTTGCCCTCTTCACAGGGAATCTGTGGCAGGTTGTGTCCCTGGGTGCTTGCAACCACCCCAGGCCTTTGGTGTTACTTTTGAGGAATTGTCTTTCTTCCCTCTGTCCGGGGACCGTCCCCGAATGCAGCCAGATCCCTCCACCCGATCTTTCAGTGGAACAGGCCACGAGCCAATATGCCCTTCCGTGGCCCTGGGATCCTTTCTTTCTCTGTGTCACCTGGACCTAACTAGACCCCAGGATCTCCACCAGGAACTTCCTTCTGTCCCTTTCTCCTCAGACTGTACTCCTTCACTCTCTGGAGGTAACTACCTCCCTCTCCTCCTCCCTCTGTCTCTCTCAGACTAGACTAGACTTGAACTTCCTGGTTCCCTGTCTATTTTCTCTTTATTACTCCACCCACACACCCACTGACTAGGCCCCACCCACACTATTGGGACCAGAAATGGAACTTACGGCTCCATGAATATATCTATGGGGGTTGCTGCCACTATCCCTGAGGCTAGCGCCACACATCCATGCCTCCGGTACGTGTTTGGCATTTTTTACACGTACCGGAGACACGGAGACACGTACAGCAATGCCACCCTATGGTAGCAGGCACACACACGTAAAACCACACGGAACGTGTGTCCGTGTGCGTTTGTACGTGTGTGCGATTTTCAAAGCGCTGACATGTCCGTTTTTTCACCGGCAGCACGGGTGTCACACGGCCCGCACCCGTACCACACGGGTGTAGTGTGGATGCGGTCCCGTGTGACACGCGCCGGAGAAAACACACATGTCAGTGAAAAAAAAACAAAACATTAACTCACCTTCTCTAGCCCTCCTGTCTCTGCCGCTGCTGCCTCTTGCTGCCGACCGCCGCTCATTATTCTCATTGAATATTCACTTCACTGCCTGGCAGCAGCAGCAGCGGGGAGACGGGAGGGCTGGAGACCGAGGATCAGCACCACGGACAGCAGCGCGGACATCAGGAAGGACCACGTGAGTATAATAATTACCGGTTCTACGTGTGCTATCGCGGATAGCACACGTAGAACACACGTGTCACGCACGTACCAGAGACACGTACTTACCTGCACGCAACACGCAGGGAAAATACGTGTCTCTCGGCACGTGCGTGAATTTCACGTGAGTGTGGCAGAAGCCTGACACTGTGTATGCCTACCAATTGGTGTGTGCAAGTTTAGTCTGTGGACCGGCATATGACCTCATTCTTACCCAGGATAGGACATCACACCTCTGGCTGAGGTGCAATATCTCTGTGGCGACGGAAGCCTCAGGGGCGCCACAGTTATACACAGCTTAAAAACTGAGCTCTGCTAGATCTACAGCAGAGAAAACTATGACTGTATCATAACTGCTGTACCCAGTATGCTAAGCGATACATTGCTGGATCAGGGTCTCTGTCCCTACCTCCTGGTGCTGTCAAATTACATAACAAAAACCTGCTAACAGATTTTTTTTACTCCAGGATCCTTATTAAAAAAAAAATCTGCTTTTTTTTTTTTTTTTTTTTTTTTTTAAACACCAGCAGCGAACTTTGACAATAGAGGTTAGATACATTTGATGCACACCAGGTAAATTCTGTGCCATATTTATGGAACAAGGCTACAAATGTGCTGTAAAGTCAGTTTGTTTCCTACATGTAGGAGGACAGTGAATATGCTGCTGGTTGGATGTGATAAATCCACCTTTTATATCAGCAATAAATTTAGAACATACATTTTAATATCACGGTGAGCCAATTTATGAAACTCACCTTTTTTTCCCCTTAGAAATAGTCAAGATAGGTACACAATAAATTCAGTCAAATCAGTAACTGACTCGCTCATGGGTCGAGTGAAAGCATATTTTAATCATCCCAGCTGGAAGTAAAAGCTGGTGGGTGTAAGGCATTTCATTATAAAGAACGCGCTGTCGTCACAGATCTGTCTCTTAAAATAGCACCGTGACTGAACTAAAGTATTGGAGGCCTGGAAGTCTCAGCCTTTGTGGATTTAAAAGGATTAATTTATTTAGAAGTACTCCTAATTTCATTAGAAATTGAAGCTGTTCATTCCTCAAAGACCGTATACAATCCTGATCACATCTAAAGAAAACAGTGTGAAAGCGCCTCGTGAACTAAACAAAGACATAGGTTTAGTAGACTATGTGACCATCGGTAATTTTTCTTTTATTCTGTCTTTTTGACTACCTTAAAGGGGTATGCCTACAAAGCACAGAATCTGCATAACTATTGTTAACCCCCTTGGTGCCACCGCCAGTTTTGGTCTTGACCTTTTTGTCAGACCTTCTTTTTTTGATTATATGGGCGCCCATCAAGTCAGATTCGGGCAGAGGCGGTGTGCATATTGTATACTCGTGGCCTTGTGCCATTCCTGGTATTGACACCTGCGAATCCTCACAGTGACCTCAGACTTGTGGATTTAGGCTTTGTGCGCACTAGACCGTTTTACCCGCGGATTTACCCGCGGATTTGCTGCGGAAATTTCTTGAGAAAGGTGTTAAATCTTTCTGCAGTCATTTCCCAGCAAAACCTAGGGAAAAAAAAACACTGCGGATTTTTCTCAAGGGAAGTTTCTTGAGAAAATGTTCTC
Source organism: Anomaloglossus baeobatrachus (assembly GCF_048569485.1). Taxonomy (NCBI): domain Eukaryota; kingdom Metazoa; phylum Chordata; class Amphibia; order Anura; family Aromobatidae; genus Anomaloglossus; species Anomaloglossus baeobatrachus. Next base: position 462,957,675 of record NC_134355.1, on the reverse strand, counting down.
GAGAAACTTTCTTGAGAAAATGAGCATGTTCATTATTTCCTGCGGATTACCCCCGAATTTGCACTTATCCATTCATAAAAATCCGCAGGGAAAAATCCGCGGCAAATCCGCATGCATTTTTGCCGCAAATTTGGTGCGGATTTTTTCCGCAGATGCAAGAATCTTCAGCTCCCAGAATGTCTCTCAAGAAAGTTTCTTGAGAAACATGACATTTCTAGTGCGCACAAAGCCTTAGACCGGACAACTCCTTTAATTATTTATGGAATGGAGTATAAACAAAACAGCAAATCTACCATTGTTTATATATGCAGAACAATGAATATAAAATGCAAAGTGTTAACTTTATTCTGTGGGTCAGTATATGGTGATACAAATTTGTTAATAGTTTTTTTTTTTTAATTATTTCTGAACAATTAATATAGTCTTTGAAAAAAAAAATACCAGGGTTGCCATATTCTAAAACCCATACGTTTTCCCAATTTTTCTGTATGAGGGCTTACTTTTTGCAAGACAAGCTGTAGTTTTGATGACTTTTCAGTAAGGCTGTGTGCACACGTTGCATTTATATCACGTTTTTTTTTATGTGTTTTTGAGTGCAGATCTGTGACAAAATCTGAAGGGAATCCAATGCCAGCAAAGTCAATGAGAATCCTGAAGTATCATGCATACGTTGCTTATTTGTGACTTGCAGATTTGGTGCAGAAAATAATCCACAGCATGTGAATTCTTTCCATGTTTTTTTCACCAATTCACTTTAATGAGTCAATCAAAAACACAAGAAGGGCTCATGCGCACGTTGTGTAATAGCATGCATTTATGCTGCGTCTAGCACTGCAGCGTACATGCATGCGTCCTGCGTCCCCAGCACAATCTATGTAGATTGTGCATAATCCCTGCGCACGATGCTTTTTTGAATGCAGCGATTTGGGGGATAAAATTTTTACCCAAATCCGTGCATTCAAAAATGCAGCATTTCACTTAATTCGTGCGCTTTGGATGCAGCTCCCACTCTGTCTATGGTGGGGGCAGCAGCTGTAGCGCATGAAATCGGCAAGTAATCTGCTAAAAGACTGCATCCATTACGCAGTGTTTCTGCAGCGATTTGAAGCGCACATGTGCTGTCAAATCACTGCAGAAAAGTCAGCATTTACGTGCGAATAAGCCCTAAAAATGCAGGTGTAAAAATTATTGCAGATGCATTGCGTATTTTCTGTGTTTTTGCTTGTACTTTTCGATGGTAGTGAGGCTGGTTTCAGATGTCCGTGTTTTAGGTACGTGTGACATCCGTTTTTAACACGGATGTAACACGTACCCATGTTACCCTATTGTGCACTCTCACACGGCCGTGTTTTCACACGGACCGTGTGGCCCCGCTATTTCACACGGAGACGTGCCCGTTTTTCTCCAGCAGCACGGATGTCACACGGACCGCACACTGATGTGATACGTGTGACATCAGTGTGACACGTACCGGAGAAAACACGGGTTTTTAAATAAAAATATTTTCTATATTTACCTGTATCCATCGATTCTGTCTCTGGCTCTGCTGCGTCCCGCTCCTGACCCCCGCTCATTATTTTCATTTATTATTCACCGCGTTGAGCAGCTGAGAGCAGGGGCATCGCGGTGACAGCAAAAGAGACAGCACCGCCAAGGACAGCACCGCCGAGGACAGCATCGCTGGGGACATCGCTAGTGACAGGTGAGTATCCTGCCAGCAGTGTGTGTTCAGGGATGTCCAGGAGGTCATTGGATTTCCCAATGAACTCTGATGACCTCCTGATGACACCCCTGCGACAACTGCGTTACAGCGAGTGTCACGATGGAGACTTCCAGGGGTTCATGAGAGTTCATTGGGAACCCTGATGAGTCCCTGGACGTCACTGCACAAACTGCTGTATACTCACCTGTCACCGGCGATGTCCCCGGTGATGTCCCCAGCGATGCTTTCCTCGGCTGTGCTGTACCCAGCCTGTCCCCGCGATGTTCCGGCTTCCAGATCCTCAGGCAGTGAATAATCAATGAAAATAATGAGCAGGGATCAGGAGCAGGACGCAGCAGAGCCGGAGACAGCATCGCTGGATACAGGTAAATATAGAACATCTTTTCATTACAGAAACACGTGTTTTACCCGGTACGTGTCACAAGTGTGCAAACACGGATGTCACACGGATGTCACACGTATGACCATAACCATGCGTGTGACTGGTACCTGATTAAACACGGACGTCTGAAACCAGCCTGAAGGAGTGAAGGCTATAAAGAGATAATAAAAACCTCAGTGTCAATATGAGTGTCAAATGGCCCCTGGGTGTCCCATGGGCACATTCATATGGTAACCGATCTCCTGAATTGGTTACAGGTGCATTAAACATATTATAATAGTTATATGTAGTTGTTATTTGATTTTGCACCTTAGTCTGCTCGTTTGTTTGCACTGGCTTAGTTCTCCCTTTGTGAGACTCCCATACTTTCTCACCTTGGAGCCATTATTCAAACAAATCCTGTTTACCTTCTTTTGTCTTTATATATACATGTTTACTAGTGATGGGCGAACCCGAACTGTAAAGTTCGCGGTCCCTACCAGACACGTACCGTGTTTTTCCAAAAATAAGCCCTCCCCCAAAAATAAGCCATAGCAGGGATTTTCAGCATTTTCAGAGCAGGGCTTAAATATAAGCCCTCCCCCGAAAATAAGCCCTAGTCGCGGATCAATTATGAATTGTCCATGCAGCTAAAAAAGTTACAGATACTGCAGGACACTTCATTATAGACAGCGGGCACCCCGTAATCACACTCACCAGACGCCGAGCAGCAGGACCTGCAGTGATCGCACACCCGCACACATCCGATCTCACACACACACAATCAGATCTCACACACACACATCCGATCTCACACACAAACATCGGATCGCACACACAATCAGATCGCACACACAAACATCGGATCACACACATAAACATCAAATCACACACACAAACATTGCAACACGCACATATCGGATCGCACACATACTCACCACATCCAGCGACACCGATCTCTTCTCGCTGGCAGAATCCTGAGAAGCTGTGCGGTGAAGTGCAAGGACCTGCCGCAACAGGACCTGCGGACACATGTGACTTCCTCCAATCATTCCCGGAGGCTGGATGTGATGTGATGTGTGTGTGTGCGCGCGCGCGCGATATGCTGTATGTGTGTGCGCTGCGATCTGCTGTGTGTGTGTGTGTGTGTGTCAGCGTGTCAGCCAGCAGCAGAGGAGGACGGCGTGCAGCATCCACCGAAGATCACAGGAGGACCTGGGAGCTACGCATACGTCCAGGTCTGGTAAGTATGAGTCTCCTGGGAAGTGGGGGTTCTGCTTTTTTGGGGGATAAACTTACCCCCCAACTGTGTTTCTCCAAGAATAAGACCTCCTCCAAAAATAAGCCCTAGTGCTTTTTTGATGGGGCAAAAAAAAAAAATGACAGTCTTATTTTTGGAAAAACACGGTAGTGTCCGTGCACAGGTCATAAACACGGAGTTCTGAGGGAACTCTGTGTAACTGTTCGGATTCAGCTACCTGGAAAATGAACGCAAAAAGAAAGAAAATAAGGAATAAAGCAGGAGCATTGTAGACAAAACAAAGAAAGGAGGAAAAACTGGCATCATTCAGCGAGCTAACCGCTCAATCTTCCTATTTCAGGTTTATACACGCACTAGCTGTACTACCCGGCTTCGCCCGGGTTAATAACTGTTATTAACAAAATAGAATGTATTAACAAAAATGTATTCTGCACACAAAAACCACAAAACAAATAGATAGAAATGTAATTATTAAAAGGCAAAAACTAAGCTAATAGAAGCATTTCACAACATATATTTCAACAACACAGATATTCCACACAGATTTAACTAAATTGGCCAAGTAATGTGCTCCGTCTGTCTCTTTCCAGGTCTGACTCTTTCCCCGTCTGTCTTTTTCTCCGTCTGCCTGTCTCTGTCTGTCTCTTTTTTTGTCTGTCTCTATCTCTCTGTTTCTTTGCCCATCTGTCTCTTTCTAGGTCTGTCTCTTTCTAGGTCTGTCTCTTTCTAGGTCTGTCTCTTTCCAAGGTCTGTCTCTTTCCAAGGTCTGTCTCTTTCCAAGGTCTGTCTCTTTCCCCATCTGTCTCTTTCCAGGTCAGTCTCTTTCCCCATCTGTCTCTTTCCAGGTCAGTCTCTTTCCAGGTCAGTCTCTTTCCCCGTCTGTCTCTTTCCCCGTCTGTCTCTTTCCCCGTCTGTCTCTGTCTCTTTCCCTGTCTGTCTCTGTCTGTCTCTTTCACCGTCTGTCTCTTTCACCGTCTGTCTCTGTCTGTCTCTTTCACTGTCTGTCTCTGTCTGTCTCTTTCACCCTCTGTCTCTGTCTGTCTCTTTCACCGTCTGTCTCTCTCTGTCTCTTTCACCGTCTGTCTCTGTCTGTCTCTTTCACCGTCTTTGTCTCTCTCTTTCCCTGTCTGTCTCTGTCTGTCTGTCTGTCTCTCTATCCGTCTCCCCACCGACATCTTATTACCTCACATATAAGCTTCTTAGGGTACGCTCACACGAGCGTGAAAATCGGACGAGTGCAATGCGAGAAATTCTCGCATTGCACTCTGACCAATGTTAGGCAATGAGGTTGAGCTGTTGGTCAGCTTTTCTCGCATCCAGATTCTGGATGCGAGAAAAGCGGCAGCATGCTGCGTTTTGCTGCTACCGCCGTATCTCTCGCACCCATTCAAGTGAATGGATGCGAGAGATACATCGGACTGCACTCGGATGTTATCCCAGTGCAGTGCGATCTACGCACAGGCTGACAGTGGAGGAGATGGGGGGATTAACCCCTCCCTCTCCTCCGCAGCGCCCACACTCAGCTTCACAGCTGTGACCCGATCGCAAGATCGGGTTACAGTCGCATGACACCCGGCTCACGCTCGCAGCAGAGCCTGAGCCGGGGGACATTAGCATATCGCATCCGATGCTCTCGCATCGGATGCCATACGCTCGTGTGAGTCCAGCCTTATACTACGAATGTCTTTTGTTCCTATAGCAACCAATCACAGCTCCTACTAATAACCTGTAGTTCCAGGCTCCATTTACTTTAATGGAGGCATGTTTTTTGGAGAGTAACTGTAAAGTGCAGGGTTACATTTTCCTGTCAAAACATAGTCTATGACGTTCCCTGGGTCACATGAGGTGTCTGTGCAAAATTTTGTGATTGTAAATGCGACGGTGCGGATACACTTTTCGTTTCACTTTTTCCCCATTATGTAGATAGGGGCAAAATTGATTGGTAAATTGGAACACGCGGGGTTAAAATTTCGCCTCACAACATAGCCTATGACGCTCTCGGGGTACAGACATGTGAGTGTGCAAAATTTTGTGGCTGTAGCTGCGACGCTGCAGATGCCAATCCCGGACATACACACATACATACATACATACATACACACATTCAGCTTTATATATTAGATTATATGGTTTTTAAATTTCTTTGCATTCTGGCCACGGTGTTCATTCCAAAAGACAACAATCCATACAGTCCATGTGAAAAGAGACGGAAGGCACTCACCAGATATGCGGTAAAAAAAAAGTTGTTTTATTCGACCATCAGGTCAGGGGGAAAGGCGTGAGGGAGGTAGGTACACACAATCTGTCGGACGACGGCCGTTTTGCGTCTTTACAACCGACGCTTCCACGAGTCCGACGGATTATGTGTACCCATCTCCCTCACGCCTTTCCCTCTGACCTGATGGTCGAATAAAACAGCTTTTTTTACCGCATATCTGGTGAGTGCCTTCCGTTTCTTTTCACATGGAAAGCAGGAGCGTTGTACATACTGACTTTCCCCATAGCTGTAACACTACTTATGGGTCCGCTCATTAACCCTCATACATATTCACTGCTTCCCCCGCCCACAGCCAATTTCCGAGACCCAAAACTTTCTCATTTTTTGGGACCTGGGTCTGTGTGAGGGCTTAATTTTTGTGTCCCGAGCTGATGTTTTTAATTATTGAAGAGAAAAATGCATTGTCCAGCACCTTTTCTTCTTTAAAATTTATTTAAATGTATTTCTAAAATACATTTTAAGGAAGAAAAGGTGCTGGACAATTCATCGTTCTCTTGTCTACTTAGTGAATGTTAGCCACTTCCTTAAGCCTGCTTTACACACTTCAATAGATCTTACAATCCGTCGTCGGGGTCAAGTTGTAAGTGACGCACATCCGGCATCGTTCGTGATGTATTTGCGTGTGAAACCTACATGCGATCGATATTGAACGAAAATACGGTGATCGCATACACGTCGTTTATTCCTCATACATTGGACGTTTGGTAGTACGAAACTAGTCAATTGTAACGTGTGACATCCATCATACGATTTTGGTGTCTGATGCTATGTGCGCAGGTGTGCGCTCTGCACTGCAGCTTAAAAAAGGTCTGCTTCAGAGCGCAGCTGAAAAGCTGCGTTCTGAAGCGCCTCACAATGTCTGTCATGCACTAATCTCTGTCAGTCCGTCACTATCTCTGTCCCGCACTCTCTGTCCATATCAGTCTATCCCCCTCTCTCATATACTCACCGATCCCCGATCACCGGCGCTGCACGGCATTCACACTGCTCCGGCGGCTTTTACTGTTTTGAAAAAGCCGGCCGCCCATTAAACAATCTCGTATTCCCTGCTTACCCCGCCCACCGGCGCCTATGATTGGTTACAGTGAGACACGCCCCCCACGCTGAGTGACAGGTGTCACACTGCACCCAATCACAGCAGCCGGTGGGCGTGTCTATACTGTGTAGTGAAATAAATAATTAAATAATTAAAAAAAACGGCGTGCGGTCCCCCCCAATTTTAAAACCAGCCAGATCAAGCCATACGGCTGAAGGCTGGTATTCTCAGGATGGGGAGCTCCACGTTATGGGGAGCCCCCCAGCCTAACAATATCAGCCAACAGCCGCCCAGAATTGCCGCATACATTATATGCGACAGTTCTGGGACTGTACCCGGCTCTTCCCGATTTGCCCTGGTGCGTTGGCAAATCGGGGTAATAAGGAGTTATTGGCAGCCCATAGCTGCCAATAAGTCCTAGATTAATCATGTCAGGCGTCTATGAGACACCTTCCATGATTAATCTGTAAATTACAGTAAATAAACACACGCCCGAAAAAATCCTTTATTGGAAATAAAAAACACACACACATTCCCTGGTTCACCACTTTAATCAGCCCCAAAAAGCCCTCCTTGTCCGGCGTACTCCAGGATAGTCCAGCGTCGCATCCAGCGCTGCTGCATGGAGGTGACCGGAGCTGCTGCAGACACAGCCGCTCCGGTCACCTCCACGCAGCTAATGAAGACAGCCGCGCGATCAGCTGATCTGTCACTGAGGTTACCCGCTGTCACTGGATCCAGCGGTGGCCGCGGGTAACCTCAGTGACAGATCAGCTGATCGCGCTACTCACCGCCGCTCCGGTCAGCTCCAGTCAGCAACTGAGGTGAGTAGCGCGATCAGCTGATCTGTCACTGAGGTTACCCGCGGCCACTGCTGGATCCAGTGACAGCGGGTAACCTCAGTGACAGCTCAGCTGATCGTGCGGCTGTCTTCATTAGCTGCGTGGAGGTGACCGGAGCGGCTGTGTCTGCAGCAGCTCCGGTCACCTCCATGCAGCAGCGCTGGATGCGACGCTGGACTATCCTGGAGTACGCCGGACAAGGAGGGCTTTTTGGGGCTGATTAAAGTGGTGAACCAGGGAATGTGTGTGTGTTTTTTATTTCCAATAAAGGATTTTTTCGGGTGTGTGTGTTTATTTACTGTAATTTACAGATTAATCATGGAAGGTGTCTCATAGACGCCTGACATGATTAATCTAGGACTTATTGGCAGCTATGGGCTGCCAATAACTCCTTATTACCCCGATTTGCCAACGCACCAGGGCAAATCGGGAAGAGCCGGGTACAGTCCCAGAACTGTCGCATATAATGTATGCGGAAATTCTGGGCGGCTGTTGGCTGATATTGTTAGGCTGGGGGGCTCCCCATAACGTGGAGCTCCCCATCCTGAGAATACCAGCCTTCAGCCGTATGGCTTTATCTGGCTGGTTTTAAAATTGGGGGGGACCGCACGCCGTTTTTTTTAATTATTTAATTATTTATTTCACTACACAGTATAGACACGCCCACCGGCTGCTGTGATTGGGTACAGTGTGACACCTGTCACTCAGCGTGGGGGGCGTGTCTCACTGTAACCAATCATAGGAGCCGGTGGGCGGGGTAAGCAGGGAATACGAGATTGTTTAATGGGCGGCCGGCTTTTTCAAAACAGTAAAAGCCGCCGGAGCAGTGTGAATGCCGTGCAGCGCCGGGGATCGGGGATCGGTGAGTATATGAGAGAGGGCTGCTCAATTCAGTCACTAAGGAGTTTAGCGGTCACCGGTGAGTCTTCACAAGTGACCGCTAATCAGGAAGCGACACAGACAGAGCCGCAGCATGACAATGAAGTCGGGTGAAGTTCACCCGAGTTCATTCTGACAGTGCGGCTCTGTCTGTGTCTGCTGTCATCTGCCATTCACCGCTGCTACATGGCTGTCTGTGTCTGCTGTCAGCGGCCATGTAGCAGAGCTGAATGGCAGATGACATAGTAAAAACGCATCCCTACACATTACATACGCTTGTCAAGTCAATAAATAAAAAAAAAAAGGTGCCCAATGCATACGTCACAGAACACATGATCTAAAGGATCGCGCACAAAATTGATCAATTTAACATAGACTACTAACGCACGTGTGACAGCAAATGAACGACCTACGTGCAATCTCATTAGATCGCATATGCGACCTGGGCGTGTCACATCGCATACGAGATCGCATACCTAATTGTAAGGTGTAAAGCTGGCTTTACACTTGTGGATCTGCAGATTACATTGGTGAGCTACTCCCTTTTCCATTACCTACTATCACATTGTTTGTAAATTATACCATTTTTGGGTAGACGCGATGTTCTGATCCCCTTTTAATGCATTTTATTGCAATGTTGCAGCAACCCAAAAAAAAGTAAATTCTGGCGTTTTGATTTTTTTTCTCGATACACGCTTTATTGATCCGATTAATGTATTTTATGTTATGATAGATATGGCATTTCTGAACATGGCGATACCAAATAGGTGTTTTGGTTTTGTCTTTTTCAGTGGGGCAAAAATGGGAGCGATTTGAATGTTTGGTTTTATTTTGTCGTATTTGTAATTTTTTTTTTTTACACTTTTATTGATTTTATTAGCATAGCTGGGATTGGCCTGCTGCATTGGGTCATCTGGTCTATGTAGGACCTGGAGATGTGATGCTCAGCATATACTGTCATCTGGACCTGAACAAAAGCAAAGCAAGTCCCCTCACGTACATATTGTACATATTGTACACTTTCACCCTTTAGTGCCTTTCGTGGGGCACTAAAGGGTGTTTATAGCCTTGTTTAACTAATAAATAGTTAAAAAAAACAGTGAGACATCCCGGCGAACTCGACAATCCACAGGTTCACTCATCCCTACTCTTGAATGACTAAATGTTTATATCTGTTTTCACCCTGCATATACAGTATAGCTATAAAACTCCAACATTGGCAGTTTTTAACTGTTTATTAAACAGTTTTCCTTTTAGTTATACCAATTGCATATTCAGCATTTCTTTTCAACATATCGAAATAAGATTTCTAATTATATATAAATGTTACATTATTACTGTAAGGCAAGGGCCGCACAGAGGAAAAAAATAATTTGGGGGGCCGCATTCTTTGCAGGACAAAGTGACATTTTTTTGGTACCATATATAATATAATATAATTTTTTTTTTTACACACCTTTGGATCACTGATTTTGAACATTTTGTTCACGTGTTTATTATAGCAAACGTGCACATTCTTTGTTTAAATATAATTTTTTTTTTTTTTACATTTTATTCATTTCTTGTAACTAAGGCGGGCTTTACACGTTGTGACATCGCTACCGATATATCATCGGGGTCACGTCGTTAGTGACGCACATCCGGCGCCGGTAGCGACATTGCAACGTGTAAATCCTAGGTGCGACGATGAAGGAGCGCAGAAGCATACAATATCGCTGATCTGCGTAACGTCGTTGATTTCCATAATGTCGGTGCGGCCGCAGGTACGATGTTGTTTGTCGTTCCTGCAGCACCACACATCGCTGTGTGTAAACCCGCAGGAACGACAAACATCTCCTTACCTGTGCCCACCGGCAATGCGGAAGGGAGAAGGTGGGCGTGATGTTATGTCCCGCTCATCTCCGCCCCTCCGCTTCTATTGGCCGGCCGCTTAGTGATGTCGCGGTGACGCCGGACGCACCTCCCCCTTGAAGGAGGGATTGTTCGGCGGTCACCGCGACGTCGCAGACCAGGTATGTGCGTGTGAAGCTGCCATAGCGATAATGTTCACTACGGCAGCGATCACCAGATATCGCATGTGCGACGGGGGCAGGTGCTATCGCGTTCAATATCGCTAGCCGATGCTAGCGATGTCGCAACGTGTAAAGTACCCCTAAGTCTTACAACTAGCACTATATAGAAATTTTGACCAGCATCTTTTAGTAATGTTCCCCATCTTGTTGTAACGTGCCCATCCTTGTCCCCTTGTAGTATTGTGCCCCATCCTAGTCCCCATCCCACAGTAATGTGCTCATCCTTGTCCCCATCCTAAAGTAATGTTCCCCATCTTGTTGTAATGTGCCCATCCTTGTCCCCTTGTAGTATTGTGCCCCATCCTAGTCCCCATCCCACAGTAATGTGCTCATCCTTGTCCCCATCCTAAAGTAATGTTCCCCATCCTTGTCCCTATCTTGTAGTAATGTGCCTCATCCTTGTCCCCATGTTATAGTAATGTGCCCATCCTTATCCCCATCCTATAGTAATGTCCCCAGTCTTGTCCCCATCTTATCGTAATGTGCCCATCCTGTACTAATGTGTTCATCCTGGTCCCCATCCTATAGTAATGTCCCCAATCTATAGTAATGTGTCCTTCATTGTCCCCCATCGTATAGTAATGTTCCCCATCCTTGTCCCCTTGCAGCACTGTCCCCATCCTATAGTACTGTCCCATCCTATAGTAATGTCCCCATTCTATAGTAATGTCCCCATTCTATAGTAATGTGCCCATCCTATAGTAATGTGCCCACCTTGCCCCCATCCTATAGTAATGTCCCCAGCCTTATTCTATAGTAATATTTCCCATCCTTGTTCCCTTGTAGTAATGTCCCTATCCTGTAGTACTGTCCCCATCCTATAGTAATGTGCTCACTTTGTCCCCATCCTATAGTAATGTCCCCAGCCTTTTCCCCATTCTATAGTAATGCCCTCAGCATTGTCCCCATACTATAGTAATGTCCCCAGCCTTGTCCCCATACTATAGTAATGTCCCCAGCCTTGTCCCCATACTATAGTAATGTCCTCAGCCTTGTCCCCATACTATAGTAATGTCCCCAGCCTTGTCCCCATACTATAATAATAATGTCCCCATCCAATAGTATTGTGCCCATCCTTGTAATATCCACATCCTATAGTAATGTTCCAATCCTATAGTAATGTCTCCTGCCTTATCCCCATCCCATAATAATGTGCGCAGTTTGTCCCCATCCTGTAGTAATCGGGGGGGGCAGCGGCAGTGGCGGCAGCTGAAAGTAGGCAGTGGCTGTAACTTACTGGTCGCTCTCCTCGGGTTCCACAGACGCCGGAGTGAAGCTGAGGGGGCGGTCTCCGGCCCCAGATCTACAGTGATTGGAGAGATTGGTCATAAGGCCGGTCTCTCCAATCAGAGCTGGGGGCGGGTGAAACACGTCACCCAGCTCCAGCCAATAATCGGTGCTAAAGCTGCACTGATCTTGGCTGGATTTCAATGTTTCAGCCATTTTCAATAGCTGAAACATTACAGTGGCTGTGATTGGCTGACGAACGCCGCTCAGCCAATCACAGCCTCCGTAGGTCCGGGGAGGAGACACCACCCCTCCTGAGGTCAGGCAGAGGTCCCCTCCTCCCCGAATGTAAGGTACTTGCATAGCGATCGTAGCCACCGGGGCTGCGATTTCGCCATGACGTACTGGGTATATCATGGGTCCTTAAGTACCAGGGAGCCATGACGTACCCAGTACGTCATAGGTCACTAAGGGGTTAAGCCATCCTTCACATACACACACAAAATAAAACCACCATTCTTCTCACCTGTCCCGCATTTCCTCTGCCTTCTCAGCTTTGCTTCGTGCAGGCCCGTGCCACTGTTCACTATCGCGGCTGGGGCAGGGGCCGCAGCCACTGTCTGCGCTTTATTCAGATGATTGTATTGCCGGTGTGAGAGCGCAGCGCGCTGGACTCAGAGATCAGCACAGGCAATACAATCATCTAACATAATGTGCAGACAGTGGCTGTGGCCCCTGCACCTGCCGCGATAGTGAACAGGGGCACGGGCCTGGGGGCCACACGAAGCCGCCTGAGGGGCCGCATGCGGCCCGCGGGCCGCGTGTGTGTTTGAGACCCCTGCTGTAAGGCATCACTGACATTAGCGTATAGCATCTGAGGCGAGAGGATCGGATGTGATATGCTAATGACACTCTTTTTTCTTATTTTTTATTGTTCTACTTCCAGGTGTGCATTTGGATGATCCCATCTGCATTTGCCTTGGTGCCCTCATACCTTTATCTTTTTATGCTAATGACACTCTGCTCAAGCTCTGCTGCGAGCGTGATCCAAGTATTATTACTGCAGATTTTCTCGCATGTGAGAATCAGATCACAGATGTGGAAAAAAATATTTCCATCTTCTCCACTGCCTGTCTCTGTGTATATAGTACTGCACTCAGATGACATCTTTTTCACATGCGTCTTTTATGCAGACATGTAAAGGAGACTTTAAGGGTAGGTATAAAAACACAAATTACTTCAATACTTTCTTAACTGGTAAGGATAAGCAAAAGCCCCATGCACATAGTTGTCCAAATCCACTGATTTTTATTTTGACCAATTTAGGCCATGTGTACACTGAGTATTTACTAAGTTTTTTACCTCAATATTTGTAAGACAAAACCAGGAGTGGAACAATCAGAGGAAAAGTGTAATAGAAACACGGGACCACTTCTGCATTTTTACCCAATTCTGGTTTTGGCTTACAAATACTGAGGTAAAAAAAAAATAAATCCCCAAATACTCAACGTGTGCCCGTCACCTTATATGTATAAGGGGCCTCCAAAACCTACGCCAATAGCTTTAGGTTGGCTCACATAACATTCCATTACTCTTTTAAAACATACTTCCATTAATTGTTTTTTTTTTCCTAAGTGGCTTTTAAACCTAGAGAATTCAGCAAAACGCATCAAACAGAGAATTTTATGCATCATTTTTACAACTGTCAGATGTCACAAGCTCAGAAAGGCTACCATGGACAGGCTTGGCACAAGCTACTTTGTCAGATGCAAGAGGAACCCAAACCTTGACCCTTTATCCGTTATACAGGGATTTGGTCTTATAACGGGGTCCAGTGGATTTCTTTCACTGAAAGGTTGTCTTTCCGGAACATCCCACCAGAGAGGCAGGAAGGGTCGCCAAGCAGGGTCAAAGCTGAGGTCACATCAAGGACAAAATCAAGAGACAAGTGGGTGGTCAAAATACAAGCAAGAACACAGAAAATACAAAGCAGAACACAGGCGCCAATAAACTGCACCTTGGTCACTAGATGAACTCTAACTAATAACTGGCAGCTAGAGACTACTGGAGTTTATATAGAAGGGAGCCCCGCCCATGGCTCCCAGCAGAGAGCTAATAACATACCACCTCTTTGCAGGAAACCACAAATATATAGGAAAGACTAGATAGCTACTCTAGAAAATGTAAAAGCTAAATACCCACACGCTACCGTCGTCCAGTTATGACAGTAGTGTTAGTGCCCTGGCATTTGGGGGTACACAGTCCCACTTTTCGCACGTTGAATGTGTAATATCTTTGTGCACTTATAGGTTGTGTGACACGACCTTATAACATGTAGTCACGGCTGCATCCAGTATTACAGCTCAGGCCTATTTATTGCTCTTCGTAGCAGGACCTGGTGAAGCCGCTATCTTCCCTACAGACCTGGGTCTCGCAGATAATGAAGAGGATGCTGCTCTCCATATAATGCTGCGGTCATATAGCTGATGGGCAGGGATACAAAATCAGATCCCCCTGAACTAATATTGATGACCTATTCTACAGATAGGTGATCAGGGAAGCTGTTGTTGTCACTGGTGATAATTTTGGACACATACCACTTAGAGGTGTGCGATGACATTTTTTGGGGGCAGATTCCACCATGAAAACTACTATGAAAAATCCTAGAATGACCATATGCATCTATTGCTGTGCAGAGGTTCAGGATTTTGAGCATCTTTTACCCACTTCAGGTTTCTAAAACCACCAAGTGATTAAAAGAAGTGATCGCTCCATTCTTCTGATGTTTACCACTCGGAAAACGCTCTGTATTTTACAATGCAAATCAATGGGAAGGCTCGGAAGATGCCGGAATCTACAACTCCAAGCTTGTCCTTAACAATGGTGAGGAGATGCTGGGAGTTGTTGTTATCAGGCTGCGGACCATACAGGAACCACAATACTGATATGACACAGGCAGCATCACATATAATCATTTACATCCAGGTACCTTATAGGTGACATCTTCTGAGTCGTTCCCATCCTTTTTGTCTCCACACAGTACAGACGCCATGATGAGGTTTCCTGCCCACCGCTCGTCTCTGAAGACCTCCCTCTTTATTCTTCAGCAGCACTTTTAAAAATAAAAGTATCATTATTCTGATCCATAAATATAAATATCTCCCATGCTGTGCCCCTGAATAAATAATTGCTGTGCTTCCTTCACAAAATATCTCCCCACACTGCCCTTATCCAATATACCTCCCACACTGCCTCTCTCCTTAATATACCCCCACGCTGCCTCTTTCCATAATGTCCCCATTCACTGCTTCTCTCCATAATGTCCCTTCCACACTGCTCTCTTTATAATATACCCCCACACTGCCTCTCTCCATAATATCCCCCCATATTGCCCCCTTTTTTTTTATTATTATTATTTATTTATATATTCCCCCAAAACTGCTCTTTTGTAATCCCCCACACACACACAATACAATGCACCCCCATTACCCCTACACACACACACACACACACACACACACACACAATACAATGCACCCCCATTACCCCTACACCCACACACACGCACAATACAATGCACCCTCCATTACCCCTCCCTCCCCACACACGCAATACAATGCACCCCCATTACACCTCCCCCAACACACACACACAATACAATGCACCCTCCATTACCCCTCCCCCCACACACACACACAATACAATGCACCCCATTACCCCTACACACACACACACACAATACAATGCACCCCCATTACCCCTCCCCCCACACACAATACAAGGCACCCCCCATCACCCACTACACACACACGCACACACATACACAAATACAATGCATCCCCCATGACTCCTCCCCCCACACACAATACAATGCACCCTCCATTACCCCCTCCCAAGACATAATACATGCACCCCCCATCACCACCTACACACACAAATTACAGTACCCCATCACTATACAATCCTGCCTTCCCCCTCCCTTGGAATACAGTACTCCCCCTCTGTCTGTCACAAAGCTGTGTTCCTTCACAAATGTTCCCCGTTATGTGTCCTCAGCCCCTCCCCACTCATCCCCATTAATTAAACCTGTCTCTTCGGCTCCTCCTGATGCATCCTGTGTGGCGCCCACAGCACTGTGATGACGTCAGCAAGGTGCTGATCTCATCACGTTGCTGCACGTCGGGGGCGGGGCCCAGTCCCGGCGCACTGTTCAAATGTATTTACATCTGAAAGACACAAATACATTTGAATAGGAAGGAGGAAGCCGCGGTCACCGGCACCGCCGCGCTCCTCAGCAGTGTGCATGCCGGGCACACTATCACACAGCAGGGCCGGCACAGCGCAACGCGCTGCCTCTTGGTCCTGCTGCAGCTAGTGTGCCCGGCATGCACACACTGCTGAGGAGCGCAGTGGAGACTGCAGATACAGCGGCCCACTACAGGCACCGGCCCACTACAGGGACCGGCCCATCTGGCATTTGCCAGAATTGCCCTATGGTCAGTCCTGGCCTGGCGGTGCCACCTAGAGACCAGGGCAGAGGTTGCTGCAGTATGTTTAAACACAGATGTGACAATCATCTTTGCATAAAACAAAATAAAACACAGGTAGATGTGTGCTAATTGTTCATATTTTACAAAATGATATCACATTTGTTTCCCCAACTCAAAAATATCCCTTTTTCATTCATAACTTGTTTTAGATGTAGCTATTATTCAAAAATAATTTACAGGACCATTTACAGTGTTCTATGCTACAGAATGCTAAAGTATCCATAAAGGTTGGACGACATACTGATGGTCCATGTTATATCCGTTTTTTTCTCATACTTATTATATTGCATTGGCGAATCCTTTTATGTGACTATACGAAGCATGCTGCTATTTTTTACTCTGGCCGAATTCAACTGATGGAAAAAATTGCAGATCAACACTGCCTTATTGAATAACATTGGTCCAAGTGCAATCAGACTTTTTATGGGATTGTTTGATTTATACACAAGTGTGAGCAAACCCTAAAACAAATTGCACATAGTGACACAACTTTCGAGAAAACAAAAAACTCATTTAAAGGATTTTTCTCACTACATAGTTGTCAACTTTCTACAGCATAGGACATAAATAATATCTTTGGGACCAACTGCAGGGCCTTTCACCAATCTTGAGAATGGGGATCCCAAGTCCAGGGCCAGCGTCAACAGCCAACGTACCTGGCCAAGTTCCGGGGCTCTGAACAAACAGGGGACCCACTTGCCGGACGGTGTCCCCAGAACTTACTGGTGTATGGAGCCTGGGGTAACTGTTTTACTGTGCCCTGTGCGATGATGTGCAGTGTCCAGACTGTTGGCAGCTTATGAACAGTAATAAGCCGGCAGCAGAGTGTTGTCACTATCCCCGGCAGAGACCAGTGATGTCACCTGCAGGGCGGCGCTGATCTCCTGTACCGTCGTGTATACTGACACAGCTCTGCTGCCAACAGCGCACAGGAGGAGATATACGGCTTACAGGGGACGGGGAAGAAAGCGAACAAGTGGGGAAAAGCAGTGATGGGGGGAGGAAGACAGGGCATGAGAGCTTGGCGAGATGCTGTACAAGAAAGACAGTGCACGGGGGGAGGGGGAAAGACAGTGCTCCCCTCCGTGGTATGGATTCCGAGATAATGCTGTTAAACAGTATAAATATTTTCTTCCATCAGGTAGAAAGCCTCTAACAAAACTACATGTGATCACCTTGTCAGAAAATAAATTGAAAGTTGTGTTTCAAGAAATTACAAATTATTTTTTTTTTTCCCTCTCTAGGCCGAGTGGTGTGCATGGCTAGCATGCTTGGAAGAATGGGTTGTCCATCTCGATCTAGCTACTGTGTTTCTAAATACGGAGTAGAAGCCTTTTCAGACTGTTTAAGACAAGAGATGTACAAGTGGAGGGTAAAAGTCATTACCATTGAGCCTGGTAACTTTATAGCTGCTACAGGCATCTTTACCAAAGAAGGTGTAGAAAAACGAGGACAAGAGATGTGGGAACAAACTTCAGAAACAATACGGAACGATTATGGGAAAGTTTATTTCTCTCATCAGGTTGCCAGAATGAAAGCCTTTGTTAGCTCTGGTGTGAAGAACATGAGTCCTGTTATTAACGTTTTGGCAGATGCCCTGACTTCCAAATATCCATACACACGATACAATCCAATGGACACTTACTGCTGGATAAAGGTGCAAGTGATGTCTCACCTACCTGCTGCCATCGCAGACCGGATTTATATTTAATCAGGAGAGACTGTTGAAACTTAGTGAAGCAAAAAGTGTTCAGGTATCAAATGAATTGCAACAAGCAGGAACCGGCGAGGTACTTCTAGTATGACATTTGTCTTCTTAGCCTTGTCATTCATTCATAATCAAATGGTAGAGCTAAAGATGTGACAGTTAGTGTAAAATGTCTATGTCCACTGGAGCGGTACATGAAGGAAGAACATATATGAGGTGAGGTGTTACTATAGATATTTAAAGAAGTATTCCCATTAAACTTGTATTCCCATATCCCCTACAAAACATGGTGTAGAGTAGATGAGTTGAAATACTTACAGATCGTCATCTTCTCCAGTTCTCAACGCCAGTGTTGTAACGGGAAGCTTGTGGGCCCCAACATAAAATCTCCAACATACTATTAAAGATTTGCAATAGTTGGGGGTAATAGCCCTTTCATATGGGCTAATTAGACCAGAGCCCGGATGCAATTGCAACCCCTTTACTTATTCACAGTGGCTAACACAGTACAGTTGCTTGCCGATGTAAATCTTTTGAAACCCACAATGAGGTGTTCATAAACTTACATTTAGAAAGTGACTTTTAGGCCATATAGAAAACCCTGTTTTAGCCAACAAAGCTACATAATAGTCACGTAGTTAAAGGTCCAGTCACACTAAGCAACTTACCAGCGATCCCAACAACGATAGGGATCGCTGGTAAGTTGCTAGGAGGTTGCTGGTGAGATGTCACACTGCGACGCTCCAGCGATCCCACCAGCAACCTGACCTGGCAGGGATCGCTGGAGCGTCGCTACACGAGTTGCTGGTGAGCTCAACAGCAACCAGTGACCAGCCCCCAGCGCCGCGTGGAAGATGCTGCGCTTGGTAACTAAGGTAAATATCGGGTAGCCAACCCGATATTTACCTTGGTTACCAGCGCACGCAGCTACACGTGCAGGGAGCAGCGTACACTGAGCGCTGGCTCCCTGCTCTTCTAGTTACAGCACACATTGGGTTAATTACCCGATGTGTGCTGCAGCTACATGTGCACAGAGCAGGGAGCAGCACACACCGCTTAGCGCTGGCTCCTTGCTCTCCTAGTTACAGCACACATCGGGTTAATTAACCCGATGTGTACTGCAGCTAAATGTGCACAGAGCAGGGAGCAGCGCGCACTGCTTAGTGCTGTCTCCCTGCTCTCCTAGCTTAATTAACCCGATGTGTCCTGCAGCTACATGTGCACAGAGCAGGAGCTGGCACTGACAGTGAGAGCGGCGGAGGCTGGTAACAAAGGTAAATATCGGGTAACCAAGGACAGGGCTTCTTGGTTACCCGATGTTTACTGTGGTTACCAGCCTCCGCAGAAGCCGGCTCCTGCTGCCTGCACATTTAGTTGTTGCTGTCTCGCGGTCACACACAGCGATCTGTGCTTCACAGCGGGACAGCAACAACTAAAAAATGGCCCAGGACATTCAACAACAACCAACGACCTCACAGCAGGGGCCAGGTTGTTGCTGGATGTCACACACAGCGACATCACTAGCAACATCGCTGCTACGTCACAAAAGTTGTTCGTTAGCAGCGATGTTGCTAACGATGTTGCTTAGTGTGACGGGGCCTTAAGAAGAGGATTCAGATAAGGCTGATAACAGGAGAAGATGGTGATTAGTAAGTAAATAAACATATCCATACTGCCCTAGGTACAGTTGTGCTCAAAAGTTTACATACCCCGGCATATTTTTTGCTTTCTTGGCCATTTTTCAGAGAATATGAATGAAAACACAAAAACTTTTTTCCACTCATGGCTAGTGGTTGGATGAAGCCATGTATTGTCAAACTACTGTTTTCTCTTTTTAAATCATAATGACATCCAAAAACATCCAAATGACCCTGATGAAACGTTCACATACTCTGGTGATTTTGGCCTGATAACATGCACAGAAGTTGACACAAATGTGTTTGAATGGCTAATAAAGGTAACATCCTCACCTGCTGTGACCTGTTTGCTTGTAATCAGTGTGTGCGCGCATAAAAGCTGAAAACGTTTCTGGGATCCAGACAGACTCTTTCATCTTTCATCCAGCCACTGATGTTCCTGGATTGTGAGTCATGGGGAAAACAAACAAATTGTCAATGGATCTACGGGAAAAGATAGTTGAACTGTATAAAGCAGGTAAGGGATAGAAAAAGATATTCAAGGAGACACTTAAAGAAAAATGGGCTGCATGGTCGAGTCGCCAGAAGAAAGCCATTACTGTGCAAATGCCACAAAGTATCTCGCCTACAATATGCCAAAATGCACAGAGACAAGCCTCCTAACTTCTGGGACAAGGTAATTTGGAGTGATGAGACCAAAATCAAACTTTTTGGCCACAACCATAAACGTTACATTTGGAAAGGTGTCAACAAGGCCTATGATGAAAGAAACACCATTCCTACTGTAAAGCACAGAGGTGGATCACTGATCATGTGGTAATGTGTGAGCTACAAAGGCACAGGAAACTTGGTCAAAGTTGAAGGAAAGATGAATGCAGCATTACATCAGTAAATACTGGAGGCAAATTTGCACTCATCAGCCCAGAAGCTGTGCATGGTACGTACTTGGACGTTCCAACATGACAATGATCCAAAGCACAAGGCCAAGTCGACCTCATTGGTTACAGCAGAGTAAAATGAAGGTTCTGGATTGGCCATCTCCGTCTCCTGACCTCAATATCATTGAGCCACTCTGGAGAGAACTCAAGCATGCAATTCATGCAAGAAAGCACAGTAATTTATAGGAACTGGAGGCTTTTTGCCAATAAGAATGGTCAGCTTTACCATCTGAGAAAATAGAAAGCCTCATCCACAACTTCCACAAAATACTTCAAGCTGCCATTGATGTTAGAGGGGGCAATACACGGTATTAAGAACTGGGGAATGTGAACTTTCGATCAGGGCCATTTGGATGTTTTTGGTTGTCATTATGATTTAAAAAGAGAAAACACAGTAGCTTGACAATAAATGGCTTCACCCAACCACTAAACAGGAGTGGGAAAAAAAGATTTTGTGTTATCATTCCTATTCTCTGAAAAAAAGTCCAAGAAGCAAAAAATCTGCTGGGGTATGTAAACTTTTGCGCACAACTGTATATATTGATAAGAAGGTATTTAGTCTAACACTATGTTCACACGCAGCTTTATTTTCTACTTCCAATACCTGCTTTTTTGGCAGTAAAAGCGCAGCGTTCAAAATACCTTTTTGGCCTCATGCACACGTTGAGTATTTGATGAGTTTTTTACCTCCATAATTGTAAGCCAAAACCAGGAGTGGAACAACTAGAGGAAAAGTATAATTAAAACATGGCACCACTTCTGCACTTCTGTATTTTTTACCCACTCCTGGTTTTGGCTTACAAAACTCACCAAATACTCAACGTATGCACGTGGCCTTTTGCAGTTTTTGCTGCATTTTTGTCACACATTTTGCGTTTTATATTTGTGCTTTGTCTACAGTATTTTTAAGAAATTAGTAGTATTCTCCAAAAACGCTGTTTTGTTTTATCACCTTTTTTATGGTTTCTATGGGTGAAAAACACTACAAAAATGCTGGAAGAATGCATGTGCTGGAGACTTAGAAAAAAAACACCACTCCAGTTCTCACATACAGGTAGGGAAAAAAACAAGTGTGAAAAAACTAGTGTGTCCATGATATTTCTGAAATCAAATGACTCTTGCTGGTACTTTTAAAAGCAACTTTTAATTTGCACAAAAAAGGCAGCAAAAACGCTGCATGTCAACATGGCCTAGGGTACGTGCTTACGATGAGTGTTACTCGCATTTTTGACGCTGTGTGTATTTGCTGCATCAAAAAGGCAGCGTTTTACAGTAGTACAAGCCAAGTTGATGGGATTAATAGAAACCTGATGTCCAATGTGCTTTTTTTAAGCTGCATAAACTCACCTGCTGTGTGTTTTTCTAAGCTGCAGCATGTCAATCTATCTTGTGGGTACACTGAGTTTTCAGTGCGGAATATCCCTATTGACTTGTATTAGATGCAGAAAATCTGCAGGTAAAGAAAACGCATATGCGTTTTTAGTGTGTTTACGCAGTAAAAGCGCAACAAAAAACATACCCAACCAAAAATGATCAGGTATCAATAAAGTTGGTTGAAACACAGACAGCAGAGAAAACAGGAAGTTAGCCAAAGCAAAGAGTTCCAATACACATAAACACACATATACAGACACACACACACAAAAAGATATATCTAGATAGATCATAGAAATATATTAGATAGAATAGATAGAGAGATAGATAGATATCCTGCAGCTATATAATGTCATGTCACATGCCTTTAATGTGGTACTAATGGGTATTTAGCCTGGTTTAACCAAATTAAAAAAATATGATGTGGGGTCTACTGTAATTTTGATAACCAGCAAAGGTAAAGCATACAGCTGGGGGCTGATATTATCAGGCTGGGAAGGTGCATGGTGATTGGGCCCTTCCCACCTTAAAAATACCACCCCTCAGCCACCCCAGAAGTGGAGCATCACATTGGTGCCAGTATCCAATAAGTAGGGGGGCAGGGGAAATTAGATATTAGCAGGATATCTATCACTCTATCTATTCTATCTAGCTTTATTCTTATTTTTTTCTGTACATGTGTGTTACATGGTGAAACACCATGGTTCAAAATAGAGCAAGATGTCAGACAAGGCAGCATCCTGTCACCATTTCTCTTCAATTTATATGCAGAAGCTATTTTCAGGAAGGCTGGATTTGCCAAAAAAGAAGGAATCAAAATTGCTGGATGTATCATCAACAATCTTAAACTATGCAGATGATACAACATTGATAGCAAAAAGCATAAAAGCCACTTCACACATAACGAGATCGCTAACGACATCGTTGCTACGTCACAGTTTCTGTGACGAAACAACGACTTCACCAGCGATCTCATTATGTTTCACATGTACCAATGATCCGACCCCTGCTGTGAGATCGTTGGTCGTTGCTGAATGTCCTAGGCCATTTATGGCTCGTTGGAGTCCTGCTGAGCAGGATGGATCTGTATGTTTGACACCTACCAACGATCTCGTTAACGATCTAGATGAGAACTTAAAGTGTGACACGTAGGCGTGTAGTTGCATCACCTTTTCTGCGCCCCCTCTGCACTGATTGGTTGGCGTTGAGAACAGTACTGCGTTCTGATTGGGTATCGCTTCATGCTTTGCTCCTTTTTGAGCCTTGCTTTGAGGATAGACCCAACGACTACACCCGGATTCATTCGTACTTTGTTTGCGATTGCTTGCTTGCTTTTCGGATCGAAGCTGAAGTCACAGGTTCTATCCTCAAAGCAAGGCTCAAAACGAGACAAAGGATGAAGCGATACAAAGTTGCCTTCTAGGCTGGCCGCCTAATTAGAACGCAGTATTGGCCACCAATCGGAGCGGAGGGGTGTCGAAAAGGCGACGCATATGCACGCCTACGTGGCTTACAGCATCAAACACTACGCCCCTATTCGAGGTCGGAATCGTTACATAGATGCTGTGTGACAGGGTCCCAATGACCCACAAGATCGTTATACAGTTCGCTGCATCGTTACTAAAGTAGTTGGGAAAATGACTGTGTGACATCTCACCAACGATCTCACCAGTGATTTAACAACGATCTTAAAACTGACATAGTAATGATCTCGTTAACAATCTCGTTATGTGTGACTGGACCTTAAAGGGAATGAAGGACGTATTACGGAGTATCAAGATAGGAAGCTCGAACATGAGACTCCTACGCAAAACAAAGAAGACAGAGATACTGAATACTGCTAGATACGAACAGGACACATTTGAGATGGATGGTGATGAGCTGGAAGTTGTAAAGGACTTCAACCTACTCTGATCAATGATCACTCAATATACAGCAATGCTGCCAGAAGTTAAAGAGAAAATGTCGTCCCAAAAAAAAAAAAATTAAAGAACTGAAAAAATGTAAAGTATTAATGTTTTAATGTTTTGTTTAAATATTATTTGTTGTTAATTGCACAAAATATAAAAAAAAAAAAAAGAGTTTGATATTTTCCACTCTTAAACGCTAGGGGGGGCTGAAATCCTGCTGTAGAACTGTAGAACTACTGTAGAACTAGCTCACATTACAGCTGCAGTAAAAGTGGGTGGAATCTGTTCCCCTGTGTGAGATGTCACGCCTCCCCCTCCCGTTCTGGGTGTTTCCAAAAAGATAACGGAAGATGAAGTTTAGGATCACAGTGCAGAGCCATTTTGTTGGTGATCCTAATGTCTAAAGTGTCACCAAGGACAGCTGCATAGTGCTCCCCACATAGCGCTCTGCATGCCTCGTACCAGCAATGCTCTGCTGCATGCACGCACACCCGCCTGCAATGCTCTGCTGCATGCACGTCTGCAATGCACTGCCGTATGCCCGCCTGCAATGCTCTGCCGCCCGCCCGCCCGCAATGCTCTGCTGCCCACCCGCCCGCAATGCAGCAGTGGGGGAGGACGGAGAGGGGGATGGGTAGTGGCGGCAGGGGAGACAGGGAGGGGGATGGGTAGCGGCCTGGCGCTGGTACTCACACATCCCGGCGGGTGACGGGGAAAGTGCAGCCTACAGCATACGCTGTGAGCTCCACAAAGATAGCGGTAATCTCCTTCTGCTGTGATCTGGACAGCCCAGGGGGAGTGTCAGATCACAGCAGACACGGTCTTTGTGTGAGAGAATAGGTTTGGAACCCGACAACTGACTCTTATGCCCAGGGAGCTGCCGTATTTGATGTAACTGTCGTTACACAGAGCAAATCCAAGATGACAGCCCCCAGTGTTTCAGTAAAACTAGAATTAAATAAAAACTAAATAAAGTGAATTTAATTTTGCATTAAAAATACTTGATTTCATAATCACTATTATTAATACAAAAATAAAAAAAATGCGACACCTTCCCTTTAATAGGAGAATAGCTATGGGCAAATCAACAATGAAGTCACTGGACAAGCTCCTCAAAACTGAGGAACATGATGACACATGAAGACACTGCTCATACATAGTCTGATCTTTTCTGTGATAACATGTGGATGTAAAACCTGGACGATAAAGGAACAATACAGAAGAAGAATCAACTCCTTTGAAATGTGGTGCTGAAGAAGGATGTTATCAATACCATGGATGGCAAGAAGAACAAACAAATCAAGCCAGACATGTTACTCGAAGCAAGGGTCACTAAGCTACAACTTGCCTACTTTGAACACATCATACAAAGACAATTACAGGAAGTGGACAACATGGTCGGGAAAATAGAAGGAACAAGGCAAAGAGGAAAACCAGCAACCCGGAGGCTTGATACAGTCAAGAAAATGGCGGAGAAGACATTGGTGGACCTATCTAGGCTTGCGCAAGATCGATCTTCCTACGGAGTGTTCATGCATCAAGTCGCCATGACTTGCAATCAAGCTGAAGGCTGTTAAATAATAATAATAATAATAACAACAATAATAATAATAATAATAATAATAAATAGTAATAATAAGTGTGTTTGTGTGTATTGGGACGGTGATGGTAATTATGCATGATTTTACACCATTATCTATAATAATCTTCTTTTTTGCTTTGGGCAATTTACTGGTTACAATGCTGCAGAAGTTTCAACCAACTTTATTGAGACAAAAAAGAATGTGTCAAAAATACATGTAACAGAAAATGCACACAAAAACGCAAGAAAAAAATAAGTAAACTAAGGTGCAGAATTGGTGCAAAAATTCTGCAGCGTAAAAAACTCAACAAACACTGATCCTGGGAACGTACCCTAAGAAGAAAAGTGTGGATATGTGCATACTGGCATGATTCCACTGTATGCTGCAGGATCAGGCCAAGTGGCAGCCTTAATGAGACGTGCATACTTGCAGTTATGTGCCAGCTAGTCTCATCCAGCGTCTCTCAATAGAAGAGAAGTGGAAAAAAGCCAGAGGAGACTGTGATTTGGCTTCTTCTCTTAAATCATCTGTTGAAGCTTTTTGAAAAGTCGATATTGACGTTTTGGACAGCTACTTCCAATAGGTGGCACTAGAATACCTATCCTCTTCCCCTGTGAAGTGACTATTTGCATACAAAGAAAGATAGAGCAACCATTATTTGAAGCACAGAAAGGTTTGTGACACCTTTACATTAATACACAACTTTTAAAATACAAGCCAAGTGAGGCTTTCGGAATCCCAAAGTGACCTTACTTATTTATCATGTTCACTATCCCTTTAGTATTCCCTTCATCACTTAAGTAGAATGAATAGCAATTTGAATCTGTTGGATTTTTTAACCTTATAAAAATTATCAAGCCATATAATTTATACCACTTAAAATGTCATTGTAGTATTTGAACACTTGTGATGTATTTTATTAAAAATTAATATATCAAGAAAACACTGGTATTTACTATTCTGACCAAGTAATTATTTTTCTCACATACCACTTTGCGTTGTTAGCGAATGTCCTAACATTTGATAACGGTTAAAATGTGAATTTATTATAGTGCAATAATTTATATTGTGCTATTTAAACTTTGGGACCATCTCTATAGTCCACAAACTACAGCCACAGGAATAAAAGAGCAAAAAACTGCCCACTTTCTACCCGCCGACAGGTCCTCTTTATGGGGATCACAGCACAAAGTCATAGGTACATTATCAAGAAATGTTTATATAGCGGGTTTAATAAGTATTGATTCTTCTAAGTAAATATATTTCTGAAAGTGATATTGACATGAATTTCTCACAAGATGGCAGTAACAACCAATCCAATCAACACAGGCAAAGAAATCAAACCATAGCTGTCCATAAATTGAGTTGTGTAATAAATAATGAGAAATTACACAGGAAAAAAAAAGTGTTGAACACACTGAAATTTAATTAATACTTCATACAATAGTATTTGTTGATGATGACCACTTCAAGAAAACTCTTGTATGGAGAAAATAGTTGAATGTATTGCTCAGGTGTGATTTTGGCCCATTCTTGCACATAAACACTGTTCATAGAAGGAGCCCACGGAACCTTCAGGATTTGAACGCTGAGATTTAGTTCCTTCCAGAAATTTTCTATTGAATTCAGGTCAGGTGATTGGGTGGGCCATTCTAGCAGCTTTATTTTCTGTCTCAGAAAGCAATTGCTTTTTGTTCAGAAATGGAATCTTGTGGGGTGGGCATGCATACAGGCCATGGAGGTTGAGTGCATTACTTATTGTTTTCTTTGAAACAATTGTACCCACTGATTCCAACTCTTCTTGTAGTTTTCCACAGACGGTCTTAGCTCTTAGACAACTCTTCTGATAATTCTTTTCACTTCTCTGTCTGAAATGTTGTGGGGAGCTCTTGGTCATCGCCGGTTTATGGTGAAATGATGTTCTTTCTACTTCCAGATTATGGCCTCAATAGTGCTTACTGGAGCCTTCGGTAGTTTAAAAATTCTACTGTAACCAATGCCATCAGTAGGTTTTGCAACAATAAGATTGCAAAGGGTTTGAGGCAGCTCACTGGTTTTACCCATCACAAGAGTTTTTTGTATTGCACATTGGTAATGAAACACCTTTTTACAGGCCATCAGTTGAAGCAACTTGTATTTTTCAATAAGTGGCAGGATTGTTTTGTAATTACTGATAGATTTCACCTGTCATGACTTTTCATGGCTTTTTGCACCTCTCTTTGGATGTGTTCAATACTTTTCAACTGCGTCATTTCTGATTATTAAAGGATTGGAAACAATGGATGTAGCCTACACTGCATTCAATTTAACTCAGGCCAGAAGGTGAAGAGCATGTGGTTTATTAAAGTCATCGCATTTCAAAACCACTGGTTTCTTCATCAAGACAATGTTCTTCACCACTTGGCCTGAACTCCAGTGAATCGCTGGCTGCATGGACTACATCCATTGTCTCCTATCCTTTAATAATAAGAAATTACGTACTGAAAAAAGTATTGAACACATGCTAAAAGAGAGGTACAAGATGCCATGGAAAGTCATGACACCAGCTGAAATCTATCAGTGATTAGAAAACAATCCTTCCATTTAGTAAAAAAAAATCATCTCTGTATACTGTATAGCCGCACCAGCTGGGTATTTCATGCTTTTACAGGAGTTGTGCCTCTCACAACTCCATCAGGTGAGTGTATCTTGCTATCTTATTCTCCTATTAGCACACAGTTAAGACCCTATAGTGCTTTTTTGTCTTTCCAGCCCAATGTATAATTTCTCATTATTACACTTAAGTTATGGACATCTATGATTCGATTTCTTTGCCTGTGTGGATTGGATGGGTTGTTACCGACATCTGGTGAGAATTTAATTTCAATAGCACCTTTAGAATATATTTGCTTTGAAAATTGGTAACGTGTTTAATACTTATTTCACCTACTGTATCTAAAGTCAGATCCAGAAGTATTTGACCAATGGATGCACTTTTCATAATACATCCCCTGTATATCACCACAATGCACTTAAAAAAAAGCCATAAAGATGTGATTAAAGCGTAGACTCCACAGAATAGGTGATATGATCACTTCCATTTTTTTTTACTTGGTCCCTCCATTTTCACCAAAGTCATTGGACAATTGACTGCCAATCCATTTCATGGTCAAGTAAGGTGTGTTACTTTATTGTTATGATATGTTAATGAGATAAAGAGTCTAGATATGATTTCAAGCAGTAAATTTGCATTTTGTAGCTGTTAACGGTTACCCTCAATTGGCAGTCCAAAATTGTGTCAATACATATGAAGGCGTCTATTATTAGGGTAAGTTCACACAGTGCGTTTTTCGCGGCGTTTTTGCGCAGTTTTCGGGTGCGTTTTTGCTCAGAAAACTGCATGACTTTGCTTCCCCAGCAAAGTCTATGAGTTTTCATTTTTGCTGTCTGCACACAGCGTTTTTTTTTCAGCTGCGTTTTTGTGGTGCCACAAAAACGCAGCATGTCAATTATTCCCGCGTTTTTCACTGCACTTTTCATCCATTGAGTGCAATGGGATGTTGAAAGACGCAATGAGAAACGCAAATAGGTGCGTTTTGGTGCGTTTTAGTGCGTTTCTAAGACCAAAAACGCAGCTATAAACGCAGGAGGTGGGTAGTAAAGTGACATGTACAGGAAGAGGATTCCTTCTGTCAGTAAACACAGAAGCGTGAATCCTCCCGATACCGTCACCGCTGCGTCCACCTCCAATCCTGTGCATGTATGCTGCTGTGCGGCGCCATGTCTGGGCGGGAGGTGGAGGCAGCTGCGAAATCAAAAGTGAACAGTAGAAAAAAAAAAGTCATACTCACCTGTCTGCAGGGTCCCGGTGCCATGCCCGCTCCCAGATCCTCCCGGTACCGCCGCTCCGGGTGTGTGCAGTCTCACCGGGTACAGGATGCAGGACCTGGCGATGGATCACCTGATGCAGTCACCTGACGCATCAGATGATCGTAAGTCTCAGGTTAAACCGGCCGGGCGCTGGCGTCAGCCCATCAGCGGATGCGTCAGGAGACTTCATCCCTGATTACCGGCAGCTCCTGCAGCGATCGGACGGGATCAGACTCCGCTGCAGGAGCTGCCGGTAATCAGCACATAAGTGAGTATTTTTTTTTTTTTTTTTTGCACCGATGCATCTGCTGATTGTATAAACGGCTTTTATACAATCAGCTGATGTGTGATGTGATTCATATCCTGGAACCTGACACATCATCTGATCGCTTTGCCTTCCAGCAAACCGATCAGATGATATTGGATCCGGATTGGACGGCGCGGGACCCTTGACCCAGGATTACTGCAGAGGGGGGTTCTTTATTTCAATAAGAGTTGGATACAGCGCCAGAAGATGGCGCTTTTATGAAAGCGCCATTTTCTGGGGTGGCTGCAGACTGCAATTCGCAGCGGGGGTGCCCAGAAAGCATGAGCACCCTGCACTGTGGATTCCAATCCCCAGCTGCCTAGTTGTACCCGGCTGGACACAAAAATTAGGCGAAGCTCACGTCATTTTTTTTTTTAATTATTTCATGAAATTCATGAAATAATTAAAAAAAAAGGGCTTCTCTATATTTTTGGTTCCCAGCCGGGTACAAATAAGCAGTTGGGGGTTGGGGGCAGCCCGTACCTGTCTGCTGTACCCGGCTAGCATACAAAAATATGGCGAAGCCCACGTCATTTTTTTTGTTTGGGGGGGCAAAGAAATCCTGCATACAGTCCTGGAAGAAGGATGCTGAGCCTTGTAGTTCGACAGCTGCTGTCTGCTCTCCTGCATACACTATTGGATGGAGGATGCTGAGCCTTGTAGTTTGACAGCTGCTGTCTGCTCTCCTGCATACACTATTGGATGGAGGATGCTGAGCCTTGTAGTTCTGCAGCTGCTGTCTGCTCTCCTGCATACACTATTGGATGGAGTATGCTGAGCCTTGTAGTTCTGCAGCTGTCTGCTCTCCTGCATACACTAGTGGAGAATGAAGAACATATTGAAGAAGGAAATGACATCAGACCTTTTTTTTTTATTCACTGATAAAAAACGCATAAAGACGCAGTGAGCAAAAACGCAGCAAAAAATGCACCAAATCGCGGCAAAACGCGCGTGGTTTTTGCCACGTTTTTTTTTACGCGGGTGCGTTTTTGTGCGGTTTTTGCCGCAAAAAAACGCACAAAAACGCAGTGTATGAACCTAGCCTTAGGCTGGAATTACATGCAATGAAATTAATTTCCACTTATCTCAATGGGACAAGCACATGAATCTCTGAAAGTGTCACTGTGATGAATGGGAGTCACAGAGATTTCAGATAACTAGTAGATGCTTTAATACACCAAATTAATGCATTCTTTCCATCATTTAAAAAAAGCTACCTTAGTCTAAAATGAATTCATGAATGTAAATTAGACAGTTTATTTTATGATGCAAACTACTGGTGACTGCCAAGAACAAGAAGGTCAAGATTAAACTTAAGTAGAAAATATCTAAAATAGCTGCTCACAAGATTTATGGACAGCTGAAACCAAATATTAAACAGAATGAGAGTGAGAGAAAGAAGCATAAAATATGCATTAAGCATGGTGGAGTCAGTATTATGACATGACCATGTAGACCTGCCCATGAACCAGTCATTTGTGTGTATTATTGATGTGACTGCGGATAGAGTACTAGGATGGTAAAGGGTATATGTCTTTTTAATGTTTATTTCATAAATCAATAGTACGAGTACATATGAACTTAAGCAACTTTGTAATAATCTCGCAATTCATGGGTAAAATCTGTTTTCAGTGAAGACAGAATTTCCCATTAATGAGATAGGAGATAGTTGGTGCTTTTAAAATTATATGAAGGGTGGAGCTAAAGGCAGCCATTTTTCTACAAGTTCTACTGAAACAACACTATGGAACAACTCGGTGGAGATGCCAACTTACTGCCCCGGCTAGGTCGTGTGCTCCCCGGCCATCCACATGCTGCTACCTCCTTTCCCTCCCGGGCCCTGTACATGCCGCACAGGATTTCCGGGAGTGCACCTAAGACGCACGCGCACACCAACCCTCCTCTTAAATTGCCGGTGTGCTATTTCCTGGAAATGTCTTTCATCCTATGGCTGAGAGCCACAGTGTATTTAAGGCATCCTCCCATTAGGGGAGGTGCCTGCCCAAAGCCTCCAGTTAGTCAGTCAGTCGCCAGTCTGCTACCTAGCTAGTTGTCAGGTCCTGAGGGCCTGTCCTGTTATTCCTTTGTCTGTCTGCAGTACTTGCTTTCCCATACCTGTCTACTCCTGCCATGCCAACCATTCCTGTCTGTATCTGCCTGTTTAACCTGCCTCAGTCACCCTGCCAGTACCTGTCTATTCCTGAGTCCATCACTTGCCCTGGGGGTCAGCTGCCACAGTCCCGGTCACTGCCCTGGGAGTAGTACCCGGTGTCCGCCTCATTGTGGGCGCTTTGTTAAGCACCTCACACTGAGGGTAACACGCACCCTGGTTTTAGAGGAGGAAAATAGGAAAATAAAATCTTAAGCAAAAAATGTGGTCATGACATACTTATGGGGCGAGGATCTGCTGCTGACACTGTTATGGGGTAATGTCCTGCTCATATACTCCCCAGCCTGCTCATATACTCCCCATGCTGCTCATATACTCCCCAGCCTGCTCATATACTCCCCAGGCTGCTCATATACTCCCCAGGCTGCTCATATACTCCCCAGGCTGCTCATATACTCCCCAGGCTGCTCATATACTCCCCAGGCTGCTCATATACTCCCCAGGCTGCTCATATACTCCCCAGGCTGCTCATATACTTTCCAGGCTGCTCATATACTCCCCATCCTGCTCATATACTTCCCAGGCTGCTCATATACTCCCCAGGCTGCTCATATACTCCCCAGGCTGCTCATATACTCCCCAGGCTGCTCATATACCCCCATCCAGCTCATAATAAAGCCCTATCCTGCTCATATACCCCCATCATCCTGGTGTATGGCCGCATCCTGTGGCACATAAAAAAAAAATAAACGTTCATACTCACCTTACCTCACCTCACTCCCTTCAGCACCGCTCCTCTTACCGTCTATGTCAGCGGCAGCGCCGCTGAGTGTAGCCGTCCCCGTTCCCCTGCAGCATCGCGATCTCCTCCTGTCTGTGCCGGCGACTGCATGTGGACACGTGCGCACCGCGATGACGTCATCACTGTGCGCGCCGCTAGTCATCCTTGCAAGTCAGCTGACCGACACAGACAGGAGGAGATCGCGAGGCTGCAGGGGAACGGTGAGTAATGTGTACTGGTTCACTGCACCGCGAGCGGATGATGATGCGCAGGGGGCAGTGAATACAGCCGCACATGATCACTCCAGGCTGCAGTTGCCAGGGGTGATCATGCGGGCCGGCTGTTCATCCCTCGCCCATTACCCTGCCCACCTGTCAGTGCCGGCTTCAACGCTGAGAGATGGGCGGGATGATGGTCGTGCATATTAAATGAGCGGGTCCACGTGGTCATGGCAGGCTGCTGCAGCAGGGGGAAAAAAAAGTGCGTCTTATGGTCCGAAAAATACGGTATTTCTATCTATCTAGATATGTATATATATATATGTATATATATATATAGCTATATATATAGTTAGATAGTAATATGTATATATCTATATATATCTATCTATATATATATATATATATATATATATATATATATATATACACACACATATATATATATTTATTAATACCATTATACATTCCCTAGGCACGGTCATCTACACCCACCTCGGTTGCGCAGCCTCTCTGCCTGTATGGCTGTGATCCTCTCACTCAAACGATAACGTAGATCCGCAAGCTTCTTGCGGATCTGGGAACAGGTCCTCTCCAAATGGAATCTTCTGCTCAGACCACGCTGAATCCTCCTCAGCACCGCCTTCTTATGGAGGAGTGGATGCTCGTGCTGTCCTTGACAATCATAGTCACGAGCATCCACCTCTCGTATCAAGTAACGGACCTCCGCCTCCCCTCAAGCTGTTGCTCGCCTGCGTGCCGCCATGCTGTCTGATAGACAGGAGGGCGTATTCTTTTCGGTAGCAGTTGCGTCTGCGTCGCCTACGCAGTTGCGTCACCCACGGTCACGCCTCATCACATTTGATTAGACGCACAGTGTAACATAGACGCTAGCTTCAATCAGATTGGCTGGAGCAGGGTCACCTCACCACCCCCAATGCCTGATGATATTGCATCTTCGGACATGGCTGGATTGTAATATTTCTCCAAGTTTGATTGGTGACATATTAGAATTGTTATGATTGAAGGTGAAAGTGAAACTGTCACTTTCAACTACAAATCAGAAAAATTGTAGCCACGGGGGATGGGGGGGGGCGAAACCACCCCTCCTGAGGTCCACTACAGATCCTCATGTCACTTCAGCAATAGCGACATGTCAGTGAAGGTGGTCACCAGAGCTGCAGGAACGGACTCCCGCCATGACGCATACGGTGCGGCAAGGGTCGTTTTAGCACCAACTAAGTGCGCACAAACAATTTTGAGAAAACGCAAAAGGGATGTCGTTTTAGGCATGGTTACCGTGACGCACATACGACCTCGTTAGTAAAAATTATATATAAAAGGCTGCAAGAGTAGACGGCTTCATTGATTTACATTGGTGGGAGTGCGATCTGATTTATTTTTCAAATCGCACTCGCACATGGAAATCGCAAGTGAAGAAGAGCCCAAAATGATGTATCCCTCACATATATATAGTTATATAGTTACAGTTAGGTCCAGAAATATTTGGACAGTGACACAATTTTTGCGAGTTGGGCTCTGCATGCCACCACATTGGATTTGAAATGAAACCTCTACAACAGAATTCAAGTGCAGATTGTAACATTTAATTTGAAGGTTTGAACAAAAATATCTGATAGAAATTGTAGGAATTGTACACATTTCTTTACAAACACTCCACATTTTAGGAGGTCAAAAGTAATTGGACCAAACCCAAAAAAAAAAATTTTTATTTTCAATATTTTGTTGCGAATCCTTTGGAGGCAATCACTGCCTTAAGTCTGGAACCCATGGACATCACCAAACGCTGGGTTTCCTCCTTCTTAATGCTTTGCCAGGCCTTTACAGCCGCAGCCTTCAGGCCTTGCTTGTTTGTGGGTCTTTCCGTCTTAAGTCTGGATTTGAGCAAGTGAAATGCATGCTCAATTGGGTTAAGATCTGGTGATTGACTTGGCCATTGCAGAATGTTCCACTTTTTTGCACTCATGAACTCCTGGGTAGCTTTGGCTGTATGCTTGGGGTCATTGTCCATCTGTACTATGAAGCGCCGTCCGATCAACTTTGCGGCATTTGGCTGAATCTGGGCTGAAAGTATATCCCGGTACACTTCAGAATTCATCCGGCTACTCTTGTCTGCTGTTATGTCATCAATAAACACAAGTGACCCAGTGCCATTGAAAGCCATGCATGCCCATGCCATCACGTTGCCTCCACCATGTTTTACAGAGGATATGGTGTGCCTTGGATCATGTGCCGTTCCCTTTCGTCTCCAAACTTTTTTCTTCCCATCATTCTGGTACAGGTTGATCTTTGTCTCATCTGTCCATAGAATACTTTTCCAGAACTGAGCTGGCTTCATCAGGTGTTTTTCAGCAAATTTAACTCTGGCCTGTCTATTTTTGGAATTGATGAATGGTTTGCATCTAGATGTGAACCCTTTGTATTTACTTTCATGGAGTCTTCTCTTTACTGTTGACTTAGAGACAGATACACCTACTTCACTGAGAGTGTTCTGGACTTCAGTTGATGTTGTGAACGGGTTCTTCTTTACCAAAGAAAGTATGCGGCGATCACCCACCACTGTTGTCATCCGTGGACGTCCAGGCCTTTTTGAGTTCCCAAGCTCACCAGTCAATTCCTTTTTTCTCAGAATGTAACCGACTGTTGATTTTGCTACTCAAAGCATGTCTGCTATCTCTCTGATGGATTTTTTCTTTTTTTTCAGCCTCAGGATGTTCTGCTTCACCTCAATTGAGAGTTCCTTAGACCGCACGTTGTCTGGTCACAGCAACAGCTTCCAAATGCAAAACCACACACCTGTAATCAACCCCAGACCTTTTAACTACTTCATTGATTACAGGTTAACAAGGGAGATGCCTTCAGAGTTAATTGCAGCCCTTAGAGTCCCTTGTCCAATTACTTTTGGTCCCTTGAAAAAGAGGAGGCTATGCATTACAGAGCTATGATTCCTAAACCCTTTCTCCGATTTGGATGTGAAAACTCTCATATTGTAGCTGGGAGTGTGCACTTTCAGCCCATATTATATATATAATTGTATTTCTGAACAATGTTTTTGTAAACAGCTAAAATAACAAAACTTGTGTCACTGTCCAAATATTTCTGGACCTAACTGTATATATATATATATACATATATATATATATATATATATATATATATATATATACATACATATATATATATAGATATATATCCATATATTTATATATATATATATATATATATATATATATATATATATATATTATATATATGAGAGAGAGATATAGATACAAATACATATAAATATATATATTTATATGTTTATATCTATAAATATCTCTATATATATATATATATTTAGATAGATATATAGCTATATAGATATATACATATAAATATCAATATATATAGTCTTTCATGCAGCTGCTCTCCGCCCCTCCACTTCTACTGGACGCCTGCCGCTAGGTAGGTAACTCCGTGTGACAGAGCCTAGCGATATTGTGTGCCACGGGCAGCCATTTTGCCCGTTACACACAATATCGCTAGGCTCTAATATCCTAAAACCAAAAACCCCAAAAAAAGTTTCAAAAATTGCACTGATGTAAAGTAGCCCATACTAGTGAAGGAATGACAAACAAATCTAGTGAAAAGTAAAAAGAACTGTTTATTAAAGTAACGAATATAACAGTACATGTAACTCATATTTTAAAATTAAGAAGGAATTTTATTAAACAAATCAATACAAGAAATTATAGCTCTGCATAAATGTGATCAATACAATACTCTATCTAATGCTGCCACGTAATTGCACCCGGACGATTAAAATATTGGCAGTACTTTTTTCGACAGGCCTTCGCATCATCAGTATTTCTGCTGGGCGCCAATGGTTGAAGTCCTGCGATTGCGGGAGCGTCAGAATGCCATTCACCAAGCACCACTTCCCCGTTTGTTAAGTCAACAGAGTCTACAAAGCCTGTTGGACAGTACACAATTGCATCTCGCCGGCGAAGAAAGTTGTGAAGGACGCAACAGGCCAAAACAACTGCGTCTATCGATAGTAGCCTCATGTTAATCGGTGTGTGGAAAACTAGGAAGCGATTTGCCATGATCCCAAAGGCATTTTCCACAACCCTGCGTGCCCTTGATAATCTGTAATTGAACATTTGTCTTTCGGCCGTTAGACGTTTCTGGGGGAATGGTTTCATAAGGTTGGGATGTAGTGGGAATGCTTCATCGCCCACAAATACAAAATTAAGGTTTGCGGTGTGAGGTATCAACCGGCTGTATTACAAAGGGCCGGTATGTTTTGCAGAAGCGTGGGTGCTCTGCAATGTGAAGCTGGCTGGGACCTGTGGTTCCACAGGATTGCATTACATTCAGAGCCATGGAAGGGTGTGTGATGCTGATTACACACTCCTTACCACCTGTGGGTGTGGCTCCAGGGGTTAAAGCAATCCTGTCTCTGAACCTGGGAGAAGTGTGTCTAGGGCAGTCTAGAGAGAGGCTGGCTCTAGATGTCCAGTGTGTGTGCTGGAAACAAGTGAGAGCAGAGCCAGGAGCTTTGGGTGTATCAGCCTGCATGGAGGCTGATCACAAGGCTCTGATATTGAGTCTGAGGTGAGTGCAGCCAGGCCAGGGCTGTAGGGCCGAATCTCTCCTGGAGGAGAGACAGACAGGGGTCTGCAGAGGGCCCTGGGTGCTGGAAGGAACCTTGGCTAGAGTTGTACGCTGGCAGGAGCCAGAGAGTGGGGAAGTTGCTAAACTTCCATTATGGACTTATTGTTTATGTTTGAGGGCAGTTTATGCTGAGTGTTTTTAATAAACTGCCAGAATTTCTATGAAGAGACTGTGTACGTGTGTTGCTGAAGCTACCTCACACCGCTGCAAGCGAGTGAAACCCCCACGTTGCAGGGCGCAACGTTACATATGGTGGAGAATGCGGGCATATGGCCTGGTTGCTAGGGGCAACGCAGCCTGGTTGCTAAGGGCAATGCAGCCTGGTTGCTAAGGGCAACGGCCTAGGACATATTCCTGTGGATACGGACTGCTTGCGGTGGATCGGCGGGTCCACGAAAATTTTTTGAAGCGGTTTGCGGTGGATCGGCGGGTCCACGAAAATTGTCTGCGCGCTCAAGCAGCTGGCGGTGGATCGGCGGGTCCACGAACAGGGACAGCGCTCTCAAGCACCTGGTGGTGAATCAGCCGGTCGTTGGGGACCCGTGCTGCAGTGGCGAGAGTCCAGTGACTGGAGGTTCCAGGCCAGCCGGAATTGCAAGGCCCTGCTTGGTGAGCAGTGATACACCACAGGCTGGAGATCCTGGTTGTACGGGCGGTACAACCCGGAAAGGTTAGTGGTTCTCTAACCCCCCCCTGTCTTTGACCACCGGGTATTACCCATTGGAGCGCCCCTCCTGTGCCTCTTTTTCGTTACAGCATGGAGGAGCTCCTGAACCAGCTGCTGCAGAGCCAGCAGCACCAACAGCATGTGCCTGGAGGTCCAGTGACAGCAGTGGGGGCTAAAAGCCAAAAAGAGGGAATGGTCCCTGCGGACATTGTGGAGGAGCTGTACCAGTTCCTGGTCCAGGGACAGCAGAAGCTGTCAGTGTGTAGCGATGTCGCAGCCATGGACCAGTTTGAGCGTACCCTTCGGGGGCCAGTATGGACACTGGGTGCCCAGGGAGACAAGGGCAAACGGTGTGAACTGGGGGCTAAGGACATTGCATGGAAACCGCAAAAGGGGGTGGAGTCCCAGAAGGGAATAGTTGCCCATAAGGGGGTGGAGTCCCATAAAGGGGTGGTTGCCCATAAGGGGGTGGAGTCCCATAAAGGGGTGGTTGCCCATAAGGGGGTGGAGTCCCATAAAGGGGTGGTTGCCCATAAGGGGGTGGAGTCCCAGAAAGCGGTGGTCCCCCAAAAGAGAGCGGAGCATCCCAAATCCAAGGGTGAAGTGGTGCAGATGGACTGTAGCCAGGGACAACAGTGTTCATGTCTTAAGTGTCCTGTTTGCAATATAGACCACCCATCCGACGAGAAGCCACGTCTGTGTTCCGTGGAAGTGGATGGGGAATCTGTAACAGGAGTCGTAGACTCAAGGAGCTTGGTGACTCTGGTGAGGGCCACCTCTGATGTCCACTTGATTCCTGGAAGGAAGATCCACGTCGGCTGCACCCACAGTAATGAGACAGAATACCCGGTCTCCAGAGTGGTCATTAAGACAGCCTGGGACAGTGGTTCTCATGATGTTGGAGTAGTCTCAGATTTACTGCACCCAATTATTATAGGTTGGGACTCTAAATTATTTGTGCACTTGTGGAAGCAGGGGGACGTATACGGTTGCTTGTGTAAGAGCCGGAACAACCCAAAGGAAACCCCACCACATTGGGAGGTGAAAAGGGGTCCTTGTTGTGCAGTTATGTGTGGTAAGGAGGAGATAGCACCTCCTAAAATTGACTGTCCTAAGTTAGGGGTGACCAAAGAAAATGATGGACGGACCCAACTTAGTGACATAAGGACTAAGGGAATAACCGATAGTGTGACCGTTAAAAACGGGGTAGCTCCAGAAAGGGAGGCAGATATCTGGTTAAGTGGGGACATGATAGTCCAGGATACCAGGGGGAGTGATGATGACTCCAGTAAAGACACTGACTCTAGTAAGGTGACAAACGAGTACAGTGTGGTACAGATGGGCGAGAAGGGCAAAACTTCCTCCCGACGCCGAAGACGTAATAAGCGCCGAGAGGGGGCACAGTGTAGGCCGTCTGAGGGTGCAGAGAAAGTGATATGCCTGGTTAATGAAAACATGGTGCTAGTAACACCTGCTACGGAAGAGTCAGACAGTGATATCCTGCAAAAGAAAGAGGAATCAAAGACTGAACTGACACATTGTCACGACAGAAACCAGCAGGGTGAAATTGCAGGGGAGGAACCGACCAAAGACGTAATGGCGATGTCTCCTATAATTTCCATGCATGAAGCTGGAGGTCTGTTGGATGATAGCGCTGTACGAGATGACATCCTACAGAACAATATAGGAGAAGGAATCCAGGGCAGTGTTGGTGGAGTACAAATCCACAAAGGTCATGGTGAGCAGACTGGTAAGCTACCCAGTGGTGAAGTGATGAATGTTGAAAATGGTGCCAAGGTTCTAAGAAGAACAGAGTACCGTGCTGAAGGGCGTAACACCCTGGTAAAAGGCGATGCTGTAAATGCCCAAGAGAAGGCAGAGGGGGACACTGCAGAGACCCAAGTGGAAGTTGGAGGGAATGCAGTGAAGTCCCAAGACACAGCAGGTGCTGTAAAAGCGGAAAGAGCCTCTGAGGAAGAGGTGAAGTCTGGACATGAGGTCTCATCAGAAGCTGAGAGCCTGACTGACTCAGTGGGTAAGACCAAGATCGCAGACAAGAAGTTTGGCTCAGCTAAGAGCCTGAAACCCAAACGTTCTGAAGCTGAGATGGAAGAAGCCTCAGAAATAGTGTGTCGTAGACCAGAGAGGTCCGCAAGTGAAGACTCATTCAAGAGGATGAGCAAAGACCATCTGCAACAAGAGATACTTCTTAGGCAGGCTACTGAGAGTCGAGTAAGGGAGCTGGAGAAAGAAGTGGCTGAGCTCCGAAGTCGCTTGGCAGAGTACCAGTCCAAGTCCCAGGCAGCCTTGGAGCAGATGGAGCAGCGAGTGTCAATCCTGACCAAACATGTTGAAGCAGGGGAGGCCCAAAGAGAGCTGACTCTGGAAGCTAAACTTGACAAGCATGTGGCAGGGATGAATGAGACTTCTGTAGTCAAGTGCATGGTGGATATACCTGAGGACTTAAGAGAAGCGTGTGCCACCGAGTGCATGCATGACGAATTTAAGAGAGCTGTGGAAGCGTGTGAGGTCTACTGTACCCCAGGGGCTGAACAGTTAGTGATATTGTCCACCAGTGAAATTACTGGGCAGCGGGTGGCTATTCTAAAGGACATGCACTTCAGATGTGTTCGTATGAAGTGGCAGGTCCAACTGCAAAAGGAAGAATCCACTAGACAGCTAGAGTATAAAAGGAAAGCGCAGAGTCTGGCGAAAGATATCGTCCAAGTACCCCAGGCTCTGGTGGGGAGAGTCATTGGAAAAAACGGACGAGTCATGCAAGACATGGTGAATAAGTCGGGATTGGTGAGATTAAGAATCCCTGCTGCTAATGAGAGCAAGATACCCCGGGTAGCTGGTATGGTTCCGTTCGTCTGTGTCGGGACTGTAGAGAGTCTTGGAAACATTCGAAGCCTTATTGAATATCGGGTACACCATGTACGTGACATGGAGCGGTTGTGGCAAGACAACCTGAAAATTAAGGAGCAGCTTCGCCAACTGTGTGGGGGACAGCAGCCGTCTTCCACCCGTTGTTCAGTGGAAAGAAGTGGAAGATGGCGTGTCGGTCCAGTAGTTCAGACGCGCGATAAAAGGAATCGCCGACAGAGAGGCAACCTACAATGTACTGTAGATAGTGGCCGCTATGAGCTTAGAGTTCCCGACAGTAGCCTTGGGGGTACTCGAGAAAGCCTAGGTTCGGACAAGACTGTAGGTTTGACTGGGGACATGTCTCTCTACTACGGTGACCCTGGGAGGGGGTCAGGGAGAGAACGGTCTGGAAATGGGACGTCCTTTAACCCTAGGTTGACCAGACAGGGTTTGGTGACAGTGTCGGGCGATGCCTCAGGGACTACTGCTCTTGGACGGCCCTCTCGACTGGTGGGGCGTGGCAGCGGGGATGCCCTGTCTCGCGGCCCCAGGTCATTGGCAAGTGTTCTCCCCTACGGGTTTGAACAGAGGGGGAGGGTATGTGAGGTATCAACCGGCTGTATTACAAAGGGCCGGTATGTTTTGCAGAAGCGTGGGTGCTCTGCAATGTGAAGCTGGCTGGGACCTGTGGTTCCACAGGATTGCATTACATTCAGAGCCATGGAAGGGTGTGTGATGCTGATTACACACTCCTTACCACCTGTGGGTGTGGCTCCAGGGGTTAAAGCAATCCTGTCTCTGAACCTGGGAGAAGTGTGTCTAGGGCAGTCTAGAGAGAGGCTGGCTCTAGATGTCCAGTGTGTGTGCTGGAAACAAGTGAGAGCAGAGCCAGGAGCTTTGGGTGTATCAGCCTGCATGGAGGCTGATCACAAGGCTCTGATATTGAGTCTGAGG
This sequence comes from Anomaloglossus baeobatrachus, assembly GCF_048569485.1. Taxonomy (NCBI): domain Eukaryota; kingdom Metazoa; phylum Chordata; class Amphibia; order Anura; family Aromobatidae; genus Anomaloglossus; species Anomaloglossus baeobatrachus. The sequence continues at coordinate 462,915,862 of NC_134355.1, read as the reverse complement.
TGAGTGCAGCCAGGCCAGGGCTGTAGGGCCGAATCTCTCCTGGAGGAGAGACAGACAGGGGTCTGCAGAGGGCCCTGGGTGCTGGAAGGAACCTTGGCTAGAGTTGTACGCTGGCAGGAGCCAGAGAGTGGGGAAGTTGCTAAACTTCCATTATGGACTTATTGTTTATGTTTGAGGGCAGTTTATGCTGAGTGTTTTTAATAAACTGCCAGAATTTCTATGAAGAGACTGTGTACGTGTGTTGCTGAAGCTACCTCACACCGCTGCAAGCGAGTGAAACCCCCACGTTGCAGGGCGCAACGTTACAGCGGTTGTGTCTGAGTTGAGAGGCAAGTGCAGTGCACCGTTGTGCAAACGTTCACCAAAGACTGTGTGCTCTAAAACCCCACTGTCGAAAACCCTGCCATTCATGCCAACATCAACAGCAATAAATTCGTAATTGGCATTCACAAGGGCCATTAGGATGATGCTGAAATAGCCTTTATATTTATAGAAATAGGATCCGCTGTTCAGTGGTTGAGTGATCCGCACGTTTGCCATCCAAAGCCCCACCACAGTTCGAGAACTTCCAAAGTTGCTCAAAATCGGAGGCAATCTTTTTCCATTCCTCAACCGTTTTGGGGAACTCAATGTAGCTACGTAGACTGTTGAAAATAGCTGTACATGTCTCCGGAATCAGAACGCTGAGCAGGGACCTTGAAATTGCAGAAGAAAAATGCAAGTCTTGCAGGGAGCGTCCGGTGGCCAGGAATCGCAGCGTGACTGCCAATCTTTCATCTGCCGGGATGGCAGCACGCATCGCTGTATTCTTGCGCCGAATAAGAGGCGTAACTCTTTCCAGTAAAAGTTTGAATGATTCCTCTGACATCCGCAGAAAGTTGTGGAAATCCTGAGGATTGTTCTCCTGCAGCTCTCTTACAAGTTGCATGTGGGAGTATTTGTACCTCTTCTGCAGCCACTCTCTGGTCCACATGCGACGCTTTCATTTGGAACGCCTCTGCTTCCCTTCACGTAGCCGACTGGCCTCAAACATCAATGCAGCACCCAGCGCAGCACGCTGCGTGTCGTTCATGATGTCCACACTGCAAAAAATATATGTAAAGATGAGAGAAGTTACAATAAAACAATCACAATTTGTGTTTGGGGTGTGGCAGAAACACTAAAATGGCCACCCCCTGTTCTATTTGTGGCTGTGGCAGAGACACAAAATGGCGGCTGAAACAGAGAGACAAAAGAGCCAGCGATGCTAGGATAAGGACACAAATGAACGGCACTAGGGATGTACGCACATGAGACCCCCTGTAAAAGGCATTATGTACACATATAAAAGCCATCCACTCTTATTATCTCGCTGAATAAATACTAACATGCTATAATAGCAAGAACAAAAACAAATTTGAGACCCCCAAAAAATGACCTGCCGTTTTCAAGGATGATAGCCGTCTATCAGTGAAGAATCCTGGTGGAATTGAAAATGCGATCTCAACGGAAACACTCGAGGGGTGTGGAAAAGGCGACACCCGGCCGGCCGCCCTATCAGAACGCAGTATTGGCCAACAATCAGAGCGGAGGGGGTATGGAAAAGGCAACGCAAATGCACGCCTGAGTGGCTCACTGCGTTTCACTACGCCCCTAATCGAGATCGGAATCGTTACCACAGCTGTTGTGTGACAGGGTCCTGACGATTTACAAGATCGTTATACGGGTCACATGGTCGTTCCTAAAGTCGGTGTGTGTGACACCTCACATACGATTTCACCAACGACTCAGCAACGATCCAGGAACTGTAACGTAGTAGCGATCTCGTTCACGATCTCGTTATGTGTGACTGGACCTTTACAAACCAAAACCTTTCAACTGTTTATTAAGCATACAGATAAGCTGGCAATATGTGACCAAGGTCCAGAAAATGACCAAAACGTTTTTCAATTGTCGCTATTTATGTCCTGTCATCTGAATTTTTTGTCTTAAACAAGCATTAAAAAAATTAGCATCCACTTAATAAACTAGTCTGTTTGGTTCCTAACTAAAGCCCCCGTCACATTTAGTGACTTACCAGCGATCCAGAAAACGATGCGACCTGATAAGGATCACTGGTAAGTCGCTGGGAGGTCGCTGGTGAGATGTCACACAGTCAGACCTTACCAACGAATCAGTAACGATACAGGTTGCAGTAGCGACCTGTACAACGATCTCTGCTGTCATTGGGACCCTGTCACACAGTGTCAAACATAGCGATGCGTCCTGCCCAGCAGGACATTGCCTTTGAAGAAAACGGTCCAGGACATTCAGCAACGACCGGCAACCTCACAGCAGGGGCCAGGTCGTTGCTGGATGTCACACACAGCGACATCGCTAGCAAGATTGCTGTTGCGTCACAAAAACCGTGACTCAGCAGCAATGTCGCTAGCGATGTTGTTTAGTGAGACGTGGCTTTAAGAGAGTGCAGTATATTATTATATATATTGATTCCAGGGATTAGCTTCCCGATACTTGCACCTCTATTGTCAACCTAAGTGTGTGCACACTATCCCCCTATAATTATTTACTTTAAAAGGGACTTGTTAAAGCCCGTTTGCCAGTGCGAAACAGCTGTCGTCCGTGGGTGGTCGGTCCCTCTCCCCTCCATCCTTTTATGCCTGCTCCATGTAAATAATAAACACAAGATTTCTGCCTTCAATTGGAGAGTGCCCTCCGTTCTAAATTATGAAGTTAATTTCCTTCTATTACCCCTAAAGTAAATCATAAATTTGGTGCTAAAACAATATTTTAGGAAAATCAATTTTTATTGAAATCAAAAACAGTCAAATCATATACAATCGTTGTCATGTCATATGCTGGTATTACAAATAACGATTCTAATAAACAGTGCATTAAGGGAGGGGTCCCCAACTCCAGTCCTCAAGGCCCACCAACAGTGCATGTTTTCAGGATTTCCTTAGTATTGCCCAGGTGCTGGAATCATCATCTGTGCAGGTATTAAATTATCACCTGTGCAATACTAAGGAGACCCTGAAAACATGCACTGTTGGCGGGCCTTGAAGACTGGAGTTGAGGACCCCTGCATTTAGGTAATAATTCAACCGACCTTGACCAAATTTCAATTCTATTATTGAAGACACAGAAAGAATATGAATCCAGAAAATATAAGGAGAAAGGAGTAAGAAGCAAGAAGAAAGATATTACAGAGGCAAGAATAGAGTCACAGAAAGAGGAAAGGGAAAAAGGGGATCATGCTCACCTGGTCCGACATCTGATCCCACCCCCACACACACCCAACATACCTTTCGCTACTGACGCAGCCAGAGGCCCACCTCCGGGGACTCTCGAAACACCATCCACGGCAACCGCACTTCATTGATCTTTTCTGAATTTCCAACCACCTGAGCTACCAGGGTCTCCATCCTGCAGATATCATTAAGCTCTGTTACCAGATCCACTTTAGGGGTACTTCACACACAGCGATATCGCTACTGAGATCACTGCTGAGTCACGGTTTTTGTGCAGCAGTGACCTCATTAGCGATCTCGCTGTGTGTGACACTGAGCAGCGATCTGGCCCCTGCTGTGAGATCGCTGCTTGTTACACACAGCCCTGGTTCGTTTTTTTATTGTTGCTCTCCCGCTGATAAGCACACATCACTGTGTGTGACAGCGAGAGAGCAACAATCCTGAATGTGCAGGGAGCAGGACCCGGCATCTGACAGCCTGCGGTAAGCTGTAACCAAGGTAAACATCGGGTAACCAAGGTGGTTACCCGATATTTACCTTCGTTACCAGCCTCCACAACTCTCACGCTGCCAGTGCCGGCTCCTGCTCCCTGCACACGCTAAGCTAAGCAGTGTGCGCTGGTAACTAAGGTAAACATCGGGTAACCATATCCGATGTTTACCTTAGTTACCAGTGTCCGCAGCTTCCAGACGCCGGCTCCGTGCAAGCGCAGCGCCGCTTGCACGTCGCTGCTGGCTGGGGACTGGTCACTGGTCGCTGGTGAGATCTGCCTGTTTGACAGCTCATCAGTGACCATGTAGTGATGCAGCAGCAATCCTGACCAGGTCAGATCGCTGGTGGGATCGCTGCTGCGTCGCTAAAGTGTGACGGTACCCTTAGATGGGGCCTCAGCTTGTCTCCAAAGTCTAGGAATCAGGTTTCTAGCTGCTGTAAGCAAATGTCTCAAAAGACCTCTCTTGAAGCCTGCCAACGTAATGTCTCCCAGAGAGCAACGCCAACTCCTTAGAATGTTCAACCTATCTAATCGACAGCTTGTTATGTAGATAAAACACATCATCCCAGAGGCATCACAGTTCTGAACACGACCACCAAATGTGTGTGAACGTGCTACTCTCCAGGCCGTACCTCCAGCATGTGTCCGGAACAGAGTGGAACACAGAATGGATCGCGACCGGGCATTTATACCACCGAGTCATCACCTTATAGCTCCTCTCCTGGGATACTGCGTTAAATGAGGACTTACCAGAAGGAAAAATCTTCCCCAGTTCTTCCTGTGAGAAGGAGCAGCCCCACTCCGATTCCCATCTTCTAACGTATCCTGGCCGCACGCAACACCAGATTTGTGGATTCCAAACCAAACAGGTCATACAAAACTGAGACTGAGTGCACTGGTGTCCTCCTCCTCAAACATAGGGATTCGAATGGTGTCAGTGTTCTATAAATATCTGTTTTCCTGTTTAGGGATCTGATAAAACGTTTTAATTGTTAATAAAAAAAAACAGGAATCCTCTGGAATTTCCATGTCTAAATATAAGCAACTCAGTGGCCTAATCCCATTATTAGTGACAAAGTCATAAACAACTGGGTAGTCCCTCCTGACCTTATGAAGAAATGTATGTGTCGTAAGTCCTGCTATGAAGTCCAGGTTATCAAAGAGTGGGGTGAGTGGCCCAGGAACAGAGGTAAGACCTAATTCCGAAGCTCCTCTAGAAACAAAGGTCGCAAGCTGCTTAATAATGAAGGAAAGAGACCCAGGGTCTCCACCCAAAGCTCGTCCCCCCACATCACGGCTATAGGATCTAAAGAAGACAAGCCCCTCTGTACCTCCACCCATCTCTTCTGATCTCCGGAATGGAAAAGGTCTGCTCCCAAAGAAGCAAAACTATATAGGCAAAAGTCAGGGAGACCCATCCCTCCTGCACCCCGTGACCTACTTAGAATGTTGTAAGATATACGAGGGTGTTTATGAGCCCACACAAATTGTGTTATCATTGTTTTTAGACGGGAAGAGAAAGAGGCCAGCAATCTAAGTGGTATGGTTTGAAAATAATATAATAGTTTGGGCAACGTGTCCATTTTTACTGCATTAATCCGGCCAACCAAGTAAGCTGCAACTTGTTCCATTTTTGTTAAGTCTATTTCAACTTGCTTGAGAATACGGATATAATTTAGTGAGTAAACCGGTATCTGAACCTAAGTATGTAAGTGAGTCTTTTTTCCACTTAAAGTTAGAGTGTCATGGGATTTTATTTTTGTATTAAAAATAGTTATTATGAAACCAAGTATTTTTAATACAAAATTAAAATCAATGTTTATTTAGTTTTTATTTAATTCTAATTTTACTGAAGGCACTGGGGGCTGCCATCTTGGATTTGCTGTGTGTAACAGCAGTTAGTCACTCCTTTATGGCAGCTCCTGTGCATAGAGAACAATGGTCGGGATCCGACCCCATTTCGTAACGTTAGAGAAGGCGTCTGCTGTGGGCTGCCATCTTGGATTTGCTGTATGTGTGCTGGGCTTAAGAGTCAGTTGTCGGGTTCCAACGATATTCTCTAACACAAAGACCGCGTCTGCTGTGATCTACCACACCCCCTGGGCTGTCCAGATCACAGCAGAGGGAGGAGATCAGCGCCATCATTGTGGAGCTCACAGCGTATGCTGTTTGCTCCACTTTACCCCTGTCAACCGCTGGGATGTGTGAGTACCGGCGCCGGGGCGCCTCCCTTCCCCTCCTCTCGCCGTTACCGTCTCCAATGACACCCCCTCCCTCCGCTCTACCCAGCCCCGCTCTCCCCACTACTGCTGCCGCCTCCCCTCCCCCCGCTACAGTCTCTGTCTCCAAAGACACCCCCTCCCCCCGCTGCCTCCCCTCTCCCCGCCATTACCCGTCTCCAATGACACCCCCTCCCTCCGCTCTACCCAGCCTCCGCTCTGTCCCCCGCCGCCGCTGCTGTGTGTGTGTGTTTGTGTGCCTCTGCATGTGAGCATGTGAGTACCGGCGCCTCTCCCTCCACCACTGCTACAGTCTCCAATAACACCCCTGCTCCGCCCCTCCCTTCCGTCTTCCACCTGTTGGCCTGTGTGTGTATAGGTGATACTGTCTGCTGAGCCGTGTATCTAATCCTATCCTGTGTGATACTGTCTGCTTAGCCGTGTATCTAATCCCATGCAGTGTGATACTGTCTGCAGAGCTGTGTATCTAATCCTATCCTGTGTGATACTGTCTGCAGAGCTGTGTATCTAATCCAACCCTGTGTGATACTGTCTACAGAGCTGTGTATCTAATCCTATCCTGTGTGATACTGTCTGCTGAGCTGTGTATGTAATCCTGTCCTGTGTGATACTGTCTGCAGAGCTGTGTATCTAATCCTCTCCAGTGTAATACTGTCTGCTGAGCTGTGTATCTAATCCTCTCCAGTGTAATACTGTCTGCTGATTTGTGTATCTAATCCTATCCTGTGTGATACTGTCTGCTGAGCTGAGTATCTAATCCTGTCCTGTGTGATACTGTCTGCTGAGCCGTGTATCTAATCCTATCCTGTGTGGTACTGTCTGCAGAGCTGTGTATCTAATCCTATCCTGTGATACTGTCTGCTGATCTGTATCTAATCCTATCCTGTGTGATACTGTCTGCACAGCTGTGTATCTAATCCTATCCTGTGATACTGTCTGCTGAGCTGTGTATGTAATCCTATCCTGAGATACTGTCTGCTGAGCTGTATCTAATCCTACCCTGTGATACTGTCTGCTGAGCTGTATCTAATCCTATCCTGTGTGATACTGTCAAGGTCAGAATGACGATGATGATGAGACTCAAAGGATCTCTTGATATCCGGCTGCTGCTTCTAATTAAAATGTCATGGGTGCACACGAGAATGAAAAATAACTGCACAGCAAGTCAGTTACATCTATCTCCATGACCGGCTCTTAACCAAGTGTGTTCTTTATTGTTTGAAAGAAACTCTAAACTGAGCAGTAAGGGGGTGTAAACAAAAGTTTTAGTCCAATCAAGTATCGCAGGTCAGGGCTTCATGACGTAGAGAGATCTGCATATTCTCCGTTGATTGGTCAGTCTAGGCTCCAGGAATTTCTCTTTGTCCATCTGTCTTGGGTGTAAACCAGGAAATGGTGGCCATTTTACAATTACATATATATATATATCCTAATATATACTGAGGTTAAGGAAAATACACTGAATATGCAATATACATATATACATGTTAGTAAGAAACAAAAGCATTCACAAATATGTGTATTAGTTCACATCTACTGAACTATATAACTGAGTCTATGAAATGGCTGAATTAAGTATTTTTGGATACTCAATTCTTTATCCTCAACAGTCCCCCCTAAAGACTTACTTCTGCCATTTCTAAATTCTAAGGGTACTGTGTTCCCTTAGGAAGAGAGGTAGAAAGATCTGTTGAAAAACCTGCCTAACTGAACGTTGAAACATGGGCGGAAAGGGGAAAGGGGTTTTCTTCACCAGTTTGAGACCAAGGACTCCTAGGCGAGTCCTCACCCTTTGTAGTTGGACTTTCCCATGTCTCAAGGTTCTCTAAGTCCTCTCTTCTAACTGTTCTGGCAATACTGGTCTAAAACTGTACAGGGTTTTCTGGAAAGGATAAGTATGAGCAGAACGCTCAGTGCAGCTCTGGTTGATTAACCCTTCTACAATGCGAGGTGTGGATCCATAGATTTTCTGTGGTTGGATCAGCTCCTCTAGTGTTGACTCATGGCTCTTTCTCGCTTGTCCTTTAGGATCAATCAGTCTCCTGACTGGAGACCATATGCTAATAGCTCTGATTTAAGATCTGGAATTGGAGAATACACCTGTTTATCACACTATTCAGTCAATTATATAAAAATATACATGCCTATGCTAAACCAAAAAACATCTTACATAAAGACCTGCTTATTGCAAAAAGAAAACAGAACATATACATTTTATACACCATTTACTAGTTTCCACTTTTCTATAAAATATATACTTTTTGTAAACACATTTTCCTTTACATACCACCTTCATGTGCTTCTCAACAATAATGTCGTTTCCTGCACTGGAATACCTCTGACCAAACCTGGAAAGAAATTTACACAACACGCACAGACTTGCATACAACGTGCTCATGATATACATCTATAATCAGTTTGCAGTCTCTAAGAATGGGTAGAGCAGGTGCAGGGTGTTTCTACGGACTCTTTACAGTTTTTTTCTCACTTCGTTCTAGGCACTTGTCTCACAAGACTGGGTGAATCTGCCCACCTGGGTACTGAACCCGGTGTCACCAAAGCACACGCTGACAATTGTCTTTCACAGATGTTACCTGGGCCATCATTAAGAAGAGCTCTCATGGCAGAGAAAGCTTACCACCCTTTGTCCACAGACCTTCCTCATTCAGCTGGCTCCCTGCATGTCACACTCCATTCCTTGTTGTATCGCTTGTTCCTGTAGGGATGTAAGAACACAAGGAGTAACAGAAGTCACTGACGTGACCAATGTCACCAAGGCATGGTCGGTATTGGTGAAAGACTCTCAACTCTAGGCCCGTTCACTGCTTCTTGGTCAGCTGCACCTGTGCGAGGATCTCCATCCGAATCCATCAGCTCAGATCTAGACTTTCTTTTCGGCATACCTAATTCATTTGACAACAGGAAGAAAATCTACAACCTACATACACCTCTAAAGACTCTTACCCACTCCTGTTCTACCCATCTAGAGAGGGCATTTAATGCATCACTGTCTCCTGTATCAATAGGATTGGAGGGAGTGGTCGAATTTAGATCTACCTCATGTGGTGTAAACAGCAGCATATCCAGTGCAGAATCGACCACCATCTGGTTTCATCTATAAAAACAAAAACTAAAAAAATATACATTAGATCATTCTTATAACTTCATCTCTGATCATAATACAGTTAGTGGTCATCTATACTTCACATGACTGAGAATACTAAATAAATAAACAAACAAATAAACAAATAAACATATAAGACAAGACTTTCCTATTTCAGTTAACAGATATACCTCATAGTAATCTAATAAACATAACCTATGGGAAAAAGGTCAGCTTCAAAACCAAGGTCAACTTCAAAACCTATCTAATATGCCTGCTGCGCCCTCCAAGAAACTGGAGAATATAATTAATACCTTATTCCCCCCTTGTTTAATTGTTTATTTACCAATATGGCAAAATTCAGCATTTTTATACTGGTATTCCCTAAAAGAAAAGATAAAACAGCAGGTAATAAATTAGCCACATACTAAAACCTAAAAAGAACAAACACTGAAAATAACGTATATCTCACAACAATATACATTACTGGGAAATTGTAAAAACTTTACAATAAACAACACTGTATCCATAAAGAAAAGAAAAACCTTTCATAGTAGAAACGACTGAGACATGATGAAATGACAGCTGTGACTGGGCGACTAACTGGCAAAAAATATATGAATGGTTTAGAAATAATCGTAAAAACAGAAAAGGTGATAGAGTCACAAAATAAAAATATATTGTTCAAATAAATCGCCATTAAACACAAAACAACACAAATTATATCGCACATCCCATAAAATTTAATATTCCCTATTCCGGTATAAACAGCAAACTAAAAATGTGAAATCCTGAACTCTAAGGGTTAAACCAAACTCACGTCACTATTGGAGAGAGACACATTCCATCAAGACACATTCCATCCCTGTCTCTTTAAAAGCGAGACAGGAAGAAGAAAAGAAAAAAAAAAAAAACTCATCCTTTGTTATAACAAAGACATAGCAGTGAACACATTCATTACCCATATCTACATTGAATGCATTATACATTTTTCCTAATTCCTTTTTTACAAATGGATTTGATATATTTTGACATCAGTAGGGGTAAGTCGTTTACAATTTTTGTTTTAAATTAACTAACACAGTACAAAGATATATATATATATATATATATATTTACCTTCCTCTATTTTATTTTATGATATAATACTGCAGGACTTCTAAAATACCAATTGATTTTATGTGAACAGAAAATTCTGTAAAAGTTTCACTTACTTATCTTTGACTTGCACTTATGGGATAACTGAGTAAACAAATATACAATTTATACTTATTCAAATGTGTTAGTCATATATACCAGAGAACACCTCCCACCGGGGATGGGTGGAGAGCTTTGAACAAAGAGCCATTGCGAGGGGTGTGGCTTATGAGGTGTACTGCCATCAGTGGGTGTAGCAAGACGGCTGCCACAGGAAGTTCCAGGCACCTGACTTCCGGGTGCAGCATCCATGTTGTGACTCCCTGGGTGTACTGGGAGTGGCTGTAACTACGTAGTAAACCAGGGATACTTTTGATGCCTGTAAATTTGCATTTCAGCATACAAAGGAGAGATATGATTAGCACCAGATATAATGACTTCTAGAGAAGAACAATGAGTTTACCGCTAGAGAAACACATTTAGTGATTCTACAAACAGCAACAGACAGTGAATGAGGTCTTTGTTCTTCATTATAAACTCACTACAGATTAATCTGAACTTCAATACATGGGTTGCAGCCTGCCATCTAGTGGTAGTCCAACGATATTACACAACTTTTTTGCAATCTTTTATATTTTTTCCGTTTTTTGTAACTAGGGCGACAGCGTTCTCAGCTCCTACTAAAAAACAACATATTTATCTTTTGAACAGAGTATACAGTGCTTAATTGGATCGGCCGTTCCAATGGAGTCCTTTCTCGTCTCGTCCGCGTTTGTAACACGCTGACAGTGACTCGCGTCTAATACGCATGAGAATCCGCTAACTCCAGCACCCTTACCTCAACTAAAGTGAGTTTCTTTCCTGCCTCGTTATGAAGACCTACCTGCTCATAACAGTGGCTCGCGTTTAAAACGCAGAGGAATACGCTAAATCCACTTTAAGTTAACAGAACCCTTCCCGCCTCGTTTATTATCTATCCAACATTTAATATTCAATATTCAACATTTAATATTTAATATTCAATATTTAATATCTAATGTCTAATATCTAACAAACAGTGGCTGTGTCCGCAACACAGGGGAATCGCTAGTTCTCATACTTCTGTTCAAAAACAAACAAGTTAAAAAAACTGAAAAATGCATGAACCCGTTAATATCTCTCTAATACAAACCGAAATAACACTTGTTTTTCTTTCAAATCATTACAACTTAATGTACTATACAAAGACTGCAGCCACCTCCTGTATATCAGCCCACTGACCCCTCCTCTCTCTTCGCTCCAAAGAGCTGCGCTGTTTTACCTCCCGGTATCTGCCTCTTCACCCTCCACCCCCCTGTTTCTTAGCTAAAAGACAGCAGGGACATAGCTATGCAATTTGATCTCCGCTCTGCCTCAAGCAGCTGGTGGACATATAGCCCCCACCTTTTTGCTTCCTCTGAGTGTAAGAATGTAAGGATGTGCTCCCCCCTCTCGCATTCCTTGTTCTCAATAGAAAGACTGTCATGGATATCCCTGGGCTTAACCAGACCCCCCTTCTCCCTTTGTTCACAGCGAAGAAGAAAAAAACTACAGGCAATTAACTCTCCGAGAACCAAACAGAGAAATCACAAGCTTGATTAACCATACACCTATATACAGATAAAAACAGCTACTCAAGAAAACACCCCATTTCTAATTACAGACAGCCGGATACTTTACAACCTACCCCTAGCCCCTATGGGAGCTGGGTCCTTCTAGCCCACCGGCGGGTGACAGTCACACCGTTAGGTCTCCGGTGCACTACCATTCTCCGGACTAGTGACCACCCACTTTCGCCAGGCGTCTCTCGATCCACAGGTAAAACAGCACACACAATGTATATGATGGTTACCTGCGAAATGAAGGGTGATCAATCCTATCAAGCGACACCTGGATACTTGTGGAGTAGCCCCCAGACGTCCGGAAAATGGAAGCTCTGACTCACCCTTTACGGTAGTCCCTTCGTGGTCGCCAGTTGTCAAGGTCAGAATGACGATGATGATGAGACTCAAAGGATCTCTTGATATCCGGCTGCTGCTTCTAATTAAAATGTCATGGGTGCACACGAGAATGAAAAATAACTGCACAGCAAGTCAGTTACATCTATCTCCATGACCGGCTCTTAACCAAGTGTGTTCTTTATTGTTTGAAAGAAACTCTAAACTGAGCAGTAAGGGGGTGTAAACAAAAGTTTTAGTCCAATCAAGTATCGCAGGTCAGGGCTTCATGACGTAGAGAGATCTGCATATTCTCCGTTGATTGGTCAGTCTAGGCTCCAGGAATTTCTCTTTGTCCATCTGTCTTGGGTGTAAACCAGGAAATGGTGGCCATTTTACAATTACATATATATATATATCCTAATATATACTGAGGTTAAGGAAAATACACTGAATATGCAATATACATATATACATGTTAGTAAGAAACAAAAGCATTCACAAATATGTGTATTAGTTCACATCTACTGAACTATATAACTGAGTCTATGAAATGGCTGAATTAAGTATTTTTGGATACTCAATTCTTTATCCTCAACAATACTGTCTGCTTAGCCGTATATCTAATCCTATCCTGTGTTGTACTGTCTGCAGAGCTGTGTATCTAATCCTATCCTGTGATACTGTCTGCTGAGCTGTGTATCTAATTCTGTCCTGTGTGATACTGTCTGCTGAGCTGTGTATCTAATCCTGTGCTGTGTGATACTGTCTGCAGAGCTGTGTATCTAATCCTCTCCTGTGTGATACTGTCTACTGAGCTGTGTATCTGATCCTATCCTGTGATACTGTCTGCTGAGCTGAGTATCTAATCCTGTCTTGTGTGATACTGAGCTGCCCCCTCCTCCTCGCCACTTGTATTAGGGAAATAGTCCTCAGGGTATTATCTTTTGCCTCTCTAGCTGTCACAAAGCCCACTTGGTCCCGGTTAATTATGCCTAGAAGAATTCCTTTCAGCCTATTCGCTATCAATTTAGAATACATTTTAATATCAACGTTTAAGAGCGATATTGGTCTAAAATTACCACATAAAGTAGCATCTTTACCTGGTTTGGGAATAACCAATATGTGCGCCATCAACGACTGTGTCGGGAAAGCTTCCCCTCTTGATATGGAATTACAGACTGATAGAAATAGTGGATTAAGGAGTTCAGAGAACTTTTGTAGAACACCCCGGGGAACCCATCTGGTCCTGGGCACTTCCCTCTTTTTAGGCCAACAACCACCTCATTCACCTCCTCTAATGTAAAGTCCCCCTCCAACCCCTCTACTTTCTCTCGTGGTATCCGGGGAAGTCTATGAAGTTCTAGTTATGCCCGAATGTCCTTTATTCTTCCATTTCCAGATCCCTCCTCTCTGATATTATACAAGTTATCATAATAGTTACGAAATCCTGCTAATATGTCTTGGGTACTGTGAAATTTATTGCTCCCACTCGAATTCATGATATATGGGATGTATGAATTATAATTTCGTGGGTGCAAGGCTCTCGCCAGAAGTTTGCCGCTTTTGTTACCCAGCTGGTAAAATCTACTTTTTAGGCCCCTTTCACATGTCAGTGATTCTGGTACGTTTGTGCTTTTTTTTAAACGTACCAGAATCACTGACATACGCAGACCCATTATAATGAATGGGTCTGCTCACACATCAGTGATTTTTCACTGCACGTGTCTCCGTGCGGCGTACCCGTGTGCGTGTTTGCCGCACGGAGACATGTCCATTTATTTCTGGCATCACTGATGTTCCACGGACCACGCAGTGGTGTGGTCCGTGAAACACATGCCAGAAAAAAACGTGCTTTTAAAATAAAAAACATTTTAACTCACCCGGCGTCCAGCGATGTCCTCTGCAGCCCGTTCTCCCTGCTGCTTCTGAGCCGGCTCATTATTGTCGCGCATATTCATTATCCGCGACACAGCCGACCCGGAAGCAGCTGCTGCGGGGGTCACCGCCGGCCGGATGCTGCACCGCGGGAGCGATCAGCACCATGCACAGCGGGAGCGCGCACAGGTGAGTAGTTTTCTAAGTGCAATCACGGGCCACGGAGAACGGAGCCCGGATTGCACTTAGACAACCCACGTGTGCCGTGAATCACGGCACACGCAGGGACATGTGCGTGTTTTACACGCCAGTGAAAAACGTCACTGTTTTTCACTGACGTGTGAAACGGGCCTTAAACGTTCCCTAATTCCTATAGACCAGGGGTGGGCAATTAAATTTCCCATGGGGCGGCATGAGAACTTGGGATGGTTTTAGAAGGCCGGACTAATATAATTAACTCAGTTCTACCCAATACTGTATATAGTATATATACTATCCCTTCATAAACAAACAGTAAATTAAACAATACAAACATTCAATGACAATATGGAGGACCTGCATTTCCACAGGAAGTGGTCAGTTTGCTGGAGCTGAATGTAAACAAGGAGCTGCAGAGAATAAAGGGTGAATTCAAGAGGAACAAAAGTTAGAAAACAAAAAATAACAATGTAGGGGTGTTTTATATGACAATACAGCACAAATTAGCTTAACAAAAATTTTTGAGTTTATGTCGGACAACTCCTTTAAGTGCCTCCCATTTAGCTCCCAGGGATGTGGGATCTTGTGCATGATCAAGTGTAAAGTTTTGACTGATTTGTTTTATGTCTGCCTGACAAATCTCATCTTGTATGAGGTTTTCGTTTAGCCTCCAAGTATAATTTGGTCTAGTCCGTGGGCCCATAGATAGTGATAGCTGGACTGGGGCATGATCTGACCATAAGATATTACCTATGTCAGCTCTAGCTTTCAGATCCAATAATGTCTGCGAGATGAAAATGTAGTCTATTCCGCTGTATATGGCATGCATTGGTGAGTAGTAGGTATAATCTTTATTGTTCGGGTTTAAAATTCTCCATACGTTCACTAGTCTCAGTTTTGTAATATTGTTTTTGACCCTTCGAATAGCCATAGCAGGGTGCGATGACCTACCTGAGGACACTTCCAGAGATGGGTCTAACGGCAAGTTGAGGTCTCCTCTCAACACCATCGGAACCGAGTCGGCAAATTTCTCCAGGCTTCTTAGGGTTGCTGCACAGAATTTGTGCTGCCCCTGGTTAGGGAAATATACATTGGCAATTACAAAAACGTTTTCTCTCCAGGAGACCTTATTCAACAAATACCTACCCCCAGGATCTATCTGAGTATCCAAGACATCCGGAACAAAAGACCTATGAAATGCTATGGATACTCCTTTTGACTTCGCCTCTGGATTCGGACTGTGGAACCAGGTTGGGTACCATCCTGAGGCACACTTCAGGATCGAGTCCGAATGGAAATGAGTCTCCTGCAGAATCAGCACAGATATTTTTTGCTTGTGGTTAGAGTAAGTACCGTATTTTTCGGACTATAAGACGCACTTTTTTCCTCCAAATTTGGGAGGAAAGTGTGGGGTGCGTCTTATGGTCTGAATGTCAAAGCGGGGTACCTGCGGGGTAGGGAGCTGTGGGGAGGGAGCGGCTGTGGAGTGGGATCACAGGAGGCAGGGAGGATCGCTGCTGCAGGAAGCCAGCGGCTAGAGAAACCAAGTGTGCCCGCTGCTTAAAGTAAAGGAATATTCATTAGCTGCTCCCCGCCCACCTCTCTCTGCAGTCAGTGACTAGAAGCGGGTGTGAGGAGCAGCAAATCAATACTTGTTTAATGTAAACAGCGGTCACACGTGAGTACTCCAGCCACCGGCTTCCTGCAGCGGCTGGGGAGACTGTGTGTCCGCTGTTTAGGAGGCAGAAGCAGGGTGCCGCTGCAGTCATGTCTCGCCCGGAGGAAGTGCAGATCACTGCAGTGTCCGGGCCAGAACACGGCATACCTTCACAGCACAGCCCGCAGTCTCTGGGCTGAGTGGTCACATTGCTTTCACTTTGCTCCTGCCTCTGCACTAGAAACAAGTCTCCTGTAACAGCAGAACCTGCAGTGATGTAATGAAGAGGGGTGGGCCAGAACAGCACAGTACCCTGCCTCTTCATTACATCACTGCAGGTCCTTGGATATGGGAGACTTTGTTTCTAGTGACAGGACCAAACTGAAGCATTGTGAGCATCACATCTGTAAAAGTAAGGCAATAAATAATATAGTGTATAAAGGCATTACTGTACACCTGGATGGGGTTGGATCATATATATATTTATACACACACACACACACACACAGTATATAACACTATATACACACACACACACAGTTTATAACTCTATATACACACACACACACACACACACACCAGATTGGAGGATCACACATATAATGATGGGGAGCATACATATTCCACGATGGGGGCCATATATACCTGGAAGGTACCCAGAATGGGGGATATGAGTACAGAATTTGGGGATATTATTACCTCCATAACACTGGCAGCAGTAAAATAACAGTGTGTCATGACCACATTTTTTTTACTTTAATTTTTTTTCTGTTTTTTGCTCCTCTAAAACAACGGTGCGTCTTATAGTCCGAAAAATACGGTAATCTGTTTCCTTTTTTCAGGAATATTGAGACCTTTTACATTAAAGGAACAAAATTTAAAGTCAGCCATGGTTAGGGATGACAAAGGAAGGGGGAGCACTATCAACATCCAACCAGCCTGTGCGTGATGGGTGAGGGGAAGAAAAAGAATGACCAGGAAAAGTTATTAGAAACAAGAAAAAGAAAGAGAGAACAAAGAACAAATAGACAGGGTACAATACCCTATTTAAAGGGTGTGCATTGGACAAATGGCATTGGACCGCCATTAGCACCAGAGGGGTTAAAGGAAACCGAAGGTGAGTCAGCCCCTCCCCCCGTCACTATATCAAAAACTAATTTTAATGAATTTAGATCATTTTACATCATACAGAACCAGGAAAACCACACATATTATAGTGTAATATATAAACCTTTAAAGATTACAAATTGCTTCCAATATAAGCTCCCCTTACTTTAAGGATAAATGTAGCTTATTTCAAAATAGGAACCCGAGGGCTATGGACCGTCCAGGCCCCAGACAGGGAGATAGCACCCCAGAAGAGGAGATCCCCCCCAAGGCACTCCCCCCCTGGACACCCGACCAGCCGCCACCCCCATCCAAGGACGTGCCCTGGAGCTCTCTATAATGTGAAAAGGGTATCCTAGAGGAAAGCAATACATCTTTAATAAAACAATAGTGAGTCCTCTAGAGCTTATTAATGGTAACTACATCAACTAGAACTGTGAGGGACCAATGTAGATTCCCAATCTCGATTAATAGAGAAACAATATGCATGAACATGTATTAAATTGGAACCAGAGTCAGGACCATATCTCCGAGTCTTTCCAAAAATTGCAGAGGTTTTGCCCTTTGTGGGCCTTTGAACCTTAAAGGGAACCTGTCACCAGTTTTATGGCCTATAAGCTGCGGTCACCACCAGTGGGCTCTTATAAACAGCATTCTAACATGCTGTCTATAAGAGCGCAGGCCACTGTGTACAACATAAAAATCACTTTATAATACTCACCTAAACTGGTCGCTACCGTGCTGGTTGGCCAGATGGGCTGCGCTGTTCTCTGGGACCAGCACCTCCTCTTTCGGCCATCTTGCTCCTCCGTTTTCTGAAGCCTGTGTGCATAACGCGTCCACGTCATACACACTCGCCGGCACTGAGGTCCTGCGCAGGCGCACTTTGAGAGCTACAGTTGCAGCCATGCCCTCCTGTGACTTCTCCACTCTGGCAGTGAACTCTGTCTTCAGCATTTGCAGCTCCTTTTTGTAGCTGCTTCCCAGCCTGTCAGCAAATCTATCAAGGTCCCTTTTTGTTGGCAGAGCTCTGATGGACCTGCATATTGCCTGGAGGCTGAGCTGGTCTCCCTCTTCCGCATCTACGCTGGACAAGTCCTGCTGTAAGCCAGGGCTTCTCGGGGGGACTGTGAGGCCTGCTGCTTGGAGCTCTCCCCTGGAGAGGACGGTGCCATCTTAGCCCTTGTGCTGCGCAGTGCCACTGGAGTGGCCTGGCTGAGGAAGCGGTCCATGTTCTCGGTCGGTCCTCCTGACGTCTCCTGAGCCCCGGTATGTTTCCTGGTCCTGCCCAGTGCGATAGTGGCTGTTTGGGGGAAGAATTGGAGCTGAGCTCTCTGTATGTGCTTCCTACTCTGCCATCAGCTAGCCACGCTCCCTGCTAAAACAATATTTTATTAAAATTAAAAAATGTAACTCTTTGTTTTCACTTCTAAATGTTATAAAGTTTATAGAATCACTTGTAGGAAAAAAGGGGCCTAGTTTCCAATATGGAGTAAATTGTGGGGTTCTCTTGGTTGGCATATCAAATTTACGCTCCAAAAATCAAACAGCGCTCTCTTCTTTCTGAGCTCTGCCATGTGCCCAAACAGCAGTTTTTGACCACATATGGGGTATCATAACATTTGTGTGAACTTCCCTAACAAATTATGGGGTATCTTTTCTCCTATTATCCATTGTGAAAATTAGAAGCTTGGGGCTAAAAAAAACATTTTAGCGGAAAAAAAAATGTAATTTTTGTTTTCACATCCACATTTTTTTAAAAGTTCTGTGAAGCATCTATAGGTTCAAAATCCTGAACATCCCCGTGCATGAATTCCTTGATAGGTATAGTTTCAAAAATTAGGTCATTTGTGGGAGGTTTCTACTGTTTAGGTGCCCTGCAAATATAACATGGTGTCATGGGTGGTATGTAGAGAAAAGGGGACACACGGCACCAGGAATAGCTCCCCCTTGCCCTGTACACACGGCACCTGTGGGAGCCCCCACCCTACTCATACAGCACCTGGAGGAGCCCCCACCCTGTACACATGGAAACTGGAGGAGCCCCCCACCCTGTACACACGGCACCTGGATGAGGCCCTCCCCTGTACTCACGGCATCTGGATGAGCCTCCCCCCCACCCTGTACACACGGCACCTGGATGAGGCCCCCCCCTGTATACACGGCATCTGGATGAGCCGCCCCCCCCTGTACACCGACACCTGGATGAACCCCCCCACCCCGTACACACAGCACCTGGATGAGCCCCCCCTGTACACACGACACCTGGATGAGCTCTCCCCCTGTACACACGGCACCTGGAGGAGCCCCCGCCCTGTACACATGGCACCTGGAGGAGCCCCCGCCCTGTACACACGTCACCGGAGGAGCCCCCCTGCCCTGTATACGTCACCGGAGGAGCCCCCTTGCCCTGTACACATGGCACCTAGATGAGCCCCCCTCTGTACACACGGCACCTGGATGAGGCCCCCCACCCGTACACACGACACCTGGATGAACCCCCCCGTTCACACGGCACCTGGATGAGCCCCCCCCGTACACACAACACCTGGATGAGCTCTACCCCTGTACACACGGCACCTAGAGGAGCCCCCGCCCTGTACACACGGCACCTGGAGGAGCCCCCACCCTGTACACACGGCACCTGGAGGAGCCCCCGCCCTGTACACACGGCACCTGGAGGAGCCCCCGCCCTGTACACACGGCACCTTGAGGAGCCCCCGCCTTGTACACACGGCACCTGGAGGAGCCCCCGCCCTGTACACACGGCACCTGGAGGAGCCCCCGCCCTGTACACACGGCACCTGGAGGAGCCGCCGCCCTGTACACACGGCACCTGGAGGAGCCGCCGCCCTGTACACACGGCACCTGGAGGAGCCCCAGCCCTGTACACACGGCACCTGGAGGAGCCGCCGCCCTGTACACACGGCACCTGGAGGAGCCGCCGCCCTGTACACACGGCACCTGGAGGAGCCCCCGCCCTGTACACACGGCACCTGGAGGAGCCGCCGCCCTGTACACACGGCACCTGGAGGAGCCCCCGCCCTGTACACACGGCACCTGGAGGAGCCGCCGCCCTGTACACACGGCACCTGGAGGAGCCGCCGCCCTGTACACACGGCACCTGGAGGAGCCGCCGCCCTGTACACACGGCACCTGGAGGAGCCGCCGCCCTGTACACACGGCACCTGGAGGAGCCGCCGCCCTGTACACACGGCACCTGGAGGAGCCGCCGCCCTGTACACACGGCACCTGGAGGAGCCGCCGCCCTGTACACACGGCACCTGGAGGAGCCCCCGCCCTGTACACACGGCACCTGGAGGAGCCGCCGCCCTGTACACACGGCACCTGGAGGAGCCCCCGCCCTGTACATACGGCACCTGGAGGAGCCCCCGCCCTGTACACACGGCACCTGGAGGAGCCCCCGCCCTGTACACACGGCACCTGGATGAGCTCTCCCCCTGTACACACGGCACCTGGAGGAGCCCCCGCCCTGTACACACGGCACCTGGAGGAGCCCCCGCCCTGTACACACAGCACCTGGAGGAGCCCCCGCCCTGTACACACGGCACCTGGAGGAGCCCCCGCCCTGTACACACAGCACCTGGAGGAGCCCCCGCCCTGTACACATGGCACCTGGAGGAGCCCCCGCCCTGTACACACAGCACCTGGAGGAGCCCCCGCCCTGTACACACGGCACCTGGAGGAGCCCCCGCCCTGTACACACATGGCAGAGTCCCCACTCTGTACACACGGTACTTGGAGTAGCCCCCCACCCTTTACACACAGCACTTTGAATACTGTACTCATATATGAGGGGGGCAGACTATCAGCCATTGCCCATAGAAACCAATGAAAGAGGTCAGAATTTACATATTACACCAATCCTAGAAAAAACTAAAGCTGCACTGTGATTGCCTGCTCTGGGCTATAATGCTGATATCTACGTCAGTGTTATGAATAAGGCCCCTAGGCTATGTGTGGATAAAGCAGCCCTCACGAGCGCAGAGGAGCCCTGGGAGGAGCTGCAGCTTTTACTACAAGCGCAAACCTCTTTCGCGCGCCTTTTAGACAACGTATGGTTTCCATGGGAACTACAAAGCGCGGTAGGCAGAGCTCCAACCTCCTCGCGCGAACGTCGGAAGTGACGTCTGGAAAGACGCTGCTGATGACGTAGCGGGCGGTGACAGGGTGGAAGCGCGGCCGGTGCTGGCTGGGCGTGTTCTCGCACCGGGACTCTGCTCCGCACGGAGAATGGAGGAGCAAACGCACAGGCCCATTAGAGGCATTCTGAAGAACAAGAGCTCCGCGGGCGTCCGGGTGCTGAGCAAGGCGGAACTGAGCCGGGACAGAGAGGACGACCAGAGGTGGGAGTGCGCCAGTGCCGCCGCTGGGGTGACCGGTCCCAGCCCGGGCGTGTGTGACCGCAAGGGGACACCTTAGTGGTCACTATTGGCCATTAGTGACTGCATATTCCGGTCACACAGCGCTTATTACTGTGGTGTGAGAAGTTATCCTGCACAGTATATGTATCTATTCACCCAGGGGCTCAGCTGTCAGTCAGTAAAACTTTCACTGTGTACAGTCTATGATGGGCAGAAGCTGCAGACAGATCACACTTGGGCTATGTTCACAAGTTAATTTTTTGTTTTTCTGCAGCAAAACCTGCTCTCTTGGTAGGGAAAAAAAGCTGCTTCCAAAAAGGTTTTTGCTGATTTTTTTGTTTTGTTTTTTTTAGCTGCGTTTTTGGTGTTATTTGTCTACAGTACATGCTTAAATAATTAGGCTATGTGCCACATAGAAAATCTGCACATAAAACATGTTCTGGCAGGAAAAAAGCAGCTGACAAAATGCACATTTTTTTTATTGAGTTTGCACGTTCTTTCACATGCTTTTTTCCATGCTGCTTTTTATGCTTTTTTTTTTTTTACTCATGGCAATCGCAGGGGTTCTGGCACTGTAGCCCCCCGATTGCTACTGGGACCCAGCTCTCTCTGCTTGGAGCGGTGCCCGCTCGGAGCGGAGTTTTATCCCTCTGAATGCTGCTGTCAATGCAATCACAGCATTCAGAAGGCAGGCAGAGGCATCTCTTACTTCTCCCTGGCAACAGTGTCCCTAGAATGGGATCACAGGGGCCCGATCGCTGCCATAGTATCCCTGGGTTGTCACCATGACGACCTTGGGTTACTGAGGTACGAATTGACTTACAGACCAGGGAACCTACATCATTGGAGTTCCCTCCAGCATGTCCTACGGTATAGACTGCGAGGCCTAGGTGCAGGGAACCCCGGTGATGTCACAAGGTGAACAGAGTTCATGCCGGCGGATCTGCAGGAAATCCTGGTGATGCGCCAGCATAAACTCGATTCACCTTGTGGTGTCTCTCAGGTTACCTGCGGTCACAAATAGAAAAAAACAAAAAGACCAGCTCACCTGTACCTAGTGCACGGACACTCACCTCCAGGGATCCAAATGAGAAAAAAGTAGTAGGTCCAGCACATATAAAAAAAACCTCGTCTTTTATTCCAGCATCATAAAGTAGGTGCACGTACAGAGATACACTTGTAAAAACAGGTCAGGATAGTCCAGATGAACAAGTTTCGAGGATAACCTCATAGTCATAACCTCTATTTATGATTGAGGTTATCCTTGAAACGCGTTAATCTGGACTATCCTGACCTGTTTTCACAAGTGTATCTTTGTATGGGAACCTACTTTTTTATGATGTTGGAATAAAGGACGAGTTTTTTTTAATATGTGCTGGACCTACTACTTTTTTCTTATTTGGATACCTGCGGTCACAGGCGAACTTCCAGCTGTGACCACAACTGACCCGAGTGACGTCACAGCTGATCGTGGCTCTGCCTGTAGTTACAGCGTTCGGTTATGTTCCATGATCGAGCGCTGTAATTTCAGATGTAGCAGAGCTGAATTGTCGTGGGACCTTGTGTGGATTACGTCGGACCTTCAGGGGTGTTTTTGAGGTTAATAAATTGGTGAAAGAGGGTGTTTTAGTTTTCTTTTATTTTAAATAAAGGATTTTTCCGGTGTTTGTTTATTTACTTTCACATGCAGATTAGTGATGGGAGGGTCTAATAGATCCTCGCCATTACTAATCTAGGGCTTATTGGCAGCTGTGGGCTGTTATTAACCCCTCATTACATTGATTGCCAGCGCACCAGGGCAATCGGGAATAGCTTGGTAAAGTCCTGGGATTGTCACAGTTAATGGATGCGGCAATCTTGGGCGGCTGCAGGCTGCTATTTTTAGGCTGGGGGGGTGGCCTAATAACCATGGGCCTCTCCAGTTTGAGAATACCAGTCCAGAGCGGTCAGGCTTTATCATGGCTGGGTATCAAAATTGGGGGGGCACCGCACACTGTTTATTTTTTGTTTATTTTTTTTTAATTATTTATTTAAATGATTAAAAAAAAAAAGCTGCATGTAGTTCCTCTTATATTGATACACAGCCAAGATAAGGGCACGGCTGTGGGCTGCAGGCTGTAGCCGTGGCTTTTTGTGCTAGTATCAATATGGAGAAGACCCTACGCCAATTGTTTTATTTTATACCATGATATAGACCCAGAGACAGTGCCTGTGATTCCAACTAATCGCAGACACTTTCTGTGGGCGGGGTCTGACTGCAGCCAATCAGATACACCAATGGGCAAGGAAAGCAGTGAATATTCATTAGAGATCATTGTCAGACCTGGAAGTAATGCTGCAGCAGCGGGGACTCGATAAGTACCGTATCTACTGCTTTAACCCTTTTGCTTTCTTTTTCTTTTTTTTTTTTTTACAGTGACCAATCACAGCCATGCCAATACTTTATATGGTTATGATGTGCAGGGAGAGGATGATTTTTGCCATCTGATCATTTACCGATCTTTGGCAAAATCTTTTGTGGTGAATTAGTGATGTCCGATCCTGATCCGGCCGAAGATCACATAATTTTAACACTTTCTTCAGCGCTCTATTGGGAGACCCAGACGATTGGGGTATAGCTGCTGCCCTCTGGAGGCCACACAAAGCACTACACTAAAAAGTGCAAGGCCCCTCCCCCTCTGGCTATACCCCCCCGTGGTATCACGGGTTCTCCAGTTTTAGCTTTGTGTGCGAAGGAGGTCAGACATCCACGCATAGCTCCACAGATTTTAGTCAGCAGTAGCTGCTGACTATTTCGGATGGAAGAAAAGAGGACACATATAGTGTCCCCAGCATGCTCCCTTCTCACCCCTGGATGGTGTTGTAAGGTTGAGGTACCTATTGCTGGTACAGGGCTGGAGCCTGACATGCTGTTTTCCTTCCACATCCCCCTGAGGGGCTCTGTGGAAGTGGGATCCTGCCGGCCTCAAAGCTCTGATGCCGGGCTCCATCCACAGACCCATTTGAACCTGCTGGATACGGAGCTGGAGTACCGTTCAGGGACATGGCCCTGCACCATTACAGGTACTCTGTGTCCCCGTACACACAGGCACAGCACACTCCAGACTTGCTGGGTGTGCTAGTGCGCCGGGGACAGTAAAGGGTTACAGTCACTGCAGCCTTGCTGAGTGACTTTGTGTTTTGGGAACTACCGCGCCGGACGCTCCGGGAGCGGCGGCGCGGCTGGGACTTGTAGTTCGCCGGGGACTGGGCGCCGACCGCGCTTTTACGGCGGCGGCGCTTATAACTCCAGTCCCCGGCTTCTGCGGCCTAGTGCCGCTTCGTTCCCGCCCCCTCCCTGTCACTCAGGGAAGGGGACAGGCGCTGAACAATCAGCAGCGCCGAGGGCTGGAGCCTTTTTACATGCTCCAGCCCTCTCACTGCACACTGTCGGGCGCCGGATTCCCGCTCTGCCTTGGGGGCACGCCCACGGCCCGCCCCTCCTCACACGAGCTGGGGAAGAAGCCGGCAGCCATTACAGAGCTCGGGGCACCAAGGCAGGACAGTGGCGTTCATACACCCGCTTATAGGCGGGCGGTAAGGGCACACATAGTGCTGACCACAATAGATATGCAGTGTATACATGTGTTGTTTTTAACTGCATAGGTCGCTGTATGCCCGCTTGGGGAGCGACTCATCAGCAGCAGGAAAGCAGGTGTGCTAAAGCACAGGCTTTCTAGGCTGCTTGTTTTGCACGACTGAGGTGTTCATTTGTGTTTATGCTGATATGCTATACCTTGCACTGTACAGTCGCTAGTCTTAGCTATATTCTTCTGGAATGGCTAGACTACAGCAGCAGAAAACCAAGGGTGCTGGGGCACAGGTTTTTTTCTATGCTGCTTGTATTGCAGGGGCTGCAGTGTGCATTTGTACTTGTGCTTGTATGCTATACATTGCACTGTATGGTCACTCTTCTGGGCTATATTCCCCTAGATGACCAGTCTACAGCAGCAGAAGAGCAGAGGTGCCAGGGCACAGGCTTCTATGCTGCTTGTATTGCATGTGCTGCAGTGTTCATTTGTACTTGTGCTTGTATGCTATACATTGCACTGTAGGGTCACTCTTCTGGGCTATATTCCCCTAGATGACTAGTATACAGCAGCAGAAGAGCAGGGGTGCCAGGGCACAGGCTTCTATGCTGCTTGTATTGCTTGTGCTGCAGTGGTCATTTGTACTTTATGCCTGTATGCTATACATTGCAATGTACGGTCACCAATCTTGGCTATATACTTCTAGATAGCTAGTCGGCAGTGGCAAAAAAGCAACACAGTTTTCAGTGCTGTTTTTACTACATGGGATGCTGTTCATGACACCGTCCCATTGTGTGCATGCTCCCCTGTAGCACGTCGTCTGCCGGGGTCTCTAGCACTTCGTCTGCCGGGGCTCTACTAGTTGTGGCCAAAGAAACCTCCTGTCAACCCTGTCCATGGACAGGGACGGAGTAGTCATAATTTAGAGACTTGCACCCATGGGCAATCTACTTGAACAAAAGGCAGCTCTTCAGGGCTTTGATACTGACATCGCTCTCAATCCGGATACACCGGGTGGTAACGCCATACGGAATGATCCTATACCGTCCACCAATGGAAGGTTGGATCTTCCTCCCTCAGCTCCCCCAGTGGAGATAGGAGACGAACAGGAGAAGTTCCTTTTCAGTGTCTCACGCAGATATTGAGTATTTTTCTGGCCACGCTGACTTCAGAGAAGCAGTCCAGGAACACCACGCTTACCAGATAAGCGTCTTCTCCAAACGTTTTTAGGATACACGTTATCCCTTTTTTCCCCTGACGTGGTCAGCGCTGGACCCAGGGTCCAAAGGTGGATTCTCCAATCTCCAGGCTTGCATATAGAGCCATAGTTGCACTGGAGATGGGGCTTCACTTAAAGATGCCATTCACAGACAGATGGACTCTGGTTGAAATCTGTCTAGGAGGCTATCGGCGTGTCGGTTGCTCCGGCATTCACAGCCGTATAGGCAACCTAACCTTTTCAGCGGTTCTTGCGCAGCTGGCCTTGAGCACATGTACATCTGTACCGCAGAGGCGTCCGTAACTCCGCAATGTCTGCACTGCGACTTACCCTATTAATGCTGTCCTAAAAGTACAGTCGAGGTTTCGGTCCTTCCCAAGCTCGGGCAGGTCCCAATTGTCCTCGTGCAAAAGGGCTACAAAACCTCAGACGGGCTCAGATTCCGGCCGGGCTCAATCACGCCCAAAGAAGGCAGCCGGAGGAACCGCTACCAAGGCGGTCTCCTCATGACTCTCAGCTCTCTCCCTCTCTCCGCATCCGCGGTTGATGGCAGACTCCCCCGCCTTTGGCGACATTTAGCTGCCACAGGTCACAGACCGGTGGGTGACGGACATTGTGCTCACGTGCACAGGACAGTGTTCTGTTCTCGTCCTCCGACTCCATTCTTCAGAACGGCCCCACCTCTCCACCGAGCAGATGCCCTGCTGCAGGCGGTGGACGCTCTAAGAGCAGAAGGAGTGGTGATCCCTGTCCCCCCTCAGGAACGAGGGCGAGGGTTTGTACTCCAATCTCTTTGTGGCTCCAAAAATGGACGGTTCCTTCCGTCCTGTTCTGGTTCTGAAACTGCTCAACGAGCATGCGAACGCCAGGCGGTTCCGGATGGGATCCCTCCGATCCGTCATTGCCTCAATGTCTCGAGGAGACTTCCTTGCCTCAACAGACATCAAAGATGCCTATCTCCACGTGCCAATTGCTACGGAGCACCAACGTTTTCTACGTTTTGTGATAGGAGACGAACATCTTCTGTTCGTAGCTCTGCCATTCAGTCTGGCGACAGCCCCACGGGTGGGCACCAAGGTCATGGCAGCAGTGGTAGCAGTCTTGCACTCTCACGGAGTGATTCCGTACTTGGACGATCTACTCGTCAAAGCAACCTCCCTCGAGGCATGCCAACGCAGCCTGAATGTTACGCTGGAGACTCTCCAGACTTTCGGGTGGATCATCAATTTGGCAAGGTCAAATCTGTCTCCGACTCAATCACTAACGTATCTCGGCATGGAGTTTCATACTCTATCAGCCATAGTGAAGCTTCCGCTGAACCAGCAGCGTTCACTGTGGACAGAGGTGCAGTCTCTCCTTCAAGGCCAGTCGCACCCCTTAAGGCGCCTCATGCACTTCCTAAGGAAGATGGTGGCAGCCATCGAGGCAGTTCTCTTTGCGCAGTTTCATCTGCGCCAACGGCAATCGGACATTCTCCGCAAATGGGATGGGCAGTCAACCTCCCTGGACGGGAAGTCTCCCTTTCCCTGACGGCCGAGGACTCTCTGCAATAGTGGCTTATTCCCACCTCATTGCCATAGCCCCCATCCTGGGCAGTGGTCACGACAGATACGAGTCTGTCAGGGTGGGGAGCAGTTTGTCTCCGCCACATGGCTCAGGGGACGTGGACTCAGCAGGAGTCCACCCTTCAGTTCGATGTGCTGGAAATCGGGGCAGGGTATCTTACCCTATTAGCTTTCCAAAAGTGGCTAGAAGGGAGCAGATCCGAATCCAGTCGGACATCTCCACAGCGGTGGCATACATCAACCACCAAGGAGGGACACGCAGTCAGCAGCCTTCCAGGAAGTCCGGCGAATCCTCATGTGGGTGGAGGACACAGCATCCACCATATCCGCAGTTCACATCTCGGGCGTAGAAAACTGGGAAGCAGGCTTCCTCAGTCGCCAGGGCATGGACGCGGGGGAATGGTCCCTTCACCCGGACGTGTTTCAGGAAATCTGTTGCCGCTGGGGGGGGGCCGGACGTCGACCTAATGGCGTCTCGGCACACCAACAAGGTCCCGGCATTTATGGCACGATCGCGCGATCACAGAGCTCTGGCGGCAGACGCCTTAGTGCAAGATTGGTCGCAGTTCCGGCTCACATATGTGTTTCCACCTCTGGCACTCTTGCCCAGAGTACTGCGCAAAAATCAGATCCGATTGCAGCCGCGTCATACTCGTCGCACCAGACTGGCCGAGGAGATCGTGGTACCCGGATCTGTGGCATCTCACGGTCGGCCGACCGGGGTCACTACCAGACCGACCAGACTTACTGTCTCAAGGGCCGTTTTTCTCCATCGGAATTCTGCGGCCCTGAACCTGACTGTGTGGCTTGTGTGTCCTGGATCCTAGCGTCTTCAGGATTATCCCAAGGGGTCGTTGCCACCATGAGACAGGCTAGGAAGCCCACGTCTGCTAAGATCTACCACAGAACGTGGAAGGTTTTCTTAATCTGGTGCTCTACTCAGGGAGTGTCTCCCTGGCCATTTGCATTGCCTATCTTTCTTTCCTTCCTACAATAGGAGTTAGAAAAGGGCTTGTCGCTAGACTCCCTCAAAGGGCAAGTCTCAGCACTATCCGTGTTCTTTCAGAAGCGTCTAGCACGTCTTTCTAAGGTGCGCACGTTCCCGCAGGGGGTTTGTCATATCGTACCCCCGTACAAGGGGCCGTTGGATCCATGGGATCTGAACAGGGTTCTAGTTGCTCTCCAGAAGCCGCCTTTCGAGCCTCTGAAGGAAGTTTCTTTTTCTCGCCTGTCACAGAAGGTGGCGTTTCTCGTTGCGATCACATCGCTTCGGCGAGTGTCTGAGCTGGCAGCTCTGTCATCCAAGGCTCCCTTCCTGGTGTTTTCACCAGGACAAGGTAGTGCTGCGCATCATTCCGGAGTTTCTCCCTAAGGTAGTATCCTCGTTTCATCTTAATCAGGATATCTCCTTACCGTCCTTTTGCACTCATCCGGTTCACCGGTATGAGAATGATTTACGTTTGCTAGATCTGGTGAGAGCACTCAGAATCTACATTTCACGCACGGCGCCCGTACGCCGTTCCGATGCCCTTGTCGCTGGTACGCGCAAGAGGTTGCAGGCTTCTAAAGCCACCCTGGCTCGATGGATCAAAGAACCAATTCTGGAAGCCTACCGTTTTGCAGGGCTTCCGGTTCTTTCAGGGCTGAAAGCCCATTCAACCAGAGCCGTGAGTGCGTCCTGGGCGCTACGACACCAGGCTTCGGCTCAACAGGTGTGCCAGGCAACTACCTGGTCGAGTCTGCACACTTTCACCAAACATTTTCAGGTGCATACCTATGCTTCGGCGGATGCCAGCTTAGGTAGAAGAGTCCTGCGGGCGGCAGTGACATCCCCGTAGGGGAGGGCTGTTTTGCAGCTCTAACATGAGGTATCTCTTTACCCACCCAGGGACAGCTTTTGGACGTCCCAATCGTCTGGGTCTCCCAATAGAGCGCTGAAGAAGAAGGGAATTTTGTTACTTACCGTAAATTCCTTTTCTTCTAGCTCTTATTGGGAGACCCAGCACCCGCCCTGTTGTCCTTCGGGATTTCTTGGTTGTTTGCGGGTACACATGTTGTTCATGTTGAACGGTTTTTCAGTTCTCCGACGTTATTCGGAGTTAATTTGTTTAAACCAGTTATTGGCTTCCTCCTTCTTGCTTTGGCACTAAAACTGGAGAACCCGTGATACCACGGGGGGGTATAGCCAGAGGGGGAGGGGCCTTGCACTTTTTAGTGTAGTGCTTTGTGTGGCCTCCAGAGGGCAGCAGCTATACCCCAATCGTCTGGGTCTCCCAATAAGAGCTAGAAGAAAAGGAATTTACGGTAAGTAACAAAATTCCCTTCTTCTGTTCTTTGCCAATCAAGATAGCTCATCGCTACTGCAGGGAACCACAGTGACGTCAAAAAGCACGTAAAAACGCACACAAAAAAAAGCAACATGGGCATTACACATGCGTTTTTTCCTGCATTTTTCACTGACTCTATTGAAGCCAATTGGGGAAAAAACGCAGAAACAATTGACGTGCTGCTTCTATCAGCAACAAAAACAGCAAGGAAAAAAGAAGCAACGTGGGCACAGCAAGTCAGGTTTCTCATAGACTTTCACCTATATTTGACCTATAGTATTCCATAATCATTTATTCAATAAAGGTCCGAAAATAGAAAAAAATTATATGCAAATTGTAGAAATTATTACTGAATCATTCAAACCTTTGGGTTTCATGGTGTCTAGTATCGTGATCCAACGGGCTTTATTAATTATTGTGCTATGTACAGATATCACAAGTAATCAGTGATTAAGGACTTAACCTTTTCCTATCCAATAAAATTTCCTGTTAGTCCAGTCAAAATACGAAAAAAACCAAACCTTTACCCTGAACAAATTCCAAGAAAGCGTTTTATTGTTTGTTTGTTTTTTTTGTAGTATTAAATGTAGGAAAAAACATACTAAAAGTTTACCAAGATAGGGTTACCACAAAGGGTCCAAATGTGACGTCAAAGAATATGGCCGCCAAAGCTGTAAAATGTTAAAGGCGACTCGCCTTTCAGTGTCTATCATATTTCTTTTACAATCATATTTCTTTTACCAGAGGAAGTGGAATGTCTGAACATCAGAGGGCGTGGTGGACTCTGTCTGTGCCAGTGTCCTCTTCCTACAGTGATGCAATGCATGGTTTCACTCGCCAGAGCTTTGTCACCAGTGAACAACACAAGGAGGCAAGAACGTCAAGGATGAGAAGAGATTGTGAAGACCTGGAGAAAATTGCAGATAAACTCGAGACCTTTTCACCTTTCTCTGATTAAGTGTCTCTTCGCAACATTATCACCGGTGTCAATGCAAATATGGATGTGAATGTCCTTAACCTGTTCACCATTGGCCGATAAATAGTGGCAACAATGGAGGGTCAATCACTGTTTTCAGTTAAGTACAAGCGGTCAATGAAAGCAAAGACCCTGGCATCCAGTGAGGCTACCAGCAGTGCCAAGCTCGCTCAGCAATGGCAGCAGGCTGGTGTGAGTGCTTCTGCACGCACTGTGAGGCGGAGACTGCTTGAGCAAGGCCTGGTTTCAAGGAGGGCAGCAAAGAAGCCACTTCTCTCCAGAAAAAACATCAGGGACCGACTGATATTCTGCAAAAGGTACAGGGAGTGGACTGCTGAGGACTGGGGTAAAGTCATTTTCTCAGATGAATCCCCTTTTCGATTGTTTGGGACATCTGGAAAACAGCTTATTAGGAGAAGAAGAGGTGAGCGCTACCACCAGTCTTGTCTCATGCCAACTGTTAAGCATCCTGAAACGATTCATGTGTGGGGTTGCTTCTCAGCCAAGGGAATTGGCTCACTCACAGTCTTGCCTAAAAACACAGCCATGAATAAAGAATGGTACCAGAATGTCCTCCAAGAGCAACTTCTCCCAACTGTCCAAGAACAGTTTGGCGCCCAACAATGCCTTTTCCAGCATAATGGAGCACCTTGCCATAAAGCAAAGGTGATCACTAAATGGCTCATGGAACAAAGCATAGAGATTTTGGGTCCATGGCCTGGAAACTCCCCAGATCTTAATCCCATTGAGAACTTGTGGGCAATCATCAAGAAACGGGTGGACAAACAAAAACCAACAAATTCTGGCAAAATGCAAGCATTGCTTATGCAATAATGGACAGCTTTCAGTCAGGATTTGGTCCAGAAGTTGATTGAGAGCATGCCAGGGAGAATTGCAGAGGTCCTGAAGAAGAAGGGTCAACACTGCAAATATTGACTAGCTGCATTAACTCATTCTAACTGTCAATATAACCTTTTGGTACTCATAATATGATTGCTATTATATTTCTGTATGTGATGTAAACATCAGACAAACACAATTAAAAACCAGAGGGCAACAGATCATGTGAAAATATAATTTTGGTGTCATTCTCAAAACTTTTGGCCATGACTGTAGTTCCAGTGATGATGGATACTTCACCCGCGCCAGGAACACTTCTGAAAATAATTTACTGCAATTGTTCTCGTGGTTGTAGTACACTTCGGTGCACTTGCAAAAGACACGGACTTACCTGTTCAGGGCACGGATATGCGGACCATGTCAAGAAGGGCATTGTGACAATGAGTGAGGAATCAGTGTCTGATGATGAAATAGTGACTACATACCTGACACTGTTATTCAGTGATGAAGTAGGTTTTAAAATGCACTGTGTATTTATTAATTCTATAATTTCTAGAAATGTACATGTATGTCATGACGTCATTGATGACGTCATGACCTCACCTGTCCATGTAGTTAGTATAAAACTTTGTATAAAAATTGTTATATGAAAATATAGTATAAAAAATACAAACTCTTCTGTAACCTACAGCAAAAAACACAGCTGCATTTTGTTACTTTAATTGGTTTTAGCGATGGGCGGACCCAGACTGTAAAATTCTGGATCCACGGGGTTTCAAACTTACCCAAGTGCCACACCCGGGCCCAGGTGTTGATCCGGAAAAATAAAGAAAATAAGAATGAAGCAAGCGCTTCATACTTACCAAGGCTCTGACGCGGCTGCACACTGTGGCTGCCCCTTCACTTCCTGGGCCGCTCATTGTTGCTCATTCATATGCAGTGCTTTCCCTGCCCACTGGCCATCCTAGCATCTGTGATTAATTGCAGTTAGATGCGCCCCCAGCCTGTGTGACAGTGTCTGCCTACAAAGAATCACAAGCGCTGTCTGCGGGTCTATATCGTACAGTAAAAATAAAATATTTGGTGTAGGGGCCCCCCATGTTATGATACCCAGCACAGATAAGGCATACAGCTACAGGCTGCAGCCACCAGTCGTGCGCTTATCTTGACTGTGTATTAAAATAGGAGGAACCACATGTGACTTTTTTTTTTCATTCTAAAAAAAAAAGAATTGTGTGGTACCCAGCCATGATAAAGCCCGACAGTTGAGGGCTTGGATTCTCAGGCTGGTGAGACCCATAATTATTGGGAACCCCTGAGGCCTAAAAATCGCAGCCTTCAGCCTCTCTAAAATTTTCGCATCCATTAGATGTGACAATCCTGGCGCTTTACCTGGTTCTTCCTGATTGCCCTGGTGTGGTGGCAATCGGGGTAATAAGGGGTAAAATGATCGAACAACTGTCATCAAGCCCCAAATTAGTGATGGGTAGGGGTCTATGAGATCCCACCCCCAACACTAATCCTAGAAGTAAAAAGAAACACAAACAGAGAAAAAAAACTTTATTTGAAATAAAATACAGCACCCTCTTTATTAACCTCCAAAAGACCCTTGAAGTTCCCCCATAATCCACACAATGTCCCACGACAGTCCTGGTTCTGCTACGACTGAGCCTGGAGAGACCGTAAACATGTCTAATCTCTCCAGGCTCTGGGAAACACTGACAAGGGGGACCCGGCTGGCAGTAGTGACATCACTCAGTTCACCGGAGGTCATACCCGGGTTCCCATGGTATGACCTCTGGTGACCTGAAGCACTCTGGCTTAAAGTGAAGGGCTGTGACCTGCACCCCATCAGCCCTTTAACACTGACAGTGCCATCCAGGGTGAAGGGGGCTGCATGTACTGTCACCTGAAGGGTGTGACTAGGTGCACACCGGTTTTTCACCAGAGCCTTTGATGGTGAGTTTAGATTTGGCTACCGGTGGTCACCAGGTGATACTCGGGGAGACATGTTTTATCGGATTTCACTCGTCTGTGCAAAACGCAATTGGAACCGAGGCCTTATAGATATGGCCAAGCTTCAGGTAACACACTAAATGAAGGTTAGTGGACACAGGTGGCTGAATTGAAGGAATTGCTTCATCACCCATTTACAGTGACTAAAAAAAATTACAAGTTGAGGATTTAGCTGGTTTTCCTGTCCCAAAGAGGTTTAATTGCAGATGGCACTGCTGCTTCAATGACACTGAGAGAGACACTGCTATTAGAAAAAGTTCTTCTGGCAGCTGTGTATGTGGACACAAGTCATCTTAGATTGCTGGATGAGCAACAGCTTACTAAAGGAAAAGAAGCTCTGACAGAGGTAGCAATAAGGATGAGTGGGCTTCAGGACTGCCAAGAGCAGAAGGACTTGGATACTGCCAGTGCTACTGCTGCCGTATCTTCAGGCTCATCAGATAAGGAGTTTAATTTTGAAAAGTATTTGGACAAAATGGAGCAGCAAAGTGTTGCCGCGAGGAGCAGTGAATACAGCTGCACATGATCACTCCAGGCTGCAGTTGCCAGGGGTGATCATGCAGGCCGGCTGTTTATCCCCCGCCCATCATCCCGCCCACCTGTCAGTGCCTGCTTCAGCGCTGAGGGATGATGGCCAGGGGATGAGCGTGCATATTAAATGAGCGGGTCCACGTGGTCATGGCAGGCTGCTACAGCCTGCTCGTTTCCCCGATGACCCGCTCCACCGCAGCAGCCACATTCAGACCATAAGACACACCCCCAACTTTCCCCCAACATTGGGGGGGAAAAAAGTGCGTCTTATGGTCCGAAAAATACGGTAAAACCTGTACCATCTTAGTACAGTAAATTTATCACTTTAACTCCTTTACGACCAAGGATGTACCGGTATTTCCTTTGTCATGTCGGGAAAGTCAGTGACTGCGGTGAGCTGACGGGATTCCTGCACATGTCTGCTGATTTGAACCGCAGACATGTGGGGCTAACAAGTGCGGGTGGATCCGCAACCTCCTTCGCCTGCTTGCCACTTGCATCGCGCTGATGGTTGCCATAGTAGCGAACGGGTCATGTGATGACTTCTGTCATCATGGCGTATTTCCTGAGCAAACCGACAGAGCAGCGGCTCAAACATGTACGCTGCATTTCTGCTGATCAGAGCTGTGCAGCTCTGATCAGCAGAAATGAACAAGCGATCAGACTGTGCAGTGATAAAGTCCCCTAGGGGGGACAAGTAAAAGAAATGTAAAAAAATATATTTTTTTTTTCATATTTTTAAAAACTGAAGTTCAAATCACTCCCCCCCCCTTTCACCCATTTAGAAAAATTAAACCGTTAAAAAAATAAAAAATATACACATTTGGTATCGTCGTGTTCAGAAATGCCCGATCTATCAAAGTATAAAATCAAATAAATAAAAAACGCAATTCTTGTTTTATTTAACCCTTTGAGAAAAGTAAAAGTATACATGTTTGGTATCTACAAACTCACATCATATCGACACATCAGTTTTACCATATAGTGAACACGGTGAATAAAACATCCCAGTGCAGTTGTACTTTTTTGTAATATCATCGCATTTGGAATTTTTTCCCGTTTTCCAGTACACTATATGGTAAAACTAATAGTTTTATTCAAAAGTACAACTCGTCCCACAAAAAACAAGCCCTCATATGGCAAGATTGACAGACAAATAAAGTTTTGGCTCTCGGAAGAAGGGGAGGAAAAAACGGAAAATCGCCCTGGGGGTAAATGGGTTAAACATGAGCCATGTATGCGGGAGTCTGAGTTGAAGTCAGAGGTTGGGCTTACAGACTCCACAGCCCTGTAAGATAGTGCTTTGCCCAATAGGGAGCACAGGATGCACAAATGTGTCGGTTATGCCAGTCACAAGCTCTAGCATACGCTTTTCTATAGCTACAATGATCTCCCCATATACATTTTACAAGTGGTTTTGTCACTTTATAATGGGGCTGATCAGCAGTACTGGGCACAGATAGAAACAGCAAACATTGAGCACTGACTGCAGCCCCATAGTCCTTTGATCTGCTGACAATAGGTTTCTCATTGTTGAACTCCACCTGATCACGCTTTGGATTCATATATATGCATAAAAATAGCAGCTTTACTGTCCCTTATGGCTAGTGAATAGATTTATAAAGCAGTTTAAGAGTTGGCAATTGTGGCTCATACTTTGCTTATTTAGTATAGAAGCTGTGGACTAGTCTATTAGACTTAGCGCTAAGTCTTTATGGCTGTTGCGCTCTGCAATGTGAATGGGGAAGTGACTACAGAGAGCTTCGTATGTAATCGCCTCCATTAGCCTCTCTGATGAATCGAGAATAATTGAGAACCTATCTTAAGTTTCTTCATATTTTTAGTTTCATTCCTTAGAAGTATTAATATATTCTTGGTTAGTCTGACATCATTGTTCTTTTACCCTAGAAATGTTTTGTGGCATGTGTGGCCATTTTCCTTTATAATAAGCCAGAGATGGCGTTAAAATCTGCTTTTTTTTCGTAGAATTCTAAATATGAAAAAATATATACTCGCGTATAAGCAGAGTTTTTCAGCCCATTTTTTTAAGCTGAAAATGCCCCCTCGGCTTATACTCGAGTTAGGGTCCCACAAAAAAAAATATTCTCATAGTTTCACCTGTCCTCCGTTCCTGCGGTTACCTGAGCTGCTTCTTGTAGACCACAGACCACTCTGTGATAGCGTCTGATGCACGGGGCTGCAGGATGCCGTCATGTCTTTACTGCAGTTGAATGCTTTACAGCGGCGGCGATGCAGCCAAGCATTCAACTGCTTTAAAACGCTGACAGCAGCGGTGGCCCCATGCGCACCGCTGCCGCCGTAAAGAATTTAACTGCTGTAAAGCCACGATGGCATCCTGCAGCGGCGGCACCCTGCACGGAACGTGATCATCAAGGGGTGCCTCTTGAGGCCGCAGGCACCTAGACCCCATCCGTGATCGCATCCTGTACACTGGGCCGCCGCTGCAGCTGTCAGCACTTTAGTGCAGTTGAATGCTTTACTGCACCGCTGCCGCCGTAAAGCATTCAACTGCAGTAAAGCCACGATGGCAGCCTGCAGACCTGTGCATTGGATGCGATCACGGAGGGATGTTCAAGAAGCAGCTGGGGTCACCGCGGGAACGGAGGAGAGGTGAGAATATTTTTTTTTTCCCATAATAGAGAACAAGAAGAGGACCAATAGGAGGACATTACTGTAGGGCGCATTACTAGAGGGCCCAAGGATGGGCACATTACTATAAGGGGAAGGGGCACAAGGACGGGGCACATTACTACAAGGGGGGACAAGGATGGGCACAGTACATTTTATTGGGATTTTTTTTTATTTTTGAAACTTCCCAGTAACTGCTGCATTTCCCCCCCTAGGTAGGCTTATACTGGAGGAAAAACAGTTTCCCAGTTTTTTTGTGGTAGAATTAGGGGCTTCAGTTTGTACTCGGGACGGCTTATACTCGACTATATATGGTATATATAAATGGAGATGCAGATGTATATCTTTATGCATTTTCATTTGTTTTGTTTTTGTACTTTTTTTTTTCTTCTGCAGTAAGAAGTCACAGAAGTGGGATGAGATGAATATTCTTGCCACTTATCATCCTACGGATAAGGACTATGGCTTAATGAAAATTGATGAACCGAGCACTCCCTACCACAGGTAATAATAATATTAAAGAGAATCTGTGTGGTCCTCTATTCCCTCCAACCCAGCAGCATTGATACCTGTATGCCCAAATCCCCTCCCTAATCAGCCCTGTATAATGCTATTCACTAATATCAATGTTTAAAAACGACTTACAAACGTCGTTTTCCCTATGCTAATTAGGGCCTTGACTAGTCGAAGGGGCATTAGTTCCTCAGACTAGTCAGTCCTTTTTCCATGTTATTACGCCCCTCTGGGCGCAATCAATAATTTCAGCATACGGCAATTCTCACAACAGGACAGTCAATGCAGCTTTCTTTATTTCATGATCAAGTGACTTAAAATCTCATACAGAATATGGTAAAAAATTATACAAATAAGGGGACAGACAGATGTTTCGGCTTTTCCTAGGCCTTGTCTACACTGTCACCATGCAAGAAGGTTGGGCAGTTCCAATAATAAAAACACACCTTGCAATGCCCACTTGGAATTTAAAAAATATACCTGTTTAGGTGCCAAATAGTATTAAGAATTTTTTACAATATTCCCTTAGGTTTACCTAGCGGTACTTGTTCTCATATTTCAGAAAAAGGAACGAATGGCAAACTAGACAACACAACTGTGCCCTCAGTGATATTCCTACTATATTTCCTTTTTGTAAACCTCTTCAATTTACCACCTATGCACAGGACAAGTGCAGCAGTAATAAAAACTAGGGTCCCATGTCCACTGTTTGAACAACGCACGGGGTTGCATACATGTGGTGCCGCTTCATTCACAGTCTGTGGGACTGACAAAACCATATAGGTGCACAGTTGTGAATTTGGGTTCTTTAACCTCTTAATATTTGGCAAAAAAATCTACACACTTCTCACGTATTGAGTAACTGAATACTTTACAAAGCCTCTCCAGGACCTTTGTTTTCTTGATCAATGGGGATACCCCTATAATGAGTCATTTATCGCCTGTGTTATGGTAGGTGATAAGTAACTGACTGTACAATGAAAGTTTTAGGGTTTTTTCAGGCTTGTATTATTTCAGAATCAATGTGATGTACCATAGTGAGGGGCCATGCTAAATATCACAAAAGAATGAAACAGAAGAAACCATGCTAAAGTAAATTGGGGAGCTTAGACTTTATTTTGGCAAATTTAGAATTCGTTAACCAATTATGATATATTAGCATGTCAATGGCACAGCACATTACATGGGCCGCTTTGATCTCAACAGATCTTTAGTGTGAATGCGCACCTTCATTCTGAGATAAAAACGGTTTTAATCTGTATGTACTACAACAAACAATCCATAGACCCTGATCTGGCATGCCTTCGTAGTTTATAAGATATATGGAGCTGTGATAATTCCAGATAGGGATAATTCATTATTTTTATTTTCATTACAGAATGGTAGGCGATGATGACGATGATGAAGGAGCCATGAGTGATTCAGAGGGTAATGAAGCCTTAACAGCTGATGTCTTAGCTCAAAAGTAAGTATTACTGGTCAGCTGCTAGGTCTGTTTCAAAGTGTATAGTGTACACTGGTGCCGCCCGTATTATGTCGGCTTCAGTTTCCACCATAGACTTTAGTTAATATGTTTTATACAGTGTGGGCTGTAACACACAAGTTGTTGGAGCGTACCTTTTGCCAATCTGGGGCTGCCCTTTTTCCATTAAAATAGTAGGAAACCCCAAATAATCTAATAACCTCTCCTCTGAAGTAGCCCTAAAGTTTCTTGAAAGTACCTGACTTTCTACAAATATTTAGGCCTGAAATTTCAGCTTCTTAGATCTCTGCATGTAGACTGGGATCCCACAATCCTCTGCGGCTGCTCACTGTGAAAGAAGGAGAGGTCTCCATTGCACTTCTGCGCACTTTTCTTTGCCCTGCAGAGAGCAGAGCAAGGTACTGTATTGCGCAGGCGTGGGGAAAGGTCAAAGATCACCCACGCACTGCAGTGCTTTGCGCTGCCCTCAGCAGGGCAGAGCAAAGTGCGCAGGAGTGCAATGGAGACCTCTGTGTGCATGACTTAAGGCGCGTCATGCATACGAGAAGGAGAATGGGAAGGAGGATGGCGATGAGGGGGGAGGCGTCTGACCAAGACCAGTGACACACCCATCGGACCCGCCATCCTGCAGGGGAGTATTATAAAAGATGTTTTGGTTTTTTTTAATGTAACACATAATAATAATAATAATAATAATAATTTTATTCATTTATATA
Organism: Anomaloglossus baeobatrachus; assembly: GCF_048569485.1. Taxonomy (NCBI): domain Eukaryota; kingdom Metazoa; phylum Chordata; class Amphibia; order Anura; family Aromobatidae; genus Anomaloglossus; species Anomaloglossus baeobatrachus. The sequence continues at coordinate 462,876,075 of NC_134355.1, read as the reverse complement.
GCGCTATTAATTCCATAGCACTTTACATACATTGGCAACACTGTCCCCATTGGGGCTCACAATCTAGAGTCCCTGTCTGTATGTTTTTCGAGTGTGGGAGGAAACCGGAGTACCCGGAGGAAACCCACGCAAACACGGGGAGAACATACAAACTCCTTGCAGATAGTGTCCTTGGTGGGATTTGAACCCAGGACCCCAGCGCTGCAAGACTGCAGTGCTAACCACTGAGCCACCGTGACGCCCGGTATTATATATTCTAGAATGCTGTATATAAGAGCTCACTGGTGGTGGCCGCAGCTTATATGGGAAAAACCTGGTGACGGGTTTCCTTTTAACATGCAGCGGCAGGGGGGCACGTCATTCCTCCTGCCTATCGGCGTGCCTATAGGACAAGCACTTGTGTGATCGCAGCTTCAAGTCCCCTAATGGGGCTATTAAATACAGTAAAACAGTTTTTTTGTAAAATGTCCACATATTTGGTATCTCTTTAAGTCTGATTTATCAAAATATAGAATAAATTAATCCAATCAAATAAAGTTATGGAAAAAAAATAGGTTGTTTTGGCTGCTGTAATAGTGCAATAAGAGGCGATCAAAACATTGTATCTACCTTAAAATGGTATCAGAAAAGACACCTGCTTGGGGCACAAAAAATAAGCAATCACTTAGCCCCAGATGAAAACTTACCAAACTTTAACCCCTTCACGACCTTTGACGGATCTATCCGTCATGGATAGTGAGGTTAGGCCCCACCCCCTGCCGCCGCCAGTATGCGGCGATCCGCGCACATATCAGCTGTTTTTAACAGCTGACATGTGTGCCTGCAGGTTCCGAGTGGAATCGCATTCCACCCGGAACATTTAATCACTTACATCTCGCTGCCAAAGTCTGGCAGTGAGATGTATATGCGCGCAGCCATGATTTTCACTTACCGCCGCCCCCACCGGAAGTCACGTGCGCGATCACGTGACTTTCGGTGGTTGTCATGGTAGCACAGGGTCATGTGATGACGCCTGTAGCTAACATGACTCACTTCCTCTCAATGCCGGAATACAGCCGGCATTGAAAGTAAAGCACCCCGTATCTGCAGTTCTCAGCTCTGTAGCTGAGATCTGCAGATAGTGCAGAGCGATCGGATTGCTGATCGCTTATAGCCCCCTAGGGGGACTAGTAAAATAAAAAAAAGTGAAAAAAAGTTTAAAAAAATTAAAAAAAAAAAAAACCAAAGTTCAAATCACCCCCCTTTCGCCCCATTGAAAATGTAAAGGGTTAAAAAAATATAAACATATTTGGTATCGCCACGTTCAGAAATGCCCGATCTATCAAAATATAAAATCAATTAATCTGATCAGTAAACGGCGTAGCTGCAAAAAAATTCCAAACGCCAAGATTACGTTTTTTGTTCGCCGCAAGTTTTGCGCAAAATGCAATAACAGACGATCAAAACGTAGCATCTGCGCAAAAATGGTACCATTAGAAACGTCAGATCGAGACGCAAAAAAATAAGCCGTCACTGAGCCATAGATCCCAAAAAATGAGTGCTACGGGTTTCGGAAAATGGCGTAAAATGTGCGCCACTTTTATTGGACAAACTTGTGGTTTTTTTTAACCCCTTAGATACAAGTAAATGTATACATGTTTGGTGTCTACAAACTCGCACTGACCTCAGGCATCACAATGACACATCAGTTTTACTATATAGTGAACACGGTGAATAAAATATCCCAAAAACTATTGTGCGATCACACTTTTTTTGCAGTTTTTTCACACTTGGAATTTTTTTGCTGTTTTCCAATACACTATATGGTAAAACGTATGATTTCGTTTAAAAGTACAACTCGTCCCGCAAAAAACAAGCCCTCATATGGCAAGATTGACTGAAAAATAAAAAAGGTACGGCTCTCTGAAGAAGGGGAGCAAAAAACGGAAAGTGCCCGGGGGCTGAAGCGGTTACCGGGAACCTGTCAGCAGATTTGGTGACTATAAGCTGTGGCCACCACCAGTGGGCTCTTATATACAGCATTCTAACATCCTGTATATAAGAGCCCAGGCCGCTGTGTAGAACGTCAAAATCACTTTATAATACTCACCTAAACGGTCACTGCGGTGGAGTTGGGTCATATGGGCATCTCCGTTCTCTGGCGATGATCTCCTATGTTAGAATGCTGTATATAAGATCATAATGGTGGTGGCCACAGCTTATAGTCGCCAAAACTGGTGACAGGTTCCCTTTAAGTAGCTTTAAAAGCAAAATAAAAAAAGTTTCTTACAAATGTTTGTTGTTTTTTTTTTTTTTCACCACTTAAATAAAAACAAACTATACATGTTTGGTATCTGTGTACTCGTACTGACAGGAAAATCATATTTCAAGGTCAGTTACCATATTGTGAACATAGTAAATTAAAAAAAGCAATTGTGACATTGCATTTTTCTTTTGCAATTTCAACGCACTTGGAATTTTTTTTCCGCTTTCCAGTACATCACATAATAAAATTAATGACGTCATTCAAAAGTACAACTTGTCTGGCAAAAAACAAACCCTTATACAATTATGTGGATGGAAAAATAAAAAAAAAGTTATGGCTCTTGGAAAAAGGGGAGGAGAAGTTGGGGGAGAAACAAACAGAAAAAGGCCTCGTGACTAAGGGGTTAATAATGGATGCAGTCTGTATTGTGACATCTGGTGACAGTCTCCCCTTTTTTATTAGATGTTTGCTAGCCAAGGTGACTCATTTTTTATTTTATTTGTTGCTGTCTTGTGTTATAATGCTTTTACAACTAGAAGTATGTAAATGTTTGTTTTGCCTTTAGGTTGGAAGCGGCAGAAGGAACAGATCCTAAGTTCTTGGCACAGGAAGAAAGTAGTGAAGAAGAAGATGAGGAGCTGACACCTGAGGAGAGAGGTATTAAGTTTTCTTTTTGTGTGGTGATACCCTGGATCGTACATATTTCTAGGATTTTTGGATCACTTTTCAAAATTTGCAGCTGGATCTCGCTCATTAAAGCGCCACGCCAGCGGAATGTTTTTTTGTTATTCACAGCTGGAGTGGTGCTTTTATATCTAAATCCCCTTCCCTGTCTTATACTCATCCTCCACCGTCTCACTCTGTAACCAGCGTCACTCCCGTCATTCTTCTGCAGATTAAGACCTGCTGGCAGCTTCGGTGTTTCATGGGGGCCGGAGGTAACAACTCAGTGTAAGGCTAGGTTCACACACTGCGTTTTTTTGACGCTGCGTTTTTGTGCGTTTTTTGCTGCACAAAAAAGCACCCACGGCAAAAAAACGCGGCAAAAAACGCACCCGCGTTTTTGCCGCGATTTGGTGCGTTTTTTGCTGCGTTTTTGCTCACTGCGTCTTTATGCGTTTATCAGTGAACAATGCCATTTAAGATTGTTGAAAAAAAAAAAAAAAGTCTGATGTCATTTCCTTCTTCAATATGTTCTTCATTCTCCACTAGTGTATGCAGGAGAGCAGACAGCTGCAGAACTACAAGGCTCAGCATGCTCCATCAAGGACTGTATGCTGGAGGGAGAGGCAGGGGAGGCAGAACTACAAGGCTCAGCATCCTCCATCCAATAGTGTATGCAGGAGAGCAGACAGCAGCTGTCGAACTACAAGGCTTAGCATCCTCCATCCTGTATGCAGGATTTCTTTGCCCCACCCCACCCCCCCAAAAAATGACGTTGGCTTCGCCATATTTTTGTATGCTAGCCGGGTACAGCAGGCAGGTACGGGCTGCCCCCAACCCCCAGCTGCCTGTTTGTACCCGGCTGGGAACCAAAAATATAGGGAAGCCCTTTTTTTTAATTATTTCATGAATTTCATGAAATTAAAAAAAAAATGACGTGGGCTTCGCCCAATTTTTGTGTCCAGTCAGGTACAACTAGGCAGCTGGGGATTGGAATCCGCAGCTCAGGGTGCCCAAGCTTTCTGGGCACCCCTGCTGCGAATTGCACTCTACAGCTGCCCCAGAAAATGGCGCTTTCATATAAGCGCCATCTTCTGGCGTTGTATCCAACTCTTCCAGCTGCCCTGATGCCGGGTGGCTCGCTGGGTAATAATGGGGTTAGGGCTAGCTGTATATTATCAACTGGCCCTAAGCCCGAAATTCATGGTGTCACGCCAATATTAGACATGGCCACCATGAATTTCTAGAAAAGATTAAAAAAAAAAAAACACTACACACAGAAAAATATTTTTATTAGAAATAAAACACAACACAATTAGTGACTCCATCTTTATTGAAATAAAGAACCCCCCTCTGCAGTAATCCTGGGTCAAGGGTCCCGCGCCGTCCAATCCGGATCCAATATCATCTGATCGATTTGCTGGAAGGCAAAGCGATCAGATGATGTGTCAGGTTCCAGGATGTGAATCTCATGACACAGCAGCTGATTATATAAACAGCTTTTATACAATCAGCTGATGCATCAGTGCAAAAAAAATCCACACTTCAGTGCAGCGTTGGACTGGCTACCGGACGAAACTCCAGTAATGCCAAGCCTGGATTCAGGTACCTGCACTGCACTCCGGAGCTTTCACCTGAGCTCCAGACTGCAGCCGAGACTGTACAGCGAGCGCCGAGTGACTGATTCCCCGGCACTTGCAGTCAGCTCATGACAGCTGCAGACATCCCGGGCTAATCTCTGGTGCTCTCACCTGAACTCCGGAGATCACCCCGGCCTGTCTGCAGCTGTCATGAACTGACTGCAAGTGCCGGGGAATCAGTCACTCTGCGCTCGCTGTACAGTCTAGGCTGATGCATCAGTGCAAACCCCCCCCCAGAAAAAACACTACACACGGAGCTGCCGGTAATCATCTGATGAAGTCTCCTGACGGCATCAGCTGATCGGCCGGTTGTAAAAAGCCTGCGTCAACGCGAGACTTATGATCAGCAGATGCGTCAGGTGACTCCATCAGGTGATCAGCGCCAGGTCCTGCAGCCATCGTACGTGCCTGGGAGCCGGCACACAGGCGGAGCGGGGGTGGCTGTACCGGGAGAGGAGCTGGGAGCGGACATGGCACCGGGAGTCTGCAGACAGGCGAGTATGACATTTTCCTACTGTTCACTTTTGATTTAGCAGCCGCTTCCATCTCCTGCCCAGACATGGCGCCGCACGGGAGCAGACATGCACAGGACTGGAGGTGGAAGCGGCAGTGGCGGTACTGGGAGGATTCACGCTTCTGTATTTACTGACAGAAGGAATCCTCTTCCTGTACAAGTCACTATAGTACCCACCCCTTGCGTTTTATAGCTGCGTTTTTAGTCATAAAAACGCACTAAAACGCAGCTATATTTGCAATTTGCGTCTCTCATTGCGTTTTTCAATATCCCATTGCACTCAATGGATGAAAAACGCGGAAATAATTGACATGCTGTGTTTTTGTTTTTTTTTGGGCACCACAAAAACGCAGCTAAAAAAACGCTGTGTGCAGACAGCAAAAATGAAAACTCCATAGACTTTGCTAGGGAAGCAAAGTCATGCAGTTTTCTGAGCAAAAACACACCCGAAAAACGCGCAAAAATGCCGCGAAAAACGCACTGTGTGAACTTACCCTAACTCTGAGAGCTATTGTTCTGGCATTGCATTGAGATTTGCATTGAGAGCTTGTGATGTAACTTCTGACTTCCAGCCAGTCAAAAATTACAGTCAAAAATGGCGCCATGGGACCACAGCGATTCCGAAAAAAGATGAAAACACCAGAAAATTAGTATAAAACCAGGGACAGGGACCTAAGGATAAAAGCCCCACTCCAGCGCTGAAACCAACCCCTAGTGGAGTGGTGCTTTAAATTCAGTAGGTATGTGAAAAGAATAAAAAGGACACTATTCAAACTGTATTGGTTTACAGCTCTGTTGAAAAATCACAAAGAAACTTAATTTGTCATTTCTTTTTCTTTTATGGGTGGAAAAAAACTGACATACGCCCACATATCTTATTTTAAATACGTATATAAACCAAACATTAAAGGGAACCAAACATCAGGATTTTGGCATACAAGGTAAAGCCAGTGCAGTACTGGCACTATCAGGCACAAGACTGTACATACCATTAGTGGGCAGCTCGGATGTTTAGGCTGTGAAATCAGAGTTTATAAAGTTTGAAAACTCATCCACTTTTTGATTGACGTGTGCACCTCTCCTCCAGATAATGTCCAGGCGGGTTATGCACATGATTCCTCCCCCCCCCCACCCTTTCCCTCCGCCACCTGTTCCTCCCCCTCTCTGGCTGTATGTGAATTTCTAATCTTCAGTTACACGGCGTCTGAGTTGGCGCCTGCGCATAGCGCTTATCTCCGGCGCCGTGTTTCTGAAGCCCGCAGTACCTAGTATTGTGCATGAGAGGGCGGCGCATGCGCCCTCGCTTCTTCAGATCTCGTTGTGACCACGGGAGCACGCGCAGTCGCAACAGGACTGTAGAACAGCTGATCTTACCAATTAGCTGCAGCAGACGTCTGCTACAATATAGTCTGCTGCAGCTAATTGGTAAGATCAGCTGTTCTCCAGCCCTGTCGTGACCGTGCACTCTCCCGCTGTCACGAGATCTGAAGAAGCGAGGGCGCATGCGCCACCCTCTCATGCACAATACTAGGTACTGCGGGCTTCAGAAACACGGCGCCGGAGATGAGCGTGTGGCGCCCCTGACCTGGTCAGGCACCACTGAGCACTGTACCCATGCTGGGGGCAGTACCATACAGGTAATCCAGAAGGCTGACCGAGGTGTGTCTATACAGGCGCATAGTAATCAGGTCTCACACATTTACCTTTGGCTGCACCCCTGGGGAATCCAGGAGGGGGGCGTGGCCTCCTTGTCCACTCAAGGGGTGTTGTAGAGAGCCTGGTTGCTAGGTTGCATAGGCAGACAGAGTAGGAAGGAGTGAGCTGAGTTTGAAGTGGAGCTCAAGGAGAGCAGATGTAAAGAGGAGACCTGAGGCTGCCGCTAGTCAGACAACGTACGCGCAGTGACTACCAACGCGGGAGATCGGTCACCTGGTAGTGCCACCCGAAATCCACCCAAGGCTAGAGAGCGCAAAGGAGTGGCAGAGTAAGGGGACTGCCAGGGAGGTACCAGGCCCGCAAGGGTAACAGGTCCCAGTGCAGAGATTTATCCAATTTTCTCCTGCCAAACCTGCCGGTGGGGGCACTTCAGACCCACACCATACCACCACAGAGTCCGCAGCCACGTAGCAAAGAGAGGGCCCATAGTTCACAGGAGGCAAGCAGCCGGAGTGACCTGGTCCAGGCTAGAAGCAAACAGGCCAAAAGAAGGGGAGAGAGGCATCAGCAACTTCCCTGGGTGACCCCAGCAGGGCTTCAAGTAGGGGTCACCCCAAAACACACAGGGCTAGGAAGGCAAGTTGGTAGTCGCCCTCATCAGCCAGCCGGAAGGATATCTGGTTCCAGCCTGGTTCATCCCAGCTACGCCTGGGTATACCCTGCCATCAACTGTGAGTAAAAACCCTGAAAGACTGCCTGGACTGTGTTTGAGTCATTCTGCGCCTTGTGGTTCCACACACGTAGGGCCCTGGGGCTTGCCTCACTCTCGGGAGGCCACTACAACTCATTGCACCCACCATCAGCCCCAGGCACCCCTTAATCTGCAGTGGCGGTCCCCTGACCGCAATACCGAGAGTGGCGTCACGAAAATCCTAAAGAGAAGGTTCCCTACCTGTGACCATACCATCCCACGTGGAGTCCCTGAAGTTAATGCACCGACACAACCCCTGTGGGGCTTCACAACCGCTATGCGCAGGCGCCAACTCCGAAGCCGTGTAACTGAAGATTAGAAATTTACATACAGCCAGAGAGAGGGAGGAACAGGCGGGAATCATGTGCATAACCCGCCCGGACATTATCAGCAGAGGTGCACACGTCAATCAAAAAGTGGATGAATTTTCAAACTTTATAAACTTGGATTTCACAGCCTAAACATCCGAGCTGCCCACTAATGGTATGTACACAATGTGCCTGATAGTGCCAGTAATGCACTGGCTGCACCTTATATACCAAAATCCTGATGTTTGGTTCCCTTTAAAAAAAAAAAAGGTTTTTTTTCATATACTTTTCTTCATGCAGCCCATCTCCTTTCTTGCAATTCTGTAGGCTCTGTGTCATGTTATAAGCAAAGCCTGTATATAATATGGATTGTCATTTGTCCTGCATCTATCATGTGAATGCTGACCGCTATAGAAGTTTTGTTCTTTGTGAAATATTTCTCTGCTGCATTGCTTTGCTGTCATATGAAATAAAAGATTTTTATAACCAGAATGAGATGATAAATACTGCTCTACAAACTATCTTCATACATCATTTATGGCTTAGATGGGCCACATCAGTAAATCTACAAGGTCTCCTTTTATGCAATGTAGCAACTTTCAAGAAAATATCTGTTTGCAAGTTCTGTATATTGGCTGACCTGTGTAAGCTATTTTTTTGGTGAACCATTTTTAATTCTATTCATTTTAGAAAAGAAAAGAGAGTTTGAAATGAAAAGGAAGCACCATTATAATGAGGGCATGAATATCAAACTGGCCAGACAATTAATAGCAAAGGAACTTGCAGGAGAGGATGACGAGGAGGAAGAGGATGATGATGAAGAAGATGAAGAAATGCAAGATATAACAGAAACAGAAGGTAAATTTAATACACTTCATGTCATTTATAGGCAATCTTAAACATATCCAAGTACAGGGGGCAGCACATTACACATGGACTCATTGGTGAGCTTTGAATTTCTGTGTCATGTGTAGTCCTCAAAGTCTAACCAGCTACTCCTAATAGCCACTTTATTAGTCCTTTTTTGGCATAAAGAACCACAGTAGTTTGTCCTGGCATAGACAAGGTTTTCTACTGGAGGAATTTTATCTATGCTTACAATATAGCTTCTTTATAATTACCTCGGGTTAAAGTGGTTGTCCCATGAACAAAGTTAATTTCTTCAGGGCTCTATTGGGAGACCCAGACGATTGGGGTATAGCTACTGCCCTCCGGAGGCCACACAAAGCACTACACTAAAAAGTGCAAGGCCCCTCCCCTTCTGGCTATACCCCCCCGTGATATCACGGGTTCTCCAGTTTTAGCTTTGTGTGCGAAGGAGGTCAGACATCCATGCATAGCTCCACAGATTTTAGTCAGCAGCAGCTGCTGACTATGTCGGATGGAAGAAAAGAGGGCCCATGTAGGGCCCCCAGCATGCTCCCTTCTCACCCGTGGATGGTGTTGTAAGGTTGAGGTACTTATTGCTAGTACAGAGGCCGGAGCCCACATGCTGTTTTCCTTCCCCATCCCCATGAGGGGCTCTGGGTGAAGTGGGATCTTACCGGTCTCCAGGCACAGAGACCGAGCTCCATCCACAGACCCAAAAGAACCTGCTGGATATGGAGCTGAGTATCGTCAGGGACAGGGCCCTGCTACATCAAGGTACTCTGTGTTCCCATGCACATCGCGCCCACACACACCAGCATTGCTGGGAGTGTTAGTGCGCCGGGGACAACAGCGCGGAGCGCTGGTGCTATTATTCACTGCAGCTTTGCTGAGTGAATTTATGTATTGAAAACGGCCGCGCCGGCCGCTGCTGGTTGTTTTTTACATTGTGGCGCGGCTGGGACTTGTGGTGCGCCGGGGGACTTCGGCGTCGGCCGTGCACATGGGACGGCCGCGCTTATTACTAGAGTCCCCGGCTTTGCGGCCTAGTTTTCGTTTCGTTCCCGCCCCAGCCCTGCCAGTCAGAGGAGGGGCGGGACGCTGTACAGTAGCTCAGCGCAGGGAGCTGGAGTCTGCTTTGCATTCTCCAGCCCCCTCTCACTGAACACAGTGAGACGCCGGGTTCCCGCTCTTGGCTGGGGCTCGCCCACGGCCCGCCCCTCTGCACAGGACGGGGAAGAGAAGCCGGCAGCCATTATGGTTTCCACTCTGGGAGAACGGAACCAGTCACAGGTTTTTGGGCGACCTCGCACCCGCTCTTGTGCGGGCGGTAAGCAACTGACACCACTAATGCTGAAGTGGGCTTTTGGGCTGTGTGCTGATATGCTATGCACTGTACTGTACTGTCGCTATTCGGGGCAACAGCAGCAAATAAGCAATGCTGCTGAGGCACAAGCTTTCAATGCTTCTTCGTTTGCATGTGCTGCAGTGTTTACTGTCAGATTGGGCAACAGCAGCAGTAGAGCAATTTGTGCTAAGGCACAAGCTTTCAATGCTGCTTCGCTTGCATGTGCTGCACGGTTTATTGTTATGATATACATTCACTGTATGTCGCTATTCTTGGCTAATGCGCCCAGATAAACAGACAAAAGCAGCAGTAGAGCAATGGTGCTACGGCACAAGTTTTCAATGCTGCTTGACTTGCATTGGCTGCAGTGTTTACTGTCATGCTTGTATGCTATACATTCACTGTATGTCGCTATCCTTGGCTAATGTTCCTGGATAAATAGACAACAGCAGCAGAAAGGCTAGGGTGCTAACGCGCAAGCTTTCAATGCTGCTTGGATTGCATGGGCTGCAGTGTTTACTGTCATGCTGTATGCTATACATTCACTGTATGTCGCTATCCTTGTCTCATGCTCCTAGATAAATAGACAACAGCAGCAGAAGAGCAAATGTGCCAAGCCACAAGTTTTCAATGCTGCGTGTACTACATGTGCTGAAGTGTTTATTTGTACTTCATGCTTGTATGACTATTCACTGTACGGTCGCTATCCTCGGCTAGGCTCTTAGATAGCTAGACAACAACAGCAGAAAAAGACAAGTTGCCAATGCACGGGCTTTCTATGCTGCTTGTACTGCATGTCATACGGTTTCAGGACCCCCAGTGCGTGCAATTGCTCAACCGGGGTCTCTGCTATATGTGGCCAAAGGAACCACCTGTGATCTCTGTCCAGAGACAGGGACGAAGTTGCAGTTTTTCCGCTGATATATTGTCTGTGACTATGACTGACATCTTACAGACTTTGCACCCCAAGCAGACCGTGGGCAATATGGTTGCAATGACCCTGGCCGCCCTGATCTGGAGCATCTCAAGGCGCCAGAGTGATTCCAGGCATCCCAGAGAGCAGGCATCCGACACGGTCGACAGTCCCAGATGGCCTAAGCGGGCTCGCTGGCATTAGCCCTCGACTACATCACTGGGCAAGGTCCCAGCTGGAGTACTCTCTGTACGATGAGGCAGACGTAGCTGTTCAGGACTCTGTTCCTGAGACCGCTCTCAATCCGGATACACCGGATGGTGACGCTATAGTGAATAATCTTATTGCGTCCATCAACGAAAGGTTGGGTATTTCTCCCTCAACTCCTCCAGTGGAGGGGTCAGCTTCACAGCAAGAGAAATCTCTATATATTGAGTACTTGTTTAGCACTCTGACTCCAGAGACGCAGTCCAGAAACGACACGCTTATCACGATAAGCGTTTCTCCGACCGTATTAATGAGACACGTGTCGCTCCCCCTGACGTGGTCAAGCGCTAGACCCAGTATCCAAATGTGGATCCCCCAATCTCCATGCTTGCAGCTAGATCTATAGTTGTAGTGGTGGATAGGACTTCACTTCAAAAGGCCATTGACAGGCAGATTGGCCTCTGGTTGCAATCTGTCTATGAAGCTATCGGCAGGTCGGCTGCTCCGGCAGTCGCAGCCGTGAAGGCACTCCAAGCTATTTCAGCTAGTATTGCGCAGAGGGTCGCTGTCACAGGTACTCTCGGTCCCAGCAGCGTCTTTAACTCGCAATGTCGGCATGGCGAATCATGCTGTTATTGCTGTCCGAGACTCTACGAGCCGGACGTCAGTGGCATCCGCCAACTCCGTGTTTTTACGCAGAGGCTAGTAGTTGAGAGATTGGAACAGAGGCTGCTTCCAACGAAGTGCTTAACCAGGTTGCCTTTATCTAGTGATAGTCTGTTGGTAAGGGTTGAATGAAATCATTCAACTATCCAAGACGACTCAAAAAGCCCAGAAGGGCATAGATTCCTAGCGGGCTCAATTCACGCCCGGGGAAGGCAGCCGGAGGATCCGCTACCAAAGCGTTTTCCTCATAATTTTCAGCCCTCTCACTCCGCAACCGCGGGGGGGCAGACTCCCCCGCTTTAGCGGCATTTACCTACCGCAGGTTGAGGGCCTGTGAGTGAGAGTCAGTTTGTTTTCAAACTACCGCACCGACCGAGCCGAGGCTCTTCTGCAGGCGGAAAGAGCGGTAATCCCTGTTCCTCTTCAGGAACCAGATACGCATTTTGCCCCGACCTGGTCGTGGTGCCAAAATAGGACGGCTCCTTCCGTCCCGTTCTGGACTTTATACTGCTTAACGAGCACGTGAAAACCAGGCGGTTCCGGATGGCATCACTCCGCTCCGTCATTGCCTCTCTGTCTCAAGGAGTTTTCCTAGCTTCAATAGACATCAGGATGCTTATCTACACGTGCCGATTGCTCCGAGGCACCGGCGTTGGCTACGATTCGTTATTAAAGACGAGAATATTTCGTTTCGTAGCCATACCCTTTGGCTGGCAACAGCCCCACGGGTGTTCACCAAGTTCGTGGCAGCAGAGGGAGCAGTCCCGCGCTCTCACGGTCACTCTGTGATCCTTTACTTGGGCAATCTACTGGTCAAGGCACTCTCCTTTACAAGCATGCCAACACAACCTGAACATGGCGCTGGACCCTTCCCAGAGTTTCGGGTGGGTCTTCAACTTGTCAAGGTTGAACCCAATCGCTGGCATCTCCTGGAGAGTTTTCACACTCTCTCAGCGATAGTGAAGCTTCCGCTGGACAAACAGCGTTCACTACAGACGAGGGGACAGTCTCTCCTTCAAGGAGGCGCCTCATCCAGAGGCGAGTTTTAGCTTTTCCAGACGGTCAAAGACCATCTTCAGAGGAGTCCACTCTTCAACTCAGTGGTCTGGAGCTCTGGGCAGTGTATCTTGCACTGCAAGCCTTCCTGCAGTGGCTGGAATGCAAATAGATCCGAATTCAGTCGGACTATCCACAGCGGTGGCATACACCAACCACCAAGGCGGACTACGCAGTCGACAAGACTCCCAAGAGGTCCGGCGGATTCTGCTATGGGTAGAAGACAGAGCATACACCATATCAGCTGTTCACATCCCGGGCGTACGACACTAGGAAGCAGACTTCCTCAGTCGCCAGGGCGTGGACGCAGGGGAATGGGCTCTGCACCCGTTTGTTTGCAAGAATTCTGTAGACGCAGGATGAAGACGGACGTCGACGTCATGGCTTCTCGGCAACAACAAGGTCCCGATTTTCATGACGCGGTCTTACGATCAAAGAGCTCTGGCGACAGGCGCCTTGGCTCAGGATTGGTCACAGTTCCAGCTACCGATTGCTGCCACACCATCCTCGTCGCCCCAGACTGGCCGGGGAGGTCGTGGTACCGTGATCTGTGGCATCTCACCGTCGGTCGACCGTGAGCACGACGTCATTGCCACCATGAGACGGGCTAGCCAGCCGCGGTCTGCCAAGATCTACCACAACTCGTGGAAGATATTCTTATCTTAGTGTTCTGCTCAGGGAGGGTCTCCCTGGCCATCGGCATTGCCTACTTTGCCTTCCCTCCTGCAATCTGGTTGGGAAAGAGGTTGGTCGCTCGGCTCCCTTTAAGGGCAAGTCTCGGCACTATCCGTGTTCTTTTCAGAAGCGTCTAGCACGTCTTCCTAAGGTGCGCACGTTACTACAGGGGGTTTGTCATATTGTGCCCCCGTACAAGCGGCCGTTAGATCCATGGGATCTGAACAGGGTACTAGTTGCTCTCCAGAAGCCGCATTTCGAGCCTCTGAGGGAAGTTTCCCTTTCGCGCCTGTCACAGAAAGTGGCCTTTCTGGTTGCGATCACGTCGCTTCGGCGAGTGTCTAAGCTGGCGGCTCTGTCATTCAAGGCTCCCTTCCTAGTGTTCCACCAGGACAAGGTAGTGCTGCGCCCTATTCAGGAGTTTCTCCCTAAGGTTGTATCCGCGTTTCTTCTTAATCGGGATATACCCTTTCCTTCCTTTTGTTCTCATCCGGTTCTCCGGTATGAAAAGGATTTACAGTTGTTAGTTCTGGTGAGAGCACTCAGAATCTACATTTCCCGCACGGCGCCCATGCGCCGCTCTGATGCATTTTTTGTCCTTGTCGCTGGTACGCGCAAGGGGTTGCAGGTTTCTAAAGCCACCATGGCTCGATGGATCAAAGAACCAATTCTTGAAGACTACCGTTCTGCGGGGCTTCCGGTTCCTTCAGGGCTGAAGGTCCATTCTACCAGAGCCGTAGGTGCGTTTTGGGCATTACGACACCAGGCTACGGCTCAACAGGTGTGCCAGGCAGCTACCTGGTCGAGCCTGCACATTTTTTCACCAAACATTATCAGGTGCATACCTATGCTTCGGCGGACGCCAGCCTAGGTAGAAGAGCCCTGCAGGTGGCAGTGGCTTCCCCATAGGGGAGGGCTGTCTTGCAGCTCTAACATGAGGTATTTCTTTACCCACCCAGGGACAGCTTTTGGACGTCCCAATCGTCTGGGTCTCCCAATAGAGCGCTGAAGAAGAAGGGAATTTTGTTACTTACCGTAAATTCCTTTTCTTCTAGCTCTTATTGGGAGACCCAGCACCCGCCCTGTTGTCCTTCGGGATTTTTTTGTTGTTTGCGGGTACACATGTTGTTCATGTTGAACGGTTTTTCAGTTCTCCGATGTTACTCGGAGTTAATTTGTTTAAACCAGTTATTGGCTTTCCTCCTTCTTGCTTTGGCACTAAAACTGGAGAACCCGTGATATCACGGGGGGGTATAGCCAGAAGGGGAGGGGCCTTGCACTTTTTAGTGTAGTGCTTTGTGTGGCCTCCGGAGGGCAGTAGCTATACCCCAATCGTCTGGGTCTCCCAATAAGAGCTAGAAGAAAAGGAATTTACGGTAAGTAACAAAATTCCCTTCTTTAATCAATAGGTCTTGGAATAATAATAATTTCCACAATTGGATGTATTTAAAAAAAAAAAAAGTCCCTGTGCTGAGATAATCTTATATATGTGTCCCTGCTATGTACTGTGTAATGGCTATGTCTGACCCTACACGGACATTGTCTGATCGTACCATATCTTTTGGGAAGAGAGGAAGCAAAAAAGTAAACAGACATTACAGCACAGGGTAGCAAATTATTATTTTTTTTACGTCAAACTTTTTTTAAGAACAGGCAGGGGAATGGTTTACCTCACAAAAAGAATTGGCAAGTCCAGGCCTGATCATAGTGATGTTCCTTACTAGACAAATTCCTAGCGGGCTGTAGTGATCAGGCACTTAGCGGGCCCCTGTTTTAAGGTCGCTGGCCCTTGCATTTTTCCTCACAGCTACAGAGTGGTTGCGTGCACACGCACTAGGTGTTCAGTGCACAGCAGCTGGTGACTTATACACAGGCAACATCCGAACTCTGAAATTCAACGACAATGTGGCTTTTTTTCCAATAAAAACATGATTTTTATTAACAAAATTTGGACATACATAATTAAAATAGTTCAAGCAAGGTGTGCACAAAAAAAGGGTGGATGCAATTAGGGACAACATTTTTTAAAGAAACAGTATTGAATTGATCTATAAGCCACAATAGGCAAGACTGATTCACTGGCAAGCCCCTAGGGTCAGAGTGGTAGCTTTTAAATAGTTAATGGCCACCTAAGTAGGACCTGTTTAGATACCTATCTATACCCACACGAGCAGTGATACCAATGTTGACAATACAATCAGCACAACATTACTAACCAGTATAACTTTTGTCCGTAAGGCACCACCCCAACCGTTCCGACGCGCGTTTCACCTTCTTCAGCGAACATACAAATGTATTGTCAACATTGGTATCACTGCTCCACATTGTCGTTGAATTTCATAGCTTAGGAGGTGGTATTCCTTGTAATTGTTACGAAGGTCCCAGTTAGCGACCTGTATATTTATATTTAAACATCCGGACTCTGTCAGGAGGACATTGTTTCTGTATGGAGTAATCACTCTCCCTCTCCTCTCCGGATGATCCCACGGCAGCAGCTCCAGGCTCGGAGAGTTACCAGCCTTGGCATCTCCTATATGATGGGGCCAGTGTCGTGAATCATAAGTGTAAAGCCCCAGATCTTTAGTGCTGCTTTTCAATTTTAAATAAAGCTTAGTTTATTCAAATAACATACTTTCTGGCATGCCGGCCTCCTGGATCGTCCTCTCCTCAGCCAGTTATTAACCGCCTCCTGCTCCCCTCTTCCTGTCTGTGCAGAGCGGCATTTCAACAGGTAGGCCCGGGGACTTTTCAGCAGGAGGTGAGAATGGAAATGCAAACTGCTGCCTGTCCAGCTTCTTCAAAAAAGTGATGGTAGCACAGTTAGAGATTAGAAGAATTAATGATTTAGTGACTGTCATGCCAGAGCTCCATACCGGCTGGTCTGTTCAGGATCAGGTTTCTCAGGATCACACAGCATCACCCCAGCGTGGTCCTCTGAGCACAATCACTAATCACTGCTTTTAATCTGTGACAGGACTGCCTGCTGTTATTACTGCTCTGCCCCTAATCCTATTCACACAATCCACATATCACTGTCATCAGGTGGTTTTACACAGGACTGCATGTAACATCTACTACATTACTTACAGCAAAGATGGAACTGCAGCTGTAAGTTACCTAGGCCAAAAACTACTACTCCAGCAGGATACAGCTAAGCCCCCACTAGGTGGAGGCATCACAGGTGCAGGAGGAGCAAATCACACACACACTTCCAAAACATGGAGGGGGCGATTGCTGGATGGTAAAACGGCACACTGATGGCTTGCATAGAGCGCTGTTCACACATGCAGATGCACAGTCACAAGCCCGCAGCCTATTAGGCGACGCCCAAACTATTAGATCAGGCGGGCTGCCAAGCCGTACCACCACTGCGCATCATACAGGGACAGAAACTCTAATATGCAAGGCCCAACAGAAACTGCTCTCAATGAGTACCAAGCACCCGAGCCTGGTAGTGCTCGCTCATCAGACAGGGAGCGGAGAAGATGGGGAGATCTCCCTCTTCTCCGCACCTGTGGTCCGATCACACTTTGATATACACAGAACCTTGGTTTAAGAGTAACTTGGTTTGAGAGCGTTTTGCAAGACAAGCAAAGCTTTTTACAAATTTGTAACTTGGTTTAAAAGCAATGCTTTGCAATAAGAGCAAATTCCCACAGTGCACACTTCCGGTTCCATCCTTTCACCGCACTCTGACCCGCTCTGGAGGTAATTTTCTGTCTATATGTACTGTATACAGTATACCATTGCACAGTACAGTATATACTATATAGCATTTCTATCAATTTGCAGATACAGTATTGTACTCTTTTGGCTAACCAGTACAGCACATTGCTTATACTGTAGATCTCACACACCAACAATTCTATTGGAAGCTAATGTGCAGTTTAATTTGTTTTATGTTTTTTACTGTACAGTATTTTGTATTAGTGTACTGTGATAATTTTATATGAATACAGTACATTATTTTGTATTACTGTAATAAGTTTGTATAAATACTGTAAATATTTTTGGGTTGTGGAACGAATTGTCTCAGTTTCAATTATTTCCTATGGGAAAATTCGCTTTGATATAAGAGTAACCTGGTTTAAGAGCTCACATCTGGAACCAATTATGTTCGTAATCCAAGGTTCCACTGTCATGTAAAGTCGTCAGTGTACAGCTTGTATAACACTATAAATTTGGTCAGTATAAATATCTATTTAAACGTTATTCTTAAAACACCGATAATTTTTGTAATTTCTTTCTCTTCCAGGTCATCCTGCCCAGCTACAGAGTAATGACCAAATACTATAGAGAGAAATGTCGGCTGCACCGCTTGCTGAAGATCTATTTATTGCCACGCCACTGCACAAGCACTGCTGATACGCAGACCTATGGACTAAAGGCACAAGAATGTTTTTCTATTGCCAATGTTATGTTGTGAGGACCCTTAATTAATAAGCCAATTCTGATTAATGATTTACAAGCTTGTCTGGCATATTCTGTTTTTAATGCGGGCAAAGGATACAAGCATTGGTTTACACTCACAGCCAATTACATGCCATATGTTTGTCATTTAATAGATTCATGTGTGGCTTTCTGCATGTGAGTGCCTTGGTTAAAGGTTTTGAAAGGGTTTTTTTTTCTTCTTATATTGTGGCTCATTAGAAAAGATGGCATTGGGACAGGGAATCCCCAGTCTCATTTTCTATTCAGATAGAAGAGCTGTTTGAATCTTCTAATGGTTGAATGTTGACAACCATCCAATACTTGCTGGGGAAAAAAAAAACAATCCTGCATTTTTATTTTCAGGTGATTGTATTTTACTGATCCATGAAGCAAATGAAACTATTATATTGGTTATATTGGACTTCTGAAACAGTGACCGTGTCTCAGTGGGTCAGAATGACTCAGTCCTTGTAAAAGTGTTTTCTACAACATGAGCAGACGTCGTCAGATGGACTGGAGTGTAGTATCCGTTCTGTCATGTATTCTTTAGTCCAAAGCTGTTATAGAAATCTGTACTTCAGCCTTTTATTGGTCAGCTTTGAATCTATGTACAATCTGAGTTGAGTGAGACAGAAGTATACAAAATGCACTGATGGTTTTACAAAATATATGTAAAATGGAGAACAATATAAAATGTATCCGAAAATAAATGTATTTCTGTCATTCTACAATGAAGTCTGCTGTGATAATGCCATTCATCAAGAATTTTTTCAGTCTAGGTCAAAATGTATCCTGTTATATGTGAAAATTTAGATTAGGCTGCTTTCATGCTACGTTTTTTTAACATGCGTCCTGAACGTTTTTTCTTCATCGTTCCTTATGGGAGACCCAGACCATGGGTGTATAGCTTCTGCCTCCGGAGGACACACAAAGTACTACACTAAAAGTGTAGCTCCTCCCTCCGAGCATATACACTCCCCGGATGACAAATCCAACCAGTTCAATGCTTTGTGTTCAGGAGGTCACACACACACATGCATCCTCTGATTTTTGATTTCTGATTTCAAAGATTTGGAAGAAAAGCGGGTCCAATCTGGACTCCCGGCATGTCCTTTCTTACCCCACTGTGTCGGCGGTGCTGTTAAGGTTGATTTTACAAGGCTGGAGCCTTCACATGCCGCGCTCCTTCACCATCCCCTGGGGCTCTGGCTTGAAGTGGGAGCCATCACGGTTCTCACTGCTTTGCAGAAGACCGGTCTCCATCCGCAGCCCTTTTCAGGATCCTGCCGGACGGAGCGCTCACCTCCCAGGCACCTGGCACCTGCGTCTCACAAACTAAGTACTGAGACGTTATTACCACAGACAGTGGTCTTTCCAGGGGTCCCTTGTACTTTATATGTTGGGGAGAGTGTGTTATATGACTTTGTTAACATTTCCGGCCGGTTCTCCAGTTTTCACTGGAGAACCGCGCCGATGGTGCCTGCACGCTGGCCGCATGTTTAAATCTAGGCCCCGGCTTCGCCTGAGGCCTAGTTTCGATTCTCTACCCCTGCATGTCAGTCAGTGCAGAGGGACAGTGTGGCTCCGCCCAGCGGCTGTTCAGCACAGGGAAGGGACACTCCTCACTGAGGAAAGATTCCCTCCCCTGTATACCTCATTTGCCCTCCAGATCCTGCTCTCAGAGTAGGCCCCGCCCCCTCTCCTCGCTCCGGCGCCATTTTCTCAGCGTTCTCAATGTCTCGGACAGTTGTATCAGTGGCTGATAAGAGAACAAGGAGTGTGTTCCTTGCATAACCACATTGTGACAAATGGAGGCCTGGGCTGGGGGATCTGGAGGGCACAGAGATGTCCCTATGTTAAACGGTCTGGCAAGCCACAACCTCCGGTTGTGGACCTGCTTATATACTCTGTTTATATACTCTGCTGGGGGTCATTCTGGACAGAGCCCCCAGTTCTGCAGCATGCCTCACATCAGAGCAAGGCTGCAAGGCTGTTCTTATTATACACTGCATGTAGACTCGTACTGCCTGTACCGAGCACATAACCACATTGTGATGCTTGCTCTAACATAGTGGTCTCTCAGCCTGGTAGCTCATCAGTGGTCCCTCCAGCTGCTCCGGCTCCAGTGGCTGATCCCCCGGTTTGGGCAGAATCCCTCTCTCCAGGGGACAGCTGTCCCGGACACTGCTGAGCATGCATCAGCCCCCTTCTCAGGGCGCTTCTGCTGCTACGGCTCGCTCAGCAAAGCTCACAGAGGATTCCTCATCTGGTCTCAGTCCCCGTCCTCCTAAAATGGAGTCGCAGGGTCCCCTTTCCTTCCTCGTCCCGCAGCTCTGATTCACGAGCCGACTCGCAGGACGAGGAGGATGCTTTTACTAGGGGCTCGGACGCTACGTCATGTACATTGATCTGTCCGAAGGTGACGCAGATGTTAATGATTTGATTGTGTCCATTATATTTGTACTGGACCTCAATCAGCCTGTATCAGGGGTGCATTCCACTCTGGCAGAAAGGCATTAGTATACCTTAAGAGAACAAGGAGTGTGTTCCTTAACCACTCCAGTTTGTCAGCCCACTGTGTCCAAGCCCAGAGCCTGTCCTGACAGACGCTTCCCAAAGCGTGGTTCTGATGACTGTTTCCCCCTCCCACCAGTGGTGGTCAAGGAGTGGGCTCATTCACCAAGGGTGGACCCTCCGGTGTCTAGGCTTTCAGCCCGGACAGTTGTATCAGTGGCTGATGGCTCCTCTCTAAGGATCCCACTGTCCGCCAGGTTGTCCTTCTGGCCAAATCTATATATGAGGCGGCAGGGGCCTCGTTCTCCCCATCTTTTGCAGCAGTGCGGGCTCTCAAAGCCATCTCTGCTTCTCTGGAGGAGATGCATCCCCTCACCTAGGGACTTTATGCCCGAAGTGGTTGCCTTAACTTCCAGGCTTCAGTCTTTTCATCCTAGGCCATGTCTGCCATGCTGGAGACTGTCACCGCACTGCGGTGGCCTCGGCTACTTCCCTCGCTATCCGCAGGCTCCTGTGGCTTCGAGAGTGGAAGGCAAATGCTTTTTAAGAAGTTCCTTGCTGGGTGCCCTTTGCTGGGACCAGTCTATTCGGTGAACAACTGGATGAAATTATTACGGAAGTTTTTTGGCAGGAAGAGTAATTCCATGCCACAAACCCAGGAAACCTGTCCAGGGCAGGAACCAGTCGAGGTTTCGTTCCTTTCGTTCCTCTAACTGGTCGTCCTCTAAGCCCTCGGCCTCGTCCACTAACTCAGCCAAGGTCCGTAAACCAACTGGCGCATGAAGCCGCGTCCTCAGAAGTCCGCAGGAGCTGCGGCCACTAGGCAGCCTCCTCTTGATTCTGGCCGCGCCAGCAACGTCCTTGGTCGGTGGCAGGCTCTCCCTCTTGGGCGACGTGTGGTTTCAACACGTCTTCGATCAGTGGGTGTGGGTTACCATCTCCCACGGCTACAGAATAGAATTCTATCCAGCCCGCCAAACAGATTTTTTCTGTCAACTCCCCCCTGCTCCAAGGCCGCCGCCTTCTCACAGGCCGTGGCATTCTTGCAGGCCAATGGAGTAATTGTACCAGTTCCCGACTGGGAACGGTTCTGAGATTTCTACTCAAATCTCTTCCTAGTCCCCGAAAAGGACGGTGCTTTCCGACCTGGATCTCAAGCTTCTCAACAAGCATGTCAGGTGCGGCATTTTTGCATGGAATCTCTGCGATCAGTCAATGACCCAAGGAGATTTCTTAGCATCCTTCGACATCAGAGATGTCTTTCTGATTGTGCCAACCGCAGTTTTTCCAGCACCCATGACGGCACCATGAGAGAGGGGATCCGCCCTTCAAGGACAGGAAACCTCCAGAATAAAAAGGGGCGGCACCTCTCCCCGCATCAGTTGGTTTCCTGTCCTTGAACAGGGAGCCTCCAGAGATCTAATCGATTCCAGAAGGTCCTGAGGGGCCGAAGATTCAAGTCCGGCGCCCGGTCGACCGGCTCTGGCAGCGGCACGGGTCCTGCTGCGGTCGGCCGCGGTGCTGGGGAGCTGCCGCATCAGACCCACGGGGGTCTGGAGTGCGTGCAGCGCGCCCGATTGGAGCGCCGGGAGCCTGCGGGGCAGGTAAGTGGATCCTCCAGGGGACCTGTCCGCAGGGCTCTCCTGTCGCAGCATACCCACGGGGGTTATGTCTGCGCACGGGCTCCTTCCCTTCCTCCCCCCCCTCCTCTCCTTACCGGCGTCCTGTTTGCTGAGGAGCTGTCAGTGGTGAGATGTAACCGCGACGCCTCTGGAGGACACAGTGTCCGGGCGCGTGCCGGCCGAGATGGGGGGGCGGCTGCTGCAATCCCTGCGGGGCGTCCTCGTGGCAGCTGAGGATTTGGCGCTTCCGAGGAGCGCCATATTGTGGATAGGAAATGTCCGGGATGTGCGCAGGCGCGCGTTTGTTCCAATGTGCGGCCTGTGGAGCCGGATGGGACGCTTTTTATGCCAACCCTTCTACTCCGGAGGAGATGGGATGGCACTGCCTGGATGTTAGGCGTTTTCTTCAAAGGTATCTGTTGGTCACCTCGGAGGGGAGGAAGGATAAGTCTCTGTTTGTAGTCTTCCAGGGCTGTAGGAAGGGGCTTAAGGCTTCTAAATCCACTTTGGCGAGGTGGATCAGGGATGCCATCTCGGTTGCCTACGCAGCCGGGGGGGAAGACGTACCTCCTGGTTTGAAGGCACACTCCACGCGAGCGATGGCATCTTCCTGGGCGGAGAGATCGGAGGTCTCCATCGAGCAGATATGTAAGGCGGCAACCTGGTCTTCTCCGTCCACCTTTTTTAATCACTATCGTATTGATTTGTCGTTCACCGACATCACCTTTGGGAGGCGGGTTCTGCAAACTGTTGTCCCTCCCTAGGTCTTCCTCTCTGTAATTCTCTCGTGGTGCCGTCATGGGTGCTGGAAAAATACGTAATTACTTACCGGTAATGTGTTTTTTCTGAACCCATGACGGCACCCTTACATTCCCTCCCTGCACTTGGGGGTTGCTAGTTTGCTTCCCTTTTCACTCCTCTTCACTGGGCGGTTATGGTGGCGGGATATGTTTTTTAACGATGTTGCTTGTTTCGGAGGTCCTGTCATGCTCGGTAATCAACTGATGCGGGGAGAGGTGCCGCCCCTTTTTATTCTGGAGGTTTCCTGTCTTTGAAGGGCGGATCCCCTCTCTCGTGGTGCCGTCATGGGTTCAGAAAAAACACATTACCGGTAAGTAATTACGTATTTCTCACCAGCGTTGGCTACGTTTTGTAATCGGAGAGGAACATTTCCAATTCGTGGCTCTCCCCTTCGGGTTCGCCACGGCCCCTCGTGTATTCACAAGGTCATGGCAGCAGTGGTTGCGGTTCTGCACCTTGAGGGGTTGGTAGTGATTCCTTTCCTGGACGACCTTCTAGCAAGGCTTCATCCAGTGCAGACTGTCAGTGGAGTGTCTCGCTCACTCTCAGCGGAGTGTCTCGCTCACTCTCGCCACGCTTGCAAGTCCACTCTGACTCCGACCCAGGACCTTGCGTCCCTAGGGATGCAATTCGAGACTCTGCTGGCACTTGTGAAGCTGCCCTTAGTCAAACAGCAGTCCTTTCATCTGGCGGTTCGCTCTCTGCTGAGGCTCCGCCGTCATTCCATCAGGTGCTGGGTCAGATGGTGGCGTCAATGGAAGCGGTTCCCTTTGCCAGTCCCATCTGCGTCCCCTGCAGCTGGACATTCTCCGCTGTTGGGACAAGCGGACCTCTTCCTTGCACAGGCTGGTGGCTCTGTCACCACAGACCAGGAGCTCTCTTTAGTGGTGGCTTCGGCCCCTCTCTCTGTCCCAGGGACGTTCCTTTCTGGTCCCGTCCTGGGTGATTCTCACCACGGATGCCAGTCTATCCGGCTGGGGAGCAGTGTTTCTCCACCACCGAGCACAGGGCACTTGGACTCCGTCCGAATCAGCCCTCTCAATCAATGTGCTGGAAATCAGGGCTGTACTCATAGCTCTCGTAGTTTTCACCACCTGTCGGTGGGCAAGCACATTCGAGTCCAGTCAGACAATGCGACAGCAGTTGCCTACTTCAATCACCAAGGCGGGACTCGCAGCCGCCTAGCAATGTTGAAAGTTCAACGTATTCCTTCAGCGGACGGAGGACTCCAAGTCCACCATATCCGCAGTCCACGTCCCAGCCGTTGAAAACTGGGAGGCAGATTATCTCAGCCGTCAAACCGTGGACAGCGGCGAGTGGGCCCTGCATCCGGCAGTGTTTCGGTCAATCTGCCGCAGGCGGGGCACTCCGGAAGTGGATCTAATGGCATCCCGGCACAACAACAAGGTCCCGGTTTACGTGGCTCGCTCCCACGATCCTCAGGCCTTGGCAGCGGACACGCTGGTTCAAGATTGGTCCCAGTTCCGTCTGACCTACGTTTTTCCCCCCTAGCTCTCTTGCCCAGAGTCCTGCGCAAGATCAGAATGGAGGGCCGTCGGGTCGCACTCATCGCCCCAGACTGGCCCAGGCGAGCTTGGTTCCCAGACCTGCTCCGTCTGTCCGTAGAGGTGCCGTGGCATCTCCCGGACCGCCCATAC
Organism: Anomaloglossus baeobatrachus; assembly: GCF_048569485.1. Taxonomy (NCBI): domain Eukaryota; kingdom Metazoa; phylum Chordata; class Amphibia; order Anura; family Aromobatidae; genus Anomaloglossus; species Anomaloglossus baeobatrachus. Next base: position 462,851,540 of record NC_134355.1, on the reverse strand, counting down.
CTTCTCTCACAGGGTCCGTTTTTCCGCCAGAATTCTGCGGCTCTCAGATTGACGGCGTGGCTCTTGAGCCCTGAATCCTTACGGCTTCAGGCATTCCTTCCGAGGTCATCTTCACTATGACTCAGGCTCGGAAGTCTTCCTCGGCCAGGATTTACCACAGGACTTGGAGAATTTTCCTGTCCTGGTGTCGTTCTTCCGGCCATGCCCCTTGGCCGTTTTTCCTTGCCGACCATCCTGTCCTTTCTACAGTCCGGTCTGCAGCTAGGACTGTCCCTCAATTCCCTCAAGGGACAGGTCTCGGCTCTGTCAGCGTTGCTCCAGCGGCGTATCGCCCGGCTGGCCCAGGTGCGCACCTTCATGCAGGGCGCATCTCACATCATTCCGCCTTACCGGCGGCCTCTGGATCCCTGAGACCTTAATCTGGTCCTCACGGCCTTACAGAAACCCCCCTTTGAGCCTCTTAGGGAGGTTTCGTTGTTTCGTCTTTCACAGAAAAGTGGTTTTTCTGGTGGCCATAATTTCTCTCAGGAAAGTCTCTGATTTGACTGTGCTCTCTTCGGAGTCACCCTTTTTGGTTTTTTTCACCAAGACAAGGTGGTTCTCCGTCCGACTTCGGGCCTTCTCCCTAAGGTGGTGTCTCCTTTCCACCTTAACCAGGACATTTCATTGTCTTCCCTTTGTTCGGCCCATGTGCATCGCTTTGAGAAAGCGTTGCATGCTTTAGATTTGGTGCGGACGCTCCGGATCTGTGTCATGCACCGCTGTTCTTAGGCGGTGCACCTCTCTTTTTGTGCTGACCACAGGTCAGCGCAAGGGTCTCTCTGCTTCTAAACCGACCCTAGCTCGTTGGATTAGGTCGGCCATATCCGATGCCTACCAATGTTCTCAGGTGCCTCCCCCGCCGGGGATTAAGGCGCACTCGACCAGAGCTGTCAGTGCCTCTTCGGCTACGGCTCAGCAGGTCTGTCAGGCTGCCAACTTGGTCTAGTCTGCACACCCTTTCGAAGCACTACCAAGTGCATGCTCATGCTTTGGCAGATGCGAGCTTGGGCAGACGCATCCTTCGGACGGCTGTCGCCCATTTGTGAAGTTAGGTTTGCCTACTTCTCAGTTTCTGTTTATTCCCACCCATGGACTGCTTTGAGACGTCCCATGGTCTGGGTCTCCCATAAGGAACAATGAAGAAAAAGAGAATTTTGTTTACTTACCGTAAATTCTTTTTCTTATAGTTCCGACATGGGAGACCCAGCACCCTCCCTGTTGCCTGTTGGCAGCTTTCTTGTTCCGTGTGTTTTCACCGGCTGTTGTTGTAGACAGAGGTTCCGGTTATTCCGGGTTTTACTCTATCTCTACTTATGGGTGGATGTCCTCCTTCAGCTTTTGCACTAAACTGGTTGGATTTGTCATCCGGGGAGTGTATATGCTCGGAGGGAGGAGCTACACTTTTAGTGTAGTACCTTGTGTGTCCTCCGGAGGCAGAAGCTATACACCCATGGTCTGGGTCTCCCATGTCGGAACTATAAGAAAAAGAATTTACGGTAAGTAAACAAAATTCTCTTTTTTAAACGCAAAAACGGATCCAGTGCAAATGCGTTTTCATTTCAATGCATTTGCAATGGACTCACGTCAAAATGCGTTCACATGCGTTTGTGTGCGTTATAGTGAGGATCCAGCGAGTTGCAGTTTTTTAACATTTTTCAAAAACACTACTTTTAGCGTTTTTGAGCTGCGTCCAAATACTGCAAATTGCTGGATCCAGACTATACTGCACGCAAACGTATGTGAACGCTGGCATGCTGATAGACAGGATCCTGCTTGCTCTGAGCATGCACAGAAACCAGCCTGGCGTGATCAGTCCCTCTCTCCCCCTCCCTCTCTGTCTCTCTCCGCCTCCCTCTCTCCCTCTCCCTCTCTCAACCCTCCCTCTCTCAACCCTCCCTCTCTCAACCCTCCCTCTCTCAACCCTCCCTCTCTCAACCCTCCCTCTCTGCCTCTCTCTCTCTTACCTTGGTTACGAGCCTCTTCAGCTGTCAGATGCCGGCTCCCAGTCTATCACGTTCAGTTCCACTGACTCCCGATCACATGACTCCAATGCCCGCCCATAAACTTAGTGGCAGGATCCTGCAAAATAACACATGCGTTTACATGCGTTTTTTTTGCTGTAAAAGCAGGATCCGCTTTTACAGCAAAAAAAGTTCATGACGCATGTTAAAAAAAACTTAGTGTGAAAGCAGCCTTACCTTAAACCCCCTGATAATGTCCTAATCACAAGGTATCCAAAAACTAAATGTATTAGTTCTGGTAACCCATTTATTTTATAAACTGATCTGTCACCAGATTTTACAAATTGCATACAGAGACTGGAGTAGCATTTCTAGCAAACGCAGTGCCAATATTTTAGATGGATTTGACAGGAGTTCTGACCACCACCAAGTCTTGTCCCAGCCCATTCGGCTGTACTGATTTAAACTGGCGGAAATAGCCGTAAAGCCGCAACATTGTTGCAACTTTCAAAGGCTTTTATTCCATTTTTCTGGTGTAAAAGTTTGATGAATCGCCACCCCCCAGGTTTTTTAACATTTTATACAGTGGCATGCAAAAGTTTGGGCACCCCTTGTCAAAGTTACTGTATTGTGAAAAGTTAAGCAAGTTGAAAAAATTAAATGATCTCTAAAAGGCAGAAAGTTTAAAGATGATGCATTTCCTTTTGTATTTTAGGCAAAAAATAAAATTTTCATCTTTCACATTTTAAAAAATACAAAAAGGAAAATGGGCAGATGCAATTTTTTTTTTTTGCACACTTGGAGATTTGTGCGCTCAGATAGCTTTGACCAAGGTTTCAGACCTTAATTAGCATGTTAGGGTTATGACTGTTCACTATCAGTCTTAGGAAAGGACAGGTGATTGAGAAATTTCACAGCTTTATAAAAACCTGCCATGGTTTGTTCTAAATAGCTAATAGCACTGTGAAAATGGTGGAGGCCCACAAAGCAGAAGAAGGCATAAGAAGATAGCAAAGCAGTTGAAAGTTGTCCCTTCCTCAGTTTTAAATGTAATTAAGAAATGGTCGTTAACAGGAACAGTGGAATGGTCATGCTAGGTATGGAGAAATACCAAGCGAATGGTGAAAAGAGGGAAGGGTAAGATGGTGACCTCCTGATCCAACCTGCCCCTGGCTCCCCTGACATCCCTAGATAGGTTCCACACCTCTGCTCCAAGCAGGATACTTGGCCCTGGCTGACCCTGAACTGGGCCTTAAGTAAGGAATGGATGGGATGAGCGCTTAGTGTATTTGACTAAGCTCAAAAGAAGACACAGGGAGCACAAACACGGGGAAGAGAGCAAACAACTTTTCTCCAAGAAGACTTTGGCAGAGTAACATGTTACTTCAGATGATTATAAGCAGACTGCTTGCTGAAAGGCCTATATAGGAATATAACTTTGTCATCATCGAACCCCAAGGGGAAATGTGGGTATTTAAGGACACAAGGGGAAGTGATGATTATTAATAGCTGAAAGGTGAGGATATCCGCAGGGTCCTAAAAGGAAAGGGATTAACCCTAAGCAGAAAAGATACATAGGAATCAATTTACACCACAGCAGGAACAATAGAATGTCAGGGAGCAGTTTGTGTAGCCAATTGCTGCGACCTTCTACAGCCAGACACCACACGGCTGTCTGTCAACTGTGACAAGAGGTCAAGCTAAGGTATGGAAGACCAAGCTAAATTTTGGGTCATGAACACTATGAAGTCAGGTGTACGTCCTGGCTTCAAACTGAAGTAGTGTGCATGACCCAAACTCCGGGGTCATGCGCACAGAGCCGAAATCCCCCGTTGCACACGATGGCGGCAGATAGGTGAGTGAGATCATTCTGTGACACTGCGCATTCATTAGCATGTTAGCACGCCCACAGGGACATACTAACATGCTAATGGGGACGACTGGCAAGGGAAGCAATGCACAGGGAACAGCCCTCGCTCATTAGCATACAGTAAAAGATCTTTAGAAATACTTTTTCTAAAGATCTCTTTATATATGCTAATGTAGGAAATATTTCACAGGTTGAGGGAAGAATGGATACATTTCAACAAATTCTTGATGCAAACTGTAGAAGGGAAGTGTTTGCACATCAAAGGGGTACCATGTGTCTGGATTTGCATATTTTTGATTTCCATTGTGTTTTTGATGATGTTTTTTGGGGGGGGGGTTGTTTTTTTTCGTGTGTGTTTTATCTTTTTAAAGTTGTTTTTGTTTTTTAAACTTCCTGGTATTGACACTGTTAGGTGCGGATTACATGCCTTTTTGATGCGTCTACACTTCGTAAACGCACCAAAAATGCATTTGCATTTTTCTTTGTCGCTCCATTGGGAGACCCAGACAATTTGGTGTATAGCTTCTGCCTCCGGAGGCCACACAAAGTATTACACTTTAAAAGTGTAACCCCTCCCCTCTGCCTATACACCCTCCCGTGCATCACGGGCTCCTCAGTTTTATGCTTTGTGTGGAAGGAGGCACACATCCACTCATGCATTCTCAACTTAGTCATGTCGGTTGGAAGAAAAGAGGGCCCCCACGGGGCCCCCGGCATGTTCCCTTCTCACCCCACTATGTCGGCGGTGTTGTTAAGGTTGAGGTACCCATTGCGGGTACAAAGGCCGGAGCCTCATGCCGTTTTCCTTCACCATCCCTTAGTGGCTCTGGGAGAAGTGAGATCCTGACCGGTCATCCATTCACTGGGCCCGGGCTCCCTCCGCAGCCCCTGTGGGAATCTGCTGGACAGGAGTCTATTCATCCTCAGGGACCGGGCCCTGCATCTATAAGGTACTCTGTGTCCCCATGGGGATTGTGCATGGAGCGCCTTCTTCCCGGACGCTGCAGCAGCTGCTGATTTGTGAAGATCGGCGGACTTCCGCGCCGACCGCGCCTGCTTGTCGGCCGCGGTCTTAAATTTAGTCCCCGGATTCATTGCGGCCTAGTAGCAAAAATCCCGCCCCCGGGCCTGCCTGTCAGGGGTAAGGGCGGGACGGCCGGCCTGACGTCGGCTGTGAGGGCCGGAGCATCCTGTATGTTTCCTCCCCCCTCACTGATCACTGTGGGGACCCCAGATTCCCGCACTTTTCTAGCACCGCCCACGGCTCCACTCCTCCCCTGAGAGCTCCGGCAGCCATGTTTTTGGCATTCTGCCGGTGGAGGATTATCAGTGAAGAGCTCTGCAGCTCTGGAAGACCTAAGGCAGGGAATCTGGAGGACACACACTCCGCTTTTTAGCGGTCGGTCAGCCACACCGGTCACCCGGTGCTGGTCCCCCCCAGGGTGCCGGAATAGATACGTATTTATATACATATTTCTGTTTGGTCGGGCTGTATACCCCTTCCCATATACCCTCAGTGATCACTATCCTAGGAGACAACAGCATGTCGTCCACAAGGAGCAGAGGTGCTAAGGCACAAGGTTTTGGTTTTTTTTGCGACCTGTACCTCTTGTGCGGCTATGTTACCTGCGGGTTCCACCTACCCTCACTGTGAGCAATGCTCGACCCCTGTTTCGCTTGCTCAGCCGGAGCCTCGGTCACTAGTGGGCCCCTCGGCTCATGTAGACCCCCCTGCTCCCCCGGTCCAGGCGGCAGGGACAGAGTTTGCTGCGTTTGCTGAGAAACTCTCTGAGTCACTTTCACAATCCATGGCTCAGTCTATGGACAAATGGTCTGCCAAGCTGCTAGAAGCTTTGCAGTCCAGACCGGTCCTTACACAGGCCCCGGTCCCCGTTAGCTCGTCGCCTCCAGGCCCCTCTCGGTCCGCACCGCAGCGCGCTCCCAGGTTGGGCCCTAGGTCCCACGCGGAGGACTCCTGCCCGGACCTCAGTCCCAGACCGACTAAGCGGGCCCACTGGGAATCTTCCCCGACTTCTTCACGCTGCTCGGGTTCCCAGCTCGAGGACTCTCTGGAGGACGAGGCGGACGTCGCAGCTCAGGGCTCTGAACCTGACGTTGCCCTCAATCTTGATACACCTGAAGGGGACGCCTTAGTAAATGATCTTATCTCGTCCATCAACCAGGTGTTAGATCTGTCTCCCCCGCCTCCACCTGTAGAGGAGTCGGCTTCTCAGCAGGAGAAACACCAGTTTCGGTTCCCCAAACGTACACGGAGTGCGTTTTTCGATCACTCTAACTTCAGAGATGCTGTCCAGAAGTCCAGAGCGGTTCCGGACAAGCGCTTTACTAAGCGCCTTACTGACACACGTTACCCCTTCCCCTCTGACGTAGTTAAGGGTTGGGCTCAGTGTCCCAAGGTGGATCCTCCAGTCTCTAGATTGGCGGCTAGATCTGTGGTATCGGTGGCAGATGGCTCATCGCTCAAGGATGCCACTGACAGGCAGATAGAGCTCCTGGTGAAATCCATCTATGAAGCCACGGGCGCGTCTTTTGCCCCGCCTTTGCAGCCGTGTGGGCACTACAAGCGATCTCAGCTTGTCTGGCTGAGATTAATGCGGTTACACGTAATTCTGCTCCGCAGGTTGCGTCTTTGACCTCTCAAGCGTCAGCTTTTTCTTCCTACGCCATGAACGCAGTCCTAGAAGGCCGGAGAAAGGCCATTGGAACTCCTATGCGTGGCGGTCTAAGTCACGCCCCCAAAAGGCCGCCGGAGGCGCTGCCTCCAAGGCGGCCTCCTCATGACTCTCGGCATCCCCGAATCGCATCCTCGGTCGGTGGCAGGCTCTCCGGCTCTCCCGCTTTTGCGACGCCTGACGGCCACATGTTCAAGACCGATGGGTGAGAGACATTCTGTCTCACGGTTACAGGATAGAGTTCAGCTCTCGTCCTCAGACTTGTTTCTTCAGAACCTCTCCGCCCCCCGCTCGGGCCGACGCACTTTTTCAGGCAGTGGTCACTCTGAAGACAGAGGGAGTTGTGATCCCTGTTCCCCCTCAGGAACATGGTCGCGGCTTTTACTCCAACTTGTTTGTGGTGCCAAAGAAGGACGGATCATTCCGTCCCGTTCTGGACCTCAAACTGCTCAACAGACATGTGAGCACCAGACGGTTTCGGATGGAATCTCTCCGCTCGGTCATCGCCTCGATGTCACAAGGAGACTTCCTAGCATCGATCGACATCAAGGATGCTTATCTCCATGTGCCGATCGCACCCGAACATCAACGCTTCTTGCGTTTCGCCATCGGGGACGAACACCTTCAGTTCGTGGCATTGCCTTTCGGTCTGGCGACAGCCCCACGGGTGTTCACCAAAGTCATGGCATCCGTTGTGGCGGTCCTACACTCTCAGGGCCACTCGGTGATTCCCTACTTAGACGATCTCCTAGTCAGGGCACCTTCTCGGGTGGCGTGTCAACACAGCCTTACAGTCACTCTGGCGACTCTCCAGCAGTTCGGGTGGATAATCAACTTCCCAAAATCCCAGTTGACACCGACCCAATCACTGACTTACCTCGGGATGGAGTTTCATACACAGTCAGCGGTAGTCAAGCTACCGCTGGACAAACAGCTTTCCCTGCAGGCAGGGGTGCAATCTCTTCTTCGGGGTCAGTCATACCCCTTGAGGCGCCTCATGCACTTCCTGGGGAAGATGGTGGCAGCGATGGAGGCAGTGCCGTTCGCGCAATTCCATCTGTGGCCACTCCAATGGGACATTCTCCGCAAATGGGACAGGAGGTCGACTTCCCTCGACAGGAACGTCTCTCTGTCCCTTGCAACCAAGACGTCTCTTCAGTGGTGGCTCCTTCCCAATTCTCTATCGCAAGGAAGATCCTTCCTACCCCCAACCTGGGCTGTGGTCACCACGGACGCGAGCCTGTCAGGGTGGGGAGCGGTTTTCCTCCACCACAGGGCTCAGGGAACCTGGACTCCGGTAGAGTCCTCCCTTCAGATCAATGTTCTGGAGATAAGGGCAGTGTATCTAGCCCTATTGGCCTTCCATCGGTGGCTGGAGGGCAGACAGATCCGTATACAGTCGGACAACGCCACTGCCGTCGCATACATCAACCATCAGGGCGGCACGCGCAGTCGTCAGGCCTTCCAGGAAGTCAGGCGGATTCTGCAGTGGGTGGAAGCCACAGCCTCCACGATCTCCGCAGTTTACATCCCGGGCGTAGAAAACTGGGAAGCAGATTTTCTCAGTCGTCAGGGCATGGACGCGGGGGAATGGTCTCTGCACCCAGACGTGTTTTCAGAGATCTGTCGCCGCTGGGGAACGCCGGACGTCGATCTCATGGCGTCACGACACAACAACAAGGTCCCGGCCTTCATGGCACGGTCTCAGGATCACAGAGCTCTGGCGGCGGACGCATTAGTTCAGGATTGGTCGCAGTTTCGACTGCCTTATGTATTTCCTCCTCTGGCGATGCTGCCCAGAGTGTTACGCAAGATCAGGTCCGACTGTCGTCGCGCCATTCTCGTCGCTCCAGATTGGCCGAGGCGATCGTGGTACCCGGATCTGTGGCATCTCACGGTGGGTCAACCGTGGGCGCTTCCAGACCGCCCAGACTTGCTGTCACAAGGGCCGTTTTTCCATCTGAATTCTGTGGCCCTCAACCTGACTGTGTGGCCATTGAGTCCTGGCTCCTAGCGTCTTAAGGATTACATCACTCCGAAGAGTGTCGGAGCTTGCAGCGCTGTCAGGCAAAGCCCCCTTCCTGGTTTTTCGCCAGGATAAGGTGGTTCTGCGTCCTGTCCCGGAATTTCTCCCTAAGGTGGTATCCCCTTTTCATCTAAATCAGGATATCTCCTTACCTTCATTTTGCCCTAATCCAATTCACCAATGTGAAAAGGATTTGCACTCTTTGGATCTGGTGAGAGCAATCCGGTTCTACGTGTCTCGCACGGCGCCCCTGCGTCGTTCAGATGCGCTCTTTGTCCTTGTCGCTGGCCAGCGTAAGAGTTCGCAGGCTTCCAAGTCAACCTTGGCTTGGTGGATCAAGGAACCGATTCTTGAAGCCTACCGTTCTTCTGGGCTTCCGCTTCCTTCAGGGCTAAAAGCCCATTATACCAGAGCCGTGGGTGCGTCCTGGGCATGGCGGCACCGGGCTACGGCTCAGCAGGTGTGTCAGGCAGCTACCTGGTCTAGTCTGCACACTTTCACGAAACACTATCAGGTGCATACCTATGTTTCGGCAGACGCCAGTCTAGGTAGGCGAGTCCTTCAGGCGGCGGTTGCCCACCTGTAAGAGGGGGCCGTTTCGGCTCTTTTTATCGAGGTATTCTTTTACCCACCCAGGGACTGCTTTTGGACGTCCCAATTGTCTGGGTCTCCCAATGGAGCGACAAAGAAGGGAATTTTGTTTACTTACCGTAAATTCCTTTTCTTCTAGCTCCTATTGGGAGACCCAGCACCCGCCCCTGTGCCCTTCGGGCTGGTTGTTCTTTTGTGTACACATGTTGTTCATGTTGAATTGTTCTTTTGGTTCATGGTTCAGTTCTCCGAACATCCTTCGGATTGAATTTACCCTAGACCAATTTATAAGTTTTTCCTCCTTCCTGCTTTTGCACCAAAACTGAGGAGCCCGTGATGCACGGGAGGGTGTATAGGCAGAGGGGAGGGGTTACACTTTTAAAGTGTAATACTTTGTGTGGCCTCCGGAGGCAGAAGCTATACACCCAATTGTCTGGGTCTCCCAATAGGAGCTAGAAGAAAAGGAATTTACGGTAAGTAAACAAAATTCCCTTCTTTACTTTGCAGAATTTCTGCATCTAATGCAAGCCTGTGGAGAAATTCTGCACAGAAAAGTCAGCGTACATGCAAGAGAAATTATTGAGGATCAGAAAAGCGCACTGCAGGTGAGTTTACGCAGCGTCAAACTAAAACTTATAATGCTGACAACTACTTTTAGCTACCGTAAGCTTTGGTGCAGAAAAAAAGTACATAATTTAAACCCTTTAATATCAGGTGAGCATACATAATCTATTTAAGAACATGTTTGTATTGTGAAATTTGGTGATGAATCTTCTTGAGGCTATGTGCGCACGTGTGCGCTCTGCACCGCACCGAAAAGGAGCGCTTCAGAGCGCAGCTGAAAAGCTGCGTTCTGAAGCGCATGGTGCCGGCGAGAACGTGCGCTCTGCCTGCAGCTCCTGCCATAGACAGAGCAGGGGCTGCCGGCAAAGCGCACGGAAGAAGTGACGTCACTTCTTAGAACGCGCGCTTCGGGCAGCAGCCGAATCGCTGCGTTCTAATATGCCATAGATTGTGCAGGGGACGCAGGACGCATGCAGTTACGCTGCGGTGCAGATCGCAGCGTAACTGCATGTAATACGCACACGTGCGCACATAGCCTTACACTTATGCTAATTTGTTTTCCTACATCTGCAGGAAGCTGCACGATAAATATGGTTTTGTTGCTTTTTTTAATTTACTTAATTTAATTTTTTTTTTTTTTTTTTTGAACTCCCATGTGGTCAACATCCAAAATGGGGGACGTTATTTGGTGAGAGTTGTTCCAAAATGCATTCAGTTTTTTTTACTGCACTGTGTAAATAGGATTTCTGAAAATACCACCTAGAAGAGGAACAAATAGGACAGTCAGCTCCCTAATATGGGCTTCAAGTCAAACAACTTTGTACAGTAGTCCATATAGCGATCTGCAAAAAGAACAGTCGGCCGCCAAATATCTTAACCCCCCCCCCCCCCACCCCCTTGCCTCAGCCATAAGTAGGAATGCATGCCACCGCAACACCCTCCTGTGTTCTCAATGAAAAATTCAATAGGCTGGAACTTTCTGAAGGTGAATTAACTTTTTGAATGTGCATTGGGGTCTTAAATCTGCATTCTGAAATCTTGTTCTTGTGGAACACTGAAGGGGCAGGACATAAATTTGGATGATATGGGTCTCTTTGTTCGTTTTTTCTCTTAATTACCCTTCAAGACCCACCACAGGAGCTTGCCTCACCTTTCCAGATAGGGACAGGAAACTCAAAAGAGGTCAAATAGCCCCTCCCTGCAGTTTATGCCCAGTGTTTCCAGTCACTATGGGGCTCGAGGAAGTCATCCTATAGTGCTCTGTGGCAGTCACCTCTCCCTGTTACCAGTTGCGGTCGGGCAGTTGAGGTAATGGGAGGTTAATAAGCACGAGGCACTCCCAGATACATTGAAAAATGAATTTTTTTCATTGTTAGTTTATATTCATTGCAGTTAAACGTTTTGGTCAATGTATGACTTTCGTCAGTGACTAGCACATGAAATTAAATGCACAGGATATCTGGCTTCACAAGTCAGGGATAGCTGTTGGTACGCTAATGATTAAGTGTCATTACTGGCCATCTGTAATAAGTGGTATACCCCGCCCTATTACCAGATTCTATTCATGATCCTATATAGCCAGGAGCCTGTCTGCCCATACTTGCAGATATTTAATAGTACATAGAGGCATTAAGGTTAGGTTCCCGAAAAATTAGAGATTACCTTGTCGTTGATGTTCGGGCTCATTTGCATTGGTCAATACATTTGCCTAACATCTCTATTACTTTCAAATATTCATAGCAGTTTTGCAATACCATTTTTCATGTATTTCATTTTTTCCAGATAGCCAAATGTATTTTTCATTGTTCATAGTATCCCTATAGCAGTAATGCTTTACCATTTTTCATGTTAATATTTTGATAGTGATTAGTGTGCAGCTTATTATCCTTATTATAGACCTATTTGCAGGCCGAACACAAAGTTAGACCACTATTTCTCTCTAGACCCTAGCGATGCCTGTATAGCAGTAGATCCATTGGCTCATTTCTTATGCCCTGATTTTCTATAGAAGGAAGGAGTCAGAACAAACCTGGTAGCACCTCTCTGGCCGAAAAGAAGCTGGTTCGGGGCATTGAACAATCTAAAACTGGAAGGTCCGTTCATTTCCCACCAATCTTCTCCACCATGGTCCAATTTACCATCCAGATCATAAGATATTACTTCTTGCTGCACGGCTTCTGAGTCCTTGATCCTAAAAGCTAAAGGTCTTTCAGACAAAATCATTGGTACCCTGCAAAAGAGTAAAACGGTGGTAACAAATGCTATGCATCATTGTATATATGTAACACCAATTGAGTCTTTTTTTTAAATATTGGCGTAGTTAAAGGTGGATTTACACCTGATGACCAGCAGCACTACACAATCACTGATCAGTTACTTGTTTTCTGATCAGCGGTTGTTTTAGAATCTATTTACAAAGACAGACCCCGCTTCAGATGCACATTGAAAAGTCCGTAATAGATAGATCCGTGTATACAGTGTGTCCACCCATATCCTGTCCACCGCCATTAACTTGACAACGGCGGCAGGTATAGGCATAGAAGTGGTGTCTAGGTATAGTAAAGTAACCATGCGCTACGCAATGAAACCACCTATAGCGCCACCTGGTGGAAAACGGAGTTAGCATTTTTATCTCGCAAACGGAACGAGAGAGAGGAAAAAAAAGGGAATTACAAAGTTGTAGGGCATCATCAATTCAATACGAATCGACACCTTGCATACAAAAATGTTATGATATGAAACCCATGACCCCCCTAAAACATTGAATGCTGGTCACATATATGGCGCTCATTTAACTTTGATGCTCAAAGTGACCACCCTCAGCTGCAATGCACATCTGGACTCTGGACAGCATACTGTATCTTGCTGCATGTTGTGCAATCTGGTTGGTGACACGTTTGCACAAGCATCTGTGATACGTCGTTGTAGGTCCTGCAATGTTGGTGGAGGGGTTGCATACACCTGCTGTTTGATGTGACCTCGCAGAAAGAAGTCCAATGGGGTCAGGTCAGGTGAGCGTGGAGGCCATTCCACGCAGCCACCATACACAATGACTTGTAGGAAGGTCTCCACGAGGTATCGCTTCACGTCCGCAGCCTTGTGAGATTTACACGTTCTAATCATAGCATTTCTGTATGCAAGGTGTCAATTTGTATTGAATTGATGATGTCCTACAACTTTGTAATTCACTTTTTTTCTCTATTTCGTTCCGTTTTCGAGATAAAAATGCTAACTCCGTTGTTTTCCACCAGGTGGCGCTATAGTTGGTTTCATTGTGTAGCGCATGGCTACTTTGCTATACCTAGACACCACTTCTATGCCTATTGTTGCTGCCGTTCTCAAGTTAATGGTGGTGAACAGGATATGGGTGGACACACTGCCATTATTCTCGGTTTACACAGAATGATGCTCTGCCAAGAACGATGACCTTATGTGCAGATGTACAGACTAAAATATAATTTCTTTATCGTTCCTTTGGGAGACCCAGACCATGGGTGTTTAGCTTCTGCCTCCAGAGGACACACAAAGTACTACACTTAAAAGTGTAGCTCCTCCCTCTGAGCTTATACACCCCCTGGTAGCCAGTCCTAGCCAGTTTATCGCTTTGTGTTCAGGAGGCATACATCCACACATGCATTCTCATATGATTTTTTCCTTTTTGGAATGAGATTGAAGAAGTGCGGGTCCACGTCTGGACCCCCGGCATGTCCCTTCTCACCCCACTGTGTCGGCGGTGTTGTAAGGTTGATTTCCAAGGCTGGAGCCTTACATGCCATGCTCCTTCACCATCCCTCCTGGGCTCTGGCTTGAAGTGGGAGCCAGCACGGTCTCCATCCGCAGCCCTTCAGGACCCTGCTGGACCGGAGCACTCATCCCCAGGGACCTGGCCCTGCTTCTCAGCAGCTAAGTACCTGAGACGTTTATATATTGGGGGTCCCTGTGTATTATTGTTTGGGGAGAGTGTGCTTTCTGTATTTCTTGGCATTTCCAGCGGGTTCTCTGGCTGTCGCCCGAGAACCGCGCCGATGGTGCCTGCGCGTCAGCCTCGCCGCTCAAATTTAGGCCCCGGCTTTGCCGGAGGCCTAGTTTCTGTTCACTGCCCTCGCATGTCACTCATGCAGAGGGACAGGCTCGGCTCCTCCCGGCGGCCGTTCTGCACAGGGGAGGGACACTCCCCACTGCTGTGCGTGTCTCCTCCCCTGTAGGTCTCTATGGCCCTCCAGATCCCGCTCTCCAAGCCAAGTCCCGCCCCCTCTCTTCGCTCCGGCGGCCATTTTCTCAGACAGAGTTCACTCGGCGCTGGTCTGCACTCTGCATCCCTGCTGAGGTGCTGTGCTTGGGGGTCCGGGCTTCGGGATCTGGAGGGCACAAAACACCGCTCCAGCGGTCTGGTAAGCCACAACCGGTCTCTGGTTGTGGACCTCTGTATATACTCTCTGGGGTTCATTCTCTTGCAGAGCCACCACTCCAGCAGCATGTCTCACACGAGGAGCAAGGCTCCAAAGCTTTATACTGTATGCGCTGCATGTAAGCTCCTGCTGCCTGAACCGAGCACCTATCCACATTGTGATGTCTGCTCTAACTTGGCGGTGCCACAGCCTGGAGTCTCACCCTCAGTGGTCTCTCAGGCTGCTCCTGCACCTGTGGCTGAACCCCCGGCTTGGGTAGAATCCTTTTCTAGGTCTATCTCCCAGTCTTTTGCTGAGTCCATGGGACTTCTGTCCAGGACTTTGATGAATATGCATCAGCCCCCTTCACAGGGTGCCTCTACTGCTAAGGGTCCCTTAGGACCGGAGCTCACAGAGGATTCATCATCAGGGCCCAGACCCCGTCCTCCTAAGAGGAGACGCAGGGTTTCCTCTCCCTCCTCCTACCGCGGCTCTGATTCAAGAGCTGACTCGCAGGATGAGGAGGATGCCTTTACAGGGGGCTCAGAGGCTAACTCCATGTACCCCATTGATCTGTCCGAGGGTGACTCAGATCTTAGTGACTTGATTGCTTCCATTAATTCTGTACTGGATCTCAATCCGCCAGTATCAGAGGAGCAACCCTCTCTGGCAGAAAAGCACCAGTTTACCTCGCCTAAGAGAGCAAAGAGTGTGTTCTTTAACCACTCCAGTTTTCAGTCCGCTGTGACCAAGCCCAGGGCCTGTCCTGACAAACGCTTCCCAAAGCGTGGTTCTGATGACCGTTTTCCCTTTCCACCTGAGGTAGTCAAGGAGTGGGCTCATTCCCCAAAGGTAGACCCTCCGGTGTCTAGGCTCTCAGCCCGGACCGTTGTGTCGGTGGCTGATGGCACCTCCCTTAAGGATTCCACTGACCGTCAGATTGACCTTCTGGCCAAATCCGTGTATGAAGCGGCGGGGGCCGCGTTTTCCCCGACTTTTGCAGCAGTGTGGGCTCTCAAAGCCATCTCTGCTTCTCTAGAGGCAATGCATTCCCTCACCAGGGAATCTATGCCCTAAATGGTTGCCTTAACTTCTTAAGCTTCAGCTTTTTCATCTTATGCCATGTCTGCCATGCTGGAGGCTTCTCACCGCACTGCGGTGGCTTCGGCTAATTCCCTCGTTATCCGCAGGATCTTGTGGCTTCGAGAGTGGAAGGTAGATGCTTCTTCTAAGAAGTACCTTGCTGGGCTCCCTTTTGCTGGGTCCCGGCTGTTCGGAGAACAGCTGGATGAAATTATTAAGGAAGCTACTGGTGGGAAGAGTACTTCCATGCCACAAACCAAAACCAGGAAATCTGCCCAGGGTAGGAATCAGTCGAGGTTTCGCTCCTTTCGTTCCTCCAACTGGTCATCCTCTAAGCCCTCGGCCTCGTCCGCTAACTCAGCCAAGGACCAGAAATCCAACTGGCGCCCAAAAGTGCGTCCACAGAAGACCGCAGGAGGTGCTGCCACTAAGGCAGCCTCCTCGTCACTCTCTGCCCGCTCCGGCGACGTCCTTAGTCGGTGGCAGGCTCTCCCACTTTGGCGACGCTTGGTTTCAACACGTCTCCGATCAGTGGGTGAGAGATATCATCTCCCACGGCTACAGGATAGAATTCTCTTCCAACCCGCCAAACAGATTTTTTCTCTCAACTCCCCCTTGCTCCAAGGCCGCCGCCTTCTCACAGGCCGTGGCAGCCTTGCAGGCCAACGGAGTAATTGTACCAGTTCCCGCCCGGGAACGGTTTGGAGGTTTCTACTCAAATCTCTTCCTAGTTCCCAAAAAGGACGGTACCTTCCGGCCCACCCTGGATCTCAAGCTTCTAAACAAGCATGTTCAGGTGCGGCACTTTCGCATGTAGTCTCTGCGATCAGTCATTGCCTCAATGACCCAAGGGGATTTCCTGGCATCCATCGATATCAGAGATGCCTATCTGCATGTGCCAATTGCAGTTTCACATCAGCGTTGGCTACGTTTTGCAATAGAAGATCATTTCCAATTCGTGGCTCTCCCCTTCGGGTTAGCCACGGCCCCTCGGGTATTCACCAAGGTCATGGCAGCAGTGATTGCGGTTCTGCACCTCCAGGGGTTGGCAGTGATTCCTTACCTGGACGACCTTCTAGTCAAGGCTTCATCCAGCGCAGACTGTCAGCGGAGTGTCTCGCTCACTCTCGCCACTCTAGCCCAATTCGGGTGGCTTGTCAATCTTCCCAAATCCACTCTGACTCCGACCCAGAGTCTCACGTACCTAGGGATGCAGTTCAAGACTTTGCCGGCACTTGTGAAGTTGCCCTTAGTCAAACAGCAGTCACTCCAGCTAGCGGTGCGCTCTCTGCTGAGGCCCCGCCGTTATACCCTCAGGCGTCTGATGCAGGTGCTGGGTCAAATGGTGGCGTCCATGGAGGCTGTTCCCTTTGCCCAGTTCCATCTGCGCCCCCTGCAGCTGGACATTCTCCGCTGTTGGGACAAGCGGCCTTCCTCCTTACACAGGTTAGTGGCTCTGTCGCCACGGACCAGGAGCTCTCTTCAGTGGTGGCTTCGGCCCCTCTCCCTGTCCCAAGG
This sequence comes from Anomaloglossus baeobatrachus, assembly GCF_048569485.1. Classification (NCBI taxonomy): domain Eukaryota; kingdom Metazoa; phylum Chordata; class Amphibia; order Anura; family Aromobatidae; genus Anomaloglossus; species Anomaloglossus baeobatrachus. Next base: position 462,834,804 of record NC_134355.1, on the reverse strand, counting down.
GCGCTCCTTCCTGGCCCCGTCCTGGGTGATTCTCACCACGGATGCCATTCTATCCGGCTGGGGAGCGGTATGTCTCCACCACAGAGCGCAGGGCACTTGGACTCCGTCCGAGTCAGCCCTTTTCAATCAATGTGCTGGAAACCAGAGCCGTGCTTCTAGCTCTCCTAGCTTTTCACCACCTGTTGGCGGGCAGGCACATTCGAGTCCAGTCAGACAACGCGAGAGCGGTTGCCTACATCAATCACCAAGGCGGGACACGCAGCCGCCTGGCAATGATGGAGGTACAACGCATCCTTCAATGGGCGGAGGACTCCAAGTCCACCATATCCGCAGTTCACATCCCAGGCGTGGAAAACTGGGAGGCAGATTATCTCAGCCGTCAAACCGTGGACGGTGGCGAGTGGTCCCTGCACCCGGCAGTGTTTCAGCCAATCTGCCGCAAATGGGGCACTCCGTACGTGGACCTAATGGCATCCCGTCACAACAACAAAGTTCCTGTTTACGTGGCTCGCTCCCACGATCCTCAGGCCTTCGCCGCGGAAGCTCTGGTTCAAGACTGGTCCCAGTTTCGTCTGTCCTACGTGTTTCCCCCTCTAGCTCTCTTGCCCAGAGTCCTGCGCAAGATCAGAATGGAGGTTCGTCGAGTCATCCTCATTGCACCGGACTGGCCCAGGCGAGCTTGGTATCCAGACCTGCTCCATCTGTCCGTAGAGATGCCGTGGCATCTCCCGGACCGTCCAGACCTACTCTCGCAAGGTCCGTTTTTCCGCCCGAATTCTGCAGCTCTCAAATTGACGGCGTGGCTCTTGAGTCCTGGATTTTGACGGCTTCTGGTATCCCTCCTGAAGTCATCTCCACTATGACTCGGGCCCGTCCTCCGCTAAGATCTATCACAGGACTTGGAAAATTTTCCTGTCCTGGTGTCGCTCTACCGACCATCCTCCTTGGCCATTCTCCTTGCCGACCCTTCTGTCTTTTCTACAGTCCGGTCTGCAGCTAGGACTGTCCCTCAACTCTCTCAAGGGACAAGTCTCAGCTCTGTCAGTTCTGTTCCAGTGGCGTCTCGCTCGGCTGGCTCAGGTCCGCACCTTCATGCAAGGCGCGTCTCACATCATTCCGCCTTACCGGCGGCCCTTGGATCCCTGGGACCTTAACTTGGTTCTCACGGTTTTGCAGAAACACCCTTTTGAGCCTCTTAGGGAGGTTTCTTTGTATCGTCTTTCTCAGAAGGTGGCCTTTCTGGTGGCCATAACTTCCCTCAGGAGAGTCTCTGATTTGGCTGCGCTCTCTTCGGAGTCACCTTTTTTAGTTTTTCATCAAGATAAGGTGGTTCTCCGTCCGACTCTGGACTTTCTTCCTAAGGTGGCCTCTCCTTTCCACCTTAACCAGGACATTACCCTACCTTCCTTCTGTCCGGCTCCTGTTCATCGCTTTGAAAAAGCGCTGCATACTCTGGATCTGGTGCGTCCTCTCCGGATCTATGTGTCTCGCACCGCTGCCCTTAGGTGGTGCACCTCTCTTTTTGTGCTAACCAAAGGTCGGCGCAAGGGCCTCCCTGCTTCTAAGCCGACCTTAGCCCGTTGGATTAGATCGACCATTTCGGACACCTACCAGAGTACTCAGGTGCCTCCCCCGCCGGGGATCAAGGCACATTCGACCAGAGCTGTCGGTGCCTCTTGGGCTTTCAGGCACCAGGCTACGGCTCAACAAGTCTGTCAGGCTGCCACTTGGACTAGCCTGCATACCTTCTCGAAGCACTACCAAGTGCATGCTCATGCTTCGGCAGATGCGAGCTTGGGCAGACGCATCCTTCAGGCGGCTGTCGCCCATTTGTGAAGTTAGGTTCTGCCTACTTCTTAGTTTTTCTGTTTATTCCCACCCAGGGACTGCTTTGGAACGTCCCATGGTCTGGGTCTCCCAAAGGAACGATAAAAAGAGAATTTTGTTTACTTACCGTAAATTCTTTTTCTTATAGTTCCGTATTGGGAGACCCAGCACACTCCCTGTTGCCTGTTGGCAATTTCTTGTTCCGCGTGTTATCACCGGCTGTTGTTGTGGACAGAGTCTCCGGTTGTTCCGGCTTTTGCTCTGTTCTACTTGTGGGTGGCTATTCTCCTTCAGCTTTTGCACTAAACTGGCTGGGTCTGCTCACCAGGGGGTGTATAAGCTCAGAGGGAGGAGCTACACTTTTAAGTGTAGTACTTTGTGTGTCCTCCGGAGGCAGAAGCTAAACACCCATGGTCTGGGTCTCCCAATACGGAACTATAAGAAAAAGAATTTACGGTAAGTAAACAAAATTCTCTTTTTTCTTCAATGAACAAGCATTTTGCTCAATTGTTGGATGATTAGCAGCCTGTTTAGTCTAGAATATTATAGCGGAAAGAGCATTCCTAGGAATGGGCAGTGTACGTGGACCCCAAGGCTGCATGGTTAAGAATATTTAACCTACTGAACTATCTTGAGACTGGATCCTGTTTATTATGTGTTGCAAGAAAAGATAAGAAAAGGCAGTTTATATATTGTGTGGCAAATATTTTCTCACTTTGATCACACTATTGGTTGCTAAATTGTAAATATGTTCAGTTCTGGTTTTATGTTAATTTCCCATTTAAACTAAACATTGAAACACAGCAAGATTTATGCTTTCTTTATCTTTGGCCTATGCAATTTTGGTATAAATTACTATAATATTTAACACGTAATGATTTGCCAAAAATGTATGTTTTTTATATAGGTTACAGCGATATTGACCAACATAAATCGTGCCAGATGAGTGTTTCCTATCATACAGCTATAGATGCAGTAATGTAGTTATTCCTGGTTGTCGCTGCCAGTAGTGTGATCTCTGCATGCATACTTATACAGCTGTAATTGCAGAGCATGAGCCAAATTAATACATATTCCGTAAGCTTTCCTTCACTTTAAAACGTTCCTTATCTGCCGGTATGTTTTGGCATTATGGTGGCCAATTGTTCATGTGAACAAAGTGCTATACAAAAGTTGGCAACATGGAAGGAGTTTCTTGGCTTAAGGTACCTTCACACTTAGCGATGCAGCAGCGATCCGACCAGCGATCTGACCTGGTCAGGATCGCTGCTGCATCGCTACATGGTCGCTGGTGAGCTGTCAAACAGGCAGATCTCACCAGCGACCAGTGAACAGCCCCCAGCCAGCAGCGACGTGCAAGCGACGCTGCGCTTGCACGGAGCTGCCGTCTGGAAGCTGCGGAGACTGGTAACTAAGGTAAACATCGGGTATGGTTACCCGATGTTTACATTAGTTACCAGCGCACAGCTGTGTGTGCAGGGAGCAGGGAGCCGCGCACACTGAGCGCTGGCTCCTTGCTCTCCTACCATAGCTACAGTACACATCGGGTTAATTAACCCGATGTGTAATGCAGCTACATGTGCAGAGAGCAGGGAGCCGCGCACACTGCTTAGCGCTGGCTCCTTGCTCTCCTAGCTGCTGTACACATCGGGTTAATTAACCCGATGTGTACAGCAGCTACATGTGCAGAGAGCCGGAGCCGGCAGCACAGGCAGCGTGAGAGCTGCAGATGCTGGTAACTAAGGTAAATATCGGGTAACCACCTTGGTTACCCGATGTTTATCTTGGATACAGCTTACCTCAGCTGTCAGACGCCGGCTCCTGCTCCCTGCTCGCTTCATTTGTCGCTCTCTTGCTGTCACACACAGCGATCTGTGTGTCACAGCAGGAGAGCGGCTTTGAAGAAAACGAACCAGGGCTGTGTGTAACGAGCAGCGATCTCGCAGCAGGGGCCAGATCGCTGCTCAGTGTCACACACAGCGAGATCGCTAATGAGGTCACTGCTGCGTCACAAAAAGCGTGACTCAGCAGCGATCTCGGCAGCGAGCTCGCTGTGTGTGAAGCACCCCTTAGAGAACTAATCTTCAGATACCTTATTAGGCAGTTCACAAAGGGGACCCGATCATTACAAATACCAGTTTCTGCAATTCAGAAATCTTTTTTTTCTTTCTCTTCCAAGAAACAGTGGCAGTGCAACAGTTCTAATATTTGAAGCTATCCCAATAAAAATAAAATCCGATTGTGTGATAGGGAACCAGCTTCAACATGCCAGAATACAATACAAGTAGAGACAATTTTTAATAAATACTTTCAACAATCCATAGAATTTTACACTGTGCAAAATTTGGCCCCTTAGCTAAAAATAAGGGTGATATTAATTCTCCATGTTGATAAGATAACATTTTGGTTTTAAAATTAGTTTATTGGAGACGTTGCCCCAAGCTGTGGTCAAATAGTGGGAGGGCGTGATTGTAGCTTTACCAATATACAAACATCTGGCTTCAAGGCTACTGTGGCTTCAGTCTTGTCACAAGGACTTAACCTCAGTCAATGAAGATTGCTTTTGAGGGTAAAAAAGTGTATAGGGCGTTACTTAAGATTGGAAAACCACTCAATGTTTCATAAATTCTCGGTAGCCCTAAATAGGTTAAATATTTGTGCATTTGGGGGTTTTGCAAAACCAAACTAGGCTACTGGGCTGGATGAAGAATAATGATGGCCCTGATCTATATGCTATTACCTAATACAAATGACATGCCTGATAATACTCCATAATTAGTGATGACTGACCCGAACTGTGTAAGTCCAGATTCGCGTGGGTTGAAAAGACCCCAAGCACCAACCCAGGGCCCTGAGTTCTCAGGGAACTTCGGGTAACGATCCAGGTCCAGCCACACGGATAATAAAAAAAAAAAATCAAAAATAAGAATAAAGCAAGCGCTTTATACTTACCGGTCTCCGTGCGGCTGTACACTGCTTCCAGGCCGCACACTACTTCTAGGGCCGCTCATTATCCTTCATACATATTCACTGCTTCCCCCGACCATCGGCAGTCCCCGCATCTCTGGTTGCAGACAGACATGCCCTCACCCTTTGTGACAGCGTGTCTGACTGCAACCAGTCAGCGCCACTGTGCGTCTAGATTGATGTAAAAATAAGAAAAAAAAAATTGGTGTAGGGAACCCCCATATTATCATACCCAGCACAGATACAGCATTTGACTATAGGCTGCAGCCTCCCACCATGCAAATTATCTTGGCTGTGCATCAAAATAAGAGGAACTACATCTGGCTTTTTAAAAAAAAAAAAATTTTGAAAAATGACGTGCATTCCCTCCTTCCCTCCTCCCACACCGCCCCAATTTTGTTACCCAGCTCACAACTGCCGCTAAGACCTTGATTAGTAATGTAATCAGTAAGTGAAAAGTAGTGAACACAAACACTGAAAAAAATCCTTTATTTGAAATATAATACAAAAAAAAAAGAAACACCCTCTTTCACCCCATTATTTACCCCCAAAGCACTTAGGTCCGACATAATCCCCATGAGATCCCATGACTATTCCGGCTCTGCTACATCTGAAGTGATATTGTGCACGGCCATAAAACATGACCGCCTGCTGTGAGCTTCAAACATAGACTGAGACACACAATGAGTGGTGACGGCACAGAGGTTATTTGTGATCACAGCTTGAGGTTCCCACGGTCCTCCACCTGTGATCACAGGTAACCTGACCTCAGGTGACCTCATTGAACTGAGTAGCCTCAGGTGAGCTAACTTGCAATCACAGGTGGAAGACCGTGGGCTCATTCTCTGCCTGAAGCTTACAGTAGGTGGTCATGTTCTATGGCCACACGCGGTCACTTCAGATGTAGCAGAGCTGGAATCGTCATGGGACCTCATGTGGATTACATTGGACCTGGTCGTTTTATTGGTTAATGAAGGGGTGAAAGAGGGTGGGGATTTTTTTGGTGTTTGTGTTTATTTCTTTTCATTTACAGAGTAGTAATTGGGGGTCTCGCAGGAGGACGCCGGGGAAGCGCAGGGTAGGTGAGTACCATGGCCACCAGTCGCACAGGGCCAATTCTGGCAGACAGCAGATGGAGCGCCACAGGGAGCAGCAGTTTACTGTCATGTGCTGCTGCTGCAGTGCACAGGCTCTAGCACAGGGCGCCCTCCCTTCTTCTGTGTCCTCTCTGCTCCTGTCTTCACCACAGAGAGAGGGGGGAGGGGCTCCTGCACTGCTGCAGCTGGAGAAGCTGCTTCTAAAGACCCTCTGAACTCCAGGAGGTCAAGAAGGAGGTGAGTATAATGTGAATCATGTGTTATGTGCTGTTTGTATGTGTTATGTATAAGATATGTTTGTCCTGTATAGTGTGCAATATGTAGCTGTCTGTCTGTGTATTGTCTGTCTATACTATCTGTCTATCTATACTATGTCTCTCTGTGTGTTTTAACAAGAATGCCGCAGAGACACCATCAAATGTTTCTCAACGCTGGCAGGAAACTAGCCAGGTCTTTCACCGGGAAGGAACAACCACAGAAAGGGCAGTCTCCAGTCAAGGAGACCACCTATGCCAAACATGGTATCCATCCACAGACAGCTGTTTCGGGGTATTTGCCCCTCATTAGTGTGGAGTAGGAAACTGGCTAGTGGGAGCAATACATAGTAGAAGACTACACAGGTAAGGATGGTTGACATCGGGGAGATCAACATCCAACACCGCAGAGACACCATCACGTGTTTCTCAATGCAGTGACAATAGAACAAGGCCCCCTGGGAAAATATGCAAAGCAAGAATGCCGCGGAGACACCATCACATGTTTCTCGACGCTGGCAGTAAACTAGCCAGGTCTTTGACTGGAGACTGCCCTTCCCGTGGTTGTTCCTTCCCGGTGAAAGACCTGGCTAGTTTCCTGCCAGCGTTGAGAAACGTGATGGTGTCTCCGCGGCATTCTTGTTTTGCATATTTTCCCAGGGGGCCTTGTTCTAGTGTCACTGCATTGAGATACACGTGATGGTGTCTCCGCAGTGTTGGATGTTGATCTCCCCGAGGTCAACCATCCTTACCTATGTAATTTCTGTGTGTGTATATACTGTCTGGCTATACTATCTGTCTGGGAGTAGAGATGAGCGGTGTTCGAATCGAACCATTTGCCAATTTCAAATTCAAGTTGTTTTGGGCGATGTTCGAGTCGTTCAACAAACTCGAACAATTTGCTTAACGTTCGACCGTTCGAGTTACCGTTCGATAACAGTTCGATCGCGTAGCTAGTTACTAGCTGGCTTTTCATTGTAATACTGTCAGTCACTGTTAATAATGATATTATCAAAATTCAGCATATAGTGTGCGGGGGCGACGGGGTTTAGATCAGTGCTGCTGAGTGCTGAAAGAATGGTCACCATGATCGCCATTTTTTTTTTACCTAACCGAGCGTACAGTGGGGCGGACCAGGCTGTCAGCCAATCACAGACACACCCACAGCAAAGTGGATTTTTGCCAGACAAGCAAGGGCATGTTTCATGGCTGTGCATGTCACACATGTCCTTGCCCTATAAGACCCAGCCATTTTCCCCATCGCCGCCATTATCTCAGTGCTGCGGGTGTGTGTCAGTCACTGTTCCTGCTGCTGCTGCGGGCGCTATACACTTAGACAGTGCAATCTACACATCGGTTTAGGGATTAGGGACTACTTGTAATTTCAGCCCTTTTCAGGGCTAGATTAGAGCAGTTCATAGCCATTTTTGCTAGGCAGGTCTGTGCCAACGCTGTGCAAGGGTTTTTCACAGCATCTGTCTAAATCAGCCCAGGCAATTCTTTGGGGCATAGTATCAGTGTGTGTGATAGTCAGTGACCTACCACTGCTGTCAAGAAAGCTACCCCACCTCTCCATTTCTACTAGCCAATTTTTAACCATGTAGTCCAGGCAATTTTTTTGGCACATAGTATCAGTATGTGTTCTAGTCAGTGACCTACCACTGCTGTCAAGAAAGCTACCCCACCTCTCCATATGTAGTAGCCAATTTTTAACTGCAGCTAGTCCAGGCAATTTCTTGGGCATAGTATCAGTGTGTGATAGTCAGTGGCGTAGCACTGCTGTCAAGAAAGCTACCCTACCTCTCCATTTCTATTAGCCAACTTTTAACTGCAACAAACAGTTGCCAATTTGTTCACATACAAAATGAGTGGCAAAAGGACAGATGCTGGTGGAAAGGGGAACAGGCGTGTTGGAAAGGCAAAAAAGGTTTGTGTCTGTGGGGTAGGTGGTAAAGCAACAGTAACATCTGCTGAAGAAAGACCATCTTCCAGCCAAAATAATATGTCTACTTCTTTCTGTGGACAATCTGATATGATCCCTTTCTTACGGACACGACCATACAAAATGTAGATGAGGCACAAAAAGAGCAGGTGCTTGAATGGATCTCAAGTGCTCCATCAAGTGGCCTCTCCTCCACTTTAACTTCATCAACATCCCAAATGCTCCAGTCCTCTGAGGTGTCACCCCAATCGCACTTTCTTCCTACCAGCTCTCAAGTCTCCACCCGCCCTGCTGAGTATGGGGTAACAGAGATGGTGGAGTCTGCAGAGCTGTTCAGTCACACTATAGCATGGGAATCAGAGGTCTGCTCCAAAGCTTCAGTGAGTCCAGACTAGGAAATAATCTGCACTGATGCCCAGAAGCTTTGTGAGTCAGATCCAGGCCCAGATGAAGAAGGTTCTGAGCATAATGTAGACCCTCATTCCCAAACTCTAACTCCTCTTGGTGGAGACAATGAGAAACATGCTGATGACGATGAGACTCAGATAACTGATTGGAACAACAACTTGACTATTCGGTCAGGGCAGGAAGAGGTTGGCTCTGAGGACGAGGGGAGTGAGAACACACAGGGTGATGATGAGGTTGTAGATCCCACTTACTGTCAACCCACAGTCAGGCAGTCGATGAGATCAGCAGAGGAGGTGGAGACGGATGCTAGTGACGACGAGGTTAGGTTGCGCGTTCCTGGACAGAGACTGAGTACTGGAAGAACGTCAACAACTGCATCCTCAGCCACAACTCTGCCTCTGAGCAGAAGTTGGGGTGGCTCTGCAGGTCACATGGGCTCTAAAGCGGGCGTCACACGGGACAATTTATCGTGCGATCGCATCAGCGATCGCACCCGCCCCCGTCGTTTGTGCGTCACGGGCACTTAGTTGCCCGTGGCGCAAAAAGTTGTTTAACCGCTGTCACACGTACTTACCTGCCGGACAACCTCGCTGTGGGCGGCGAACATCCACTTCCTGAAGGGGGAGGGACATTCGGCGTCACAGCGACATCACACGGCAGACGGCCAATAGAAGCGGAGGGGCGGAGATGAGCGGGACGTAAACATCCCGCCCACCTCCTTCCTTCCGCATTGCCGGCGGGACGCAGGTAAGCTGTGTTCATCGTTCCCGGGGTGTCACACGGAGCGACGTGTGTTGACCCAGGAACGATAAACATCCTGCACAAGTAAGATTAAACGATTTTTTAAAAATGAGCAACGAGTACACGATCCACAATTTGCGATCGTTTGGAGTCGCACGTAGGTGTCACATGAGACGACGTCGTGAACGATGCCGGATGTGTGTTATGAAAACCGTGACCCTGACGACATATCGCACGATAGATCGTATCGTGTGACTCCCGCATAAGCCTTGCCTAGCCTGGTCCTTTTTTGACATCGCAAAGGATCACGCAACTCATGTCATCTGTAAGATGTGTCGCCAATCTCTAAGTAGAGGCCAAAAACTCACTAGTTTGAGTACTTCGTCCATGAACCGTCACATGGATTTGAAGCATAAGTCACAGTGGGAAGCTCACTGTGCTACAATGCGGCCTAGCAGAGCGGGCCAACCACCGTCTGCCCCTTCAAGTGCATCCGTGTGCTCTTCATCCTCTGTAACTGTGGGGACAGCAGTCAGGGCCGGCGTCAGCACCCGGCAAACCCGGGCAAATGCCGGGGCCCTGGAGAGCCGGGGGGGCCCACTCGGCCTCGTCAGTTCTCCTGTCCCTTGGCCGGGGCCCACTCGCCTTTACAGTTCTGCGGTCCCCGGCCGAGTTCCGGGGACCGCAGTCCTCGGCAGCAATCTGCGGCGCCGTCACTTTAAGGCGCGCAGACATCCTCGTTTGAATTTCATCTGTGGGCGGAGCTACCGCCTTCTCAGTCCCACAGATGAAGGAGGCGAGCTTCTGTCCGGCGCTGTGTGGGCCCCCTCTCCACCGTGACCTAATCGGGTAAGTGCCCTCCCCGCCTCCCCATTATAGGCCCCGGTGAGCTGCTTCTACCCCCTGGATGTATGCCCTGGCCCCTGCCAATGCCCCCACCCGCCGACTCCGCGGGTGTGGGCCCCGCCGACTCCGCGGGTGTGGGCCCCGCCGAGCCGCGGGTGCTGGCCCCGCCGAGCCGCGGGTGCTGGCCCCGCCGAGCCGCGGGTACTGGCCCCGCCGAGCCGCGGGTGCTGGCCCCGCCGAGCCGCGGGTGCTGGCCCCGCCGAGCCGCGGGTGCTGGCCCCGCCGAGCCGCGGGTGCGGGCCCCGCCGAGCCGCGGGTGCGGGCCCCGCCGAGCCGCGGGTGTGGGCCCTGCCGAGCCGCGGGTGCTGCCAGTGCCGCTGGTGCTGTCCCCGCCAAGCCGCGGGTGTGGGCCCCACAGAGCAGCAGAGTTGTGTGCATTTGTCTGAATGTAGCAGAGTTGTATGTGTTTGTCTGAATGTAGCAGAGTTGTATGTGTTTGTCTGTATGTAGCAGAGTTGTATGTGTTTGTCTGTATGTAGCAGAGTTGTATGTGTTTGTCTGTATGTAGCAGAGTTGTATGTGTTTGTCTGTATGTAGCAGAGTTGTATGTGTTTGTATGTAGCAGAGTTGTATGTGTTTGTCTGTATGTAGCAGAGTTGTATGTGTTTGTCTGTATGTAGCAGAGTTGTATGTGTTTGTCTGTATGTAGCAGAGTTGTATGTGTTTGTATGTAGCAGAGTTGTATGTGTTTGTCTGTATGTAGCAGAGTTGTATGTGTTTGTATGTAGCAGAGTTGTATGTGTTTGTCTGTATGTAGCAGAGTTGTGTGTGTTTGTCTGTATGTAGCAGAGTTGTATGTGTTTGTCTGTATGTAGCAGAGTTGTATGTGTTTGTCTGTATGTAGCAGAGTTGTATGTGTTTGTATGTAGCAGAGTTGTATGTGTTTGTCTGTATGTAGCAGAGTTGTGTGTGTTTGTCTGTATGTAGCAGAGTTGTATGTGTTTGTCTGTATGTAGCAGAGTTGTATGTGTTTGTCTGTATGTAGCAGACTTGTATGTGTTTGTCTGTATGTAGCAGAGTTGTATGTGTTTGTCTGTATGTAGCAGAGTTGTATGTGTTTGTATGTAGCAGAGTTGTATGTGTTTGTCTGTATGTAGCAGAGTTGTGTGTGTTTGTCTGTATGTAGCAGAGTTGTATGTGTTTGTCTGTATGTAGCAGAGTTGTATGTGTTTGTATGTAGCAGAGTTGTATGTGTTTGTCTGTATGTAGCAGAGTTGTATGTGTTTGTATGTAGCAGAGTTGTATGTGTTTGTCTGTATGTAGCAGAGTTGTGTGTGTTTGTCTGTATGTGGCAGAGTTGTATGTGTTTGTCTGTATGTAGCAGAGTTGTATGTGTTTCTATGTAGCAGAGTTGTATGTGTTTGTCTGTATGTAGCAGAGTTGTATGTGTTTGTCTGTATGTAGCAGAGTTGTGTTTGTCTGAATGTAGCAGAGTTGTGTGCATTTGTCTGAATGTAGCAGAGTTGTGTGTGTTTGTATGTAGCAGAGTTGTATGTGTTTGTCTGTATGTAGCAGAGTTGTATGTGTTTGTCTGTATGTAGCAGAGTTGTATGTGTTTGTCTGTATGTAGCAGAGTTGTATGTGTTTGTCTGTATGTAGCAGAGTTGTATGTGTTTGTCTGTATGTAGCAGAGTTGTATGTGTTTGTCTGTATGTAGCAGAGTTGTATGTGTTTGTCTGTATGTAGCAGAGTTGTATGTGTTTGTCTGTATGTAGCAGACTTGTATGTGTTTGTCTGTATGTAGCAGAGTTGTATGTGTTTGTCTGTATGTAGCAGAGTTGTATGTGTTTGTCTGTATGTAGCAGAGTTTGTGTGTGTGTTTGTCTGTATGTAGCAGAGCTGTATGTGTTTGTATGTAGCAGAGTTGTGTGTGTCTGTCTGTATGCAGCAGACTTGTGTGTGTGTGTGTGTGTGTCTGTAAGTGTATATGACTGTATATATTTGTCTGTTTATATGTATTTTTGTGAGTTTGTCTTTAAATATGTATATGTTCGTATCGGTGTCTGTGTGTGGATGGGGCCCACTGGGACTCTTCCGCCCGGGGCCCACAAAAACCTGGAGCCGGCCCTGACAGCAGTCACACATGCTTTTGGATGCAGACCTTCCACCTCTTTACCCGCAACAGGCAGTGTGATTGGCAGGTCATAAGTTGTTTTGGAAGTGGAAACAGCTGCTGGTGTTGAGCTCTCTCAGACATCGAGAGCACCACCTTTGGATGAAAACAACATAATGTCTCCACCCTTGCACCTTCCTCACAGACCAGCAGTTTGCCAGGGACACCCTACTCAATGCCGTCTCAGCACAGCAGCCAGCCCTCAGTCCCTCAGATGTAGACAAGTAAAAAAACATTTCCTCCTAGCCATGACAAAGCTAAGAGGTTGACTTTCAGGATCTTCAAGCTATTGGCTACAGAAATGCTGCCTTTCCGCCTGGTGGACACACAGGATTTTCGAGACCTTATGTCCGTCGCAGTGCCCCAGTACAAGATGCCCAGTTGCCACTACTTCTCCAAGAAAGGTGTGCCTGCACTACACCAGCATGTCGCACACAACATCAACGCTTCCTTGAGAAACTCTGTGTGTGGCAGGGTGCATATCACCACAGAAACTTGGACCAATAAGCATAGACAGGGGCGTTACATGTCACTGACTGGGCACTGGGTAACTATGGTGAGAGATGGAGAAGGGTCTGCTGTACAAGTCTTGCCGTCCCCACGAGTTGTGCGTCAATCCTCTGTATGTAGAAGTTCCTCAACTGCTTATGCCTCTTACACCTCGTCTGGGTCCTCCACCTCCACTCAAAGCCTGTCTGGTCAGCCCACCCGCGTTGTAACTGCGCACAAGGAATCCCGCACACCTCCTTACTATGCTGGCAGCAGAGCTCAACGGCATCAGGCAGTCATAGGTTGAAATGTCTGGGAAATGTGAGTCAGACAGCTGACGAGTTGTGGTCAGCTCTGGAGACTGAGTTTCATCAATGGTTGTCTCCACTCAACCTGCAACCAGGGAAGGCCGTGTGCGACAATGCTGCAAACCTGGGTGCGGCCCTTCACCGGGGCAATGTGACACACGTGCCTTGTATGGCTCACGTGTTGAACCTTGTTGTCCAGCAATTTTTAACCCACTATCCCGGCCTACATGCTGACTTCCACCGTTCACACCCTGCAGCTGAACGACTTGCATCGCCACAGAAGTCTTTCGGCCTGCCGGTTCATCGTCTGAAATGCGATGTGCCAACACGCTGGAATTAGACTCTCCTCATGTTGCAGAGAATGTGTCAGCACCGCCGAGCCCTGGTGCAATATGATAATGATGTATAGCCTGGGCCAACGAGATCCAGAGGTGGGGCAGATCACACTGCTAGAGTGGTCTCAGATCAAGGACCTATGCACCCTTCTGCACAGTTTCGACATGGCGACGAAGATGTTTAGCGCTGACGATGCCATTATCAGCATGACAATTCCAGTCATTTACATGCTGGAACACACTCTAAACAGTATTCGGAGTCAGGTGGTGGGACAAGAGGAAGGGGAGGAAGTACAGAAGGATTCCTAGGCGGAAGGGATACCAAGATCTACAAGGTCCAGACGGTCAGCAGCACCAAGGCGGCAGGCATGGAACGGTTGGGGAGAGGGATTAACAAGGGAGCATGGTAGGAGCCAAACTGTTGAGGAAGGTGCAGGAGCCCAGGAAGAAATGGAGGACAAACTGGCGATGGGCATGGAAGACTCAGCAGATGAGGGAGACCTTGATCACATTTCTGTTGTGCGAGGTTGGGGGGAGAGGGCAGAGAAAGGAAGCATGATTCTCACCTCGCCGCCACCAACACAGAAAGGACTTGGTCCTCCTGGATTCGCAAGACACATGAGCGCCTTCTTGCTGCACTACCTACAACATGACCCTTGGATTCTCAGAATTCGAAGTAATGCTCACTACTGGGTTGCCACACTCTTAGATCCTCGGTACAAGTCAAAATTTAAAAAAATAATTCCTGCCATAGAAAGGGACGCATGTATGCAGGAGTATCAGCAGAAGCTGTTACGCAATCTTAGCTTGGCTTTTCCACTAAACACCAGTGGTGCACAGAGTGAATCTCACAGTTCCAACTTGCCAACAATGGGACTGTCGAGTCATCACTCAAACCGTACCAGCAACACCATATCTGGTGGTAACAGCAATTTCATTGAATCGTTTCATGAATTTTTTAGACCATCCTTTGCAAGGCCACAAGACACAAGAAGTCTGACACATAGTCAACACCTGGAGAGGATGATACAGGAGTATCTCCAAGTGAATATCGATGCCATGACTGTGCAACTAGAGCCTTGCTCATTTTGGGCTTCCAATCTGGAAAAATGGCCTGAGCTCGCCACTTACACCTTGGAGATCTTGTCGTGTCCTATACCCTGCGTTCTCTCGGAACATGTATTCAGTGCTGCTGGGGGTGTGCTGACAGATAAGCGCACGCGTCTGTCCAGTGACAATGTGCACAGACTAACGTTCATCAAGATGAAGTCATGGATCCGCAAGGACTTTTCTACCCCTGTGTCATCCTGGGGAGACAAAAGGATTGTGGATTTTTGATTGTGCTTCATGCAAATCAACATTTTAAGTTTGCAACTGTGGGACAATTGATGCCACTTAATTGGTGTCTGTGGCCAAATTTTTTGAAAAAATGGAGACTCTTGTTGGAGTCCACGTGCTGTGTTTTACATGATTTTAGAAGAGCATGACATGCCTATATCTGTGTCTTCTCCTCCTTTTACTCGTCCAGCTCTTTTCTTTCAGCATGAGTATATGTACTTGTCACTTTTCCATGTGTTTGTGGTGTCTTCTGAGTTTTTCACTTTTTGGACACCTTAGAAGGTATTTTTTATGTGTTTGTATGTGTTTGTGTTTGCCTGCCATTGTTTTCAATGGGGTTCGAAGGTGTTCATTGAACACACCCGCCGTTCGACGAACCGAGCCAAACTCGAATACTGGGGTGGTGGCTCATCTCTATCTGTGAGTGCTACCTGTCTGTGTATGTTTGTCTGTGTATACTATCTGTTTGTACATCTTATCTATTCATCCATCCTGTCTGTCTGTACAGCTATCTATCTATATATCATTCCTAGCTCTCTATACAGAGTTCCATATGCCTCATTATGAAAGTGAACACATTGTACAGTTGTTTATTTTTTTTTACTGTGTGCAGTGCAGTGCGGTAGTGGGTTATATACCAGGATGGGGGCTATATACCAGGATGAAGGGCTATATACCAGGATGGGGGGCTATATACCAGGATGGGGCCATATATGCTAAGATAGGCCATGATGGCGTTATATATACCAGGATGGGCAATGATGGGGACATATATACCAGGGTGGGGTCATAAATATCAGGCTATATCCATGATCGGGGTCATAAACCAAGATGGGGTCATGATGGGGACCAGGATGGGACCATATATACCAGGATATAGCATGATGGAGGTCCTACACCAGGATGGGGCCATGATGGGGAGATATACCATGATGGGGTCATGATGGAGATATATATATACCTGGATGGTGCCATGATAGTGGACATATGTAGCGCCAATTTGGCGCTACGAGCAGGGTCTAGTGCCCACAACCGAGGGTACTGCGTGCCTTAAAAACTTTCCACCTGGCGGCACAAAATTGGATATTGTTGTTCTGTGATTTATGGACTGTATAGGAACTGTTTGCCCGCCATTAACCATCTTGGCGCGGGAAAAGAAGGGACGGGCCATCGTGGGCGGAACCCAAAAAGAGCGCGAAAGTATGGGTGGAGTCCAGAAAGAGCGCGAAAGAGAGCCCCACAGCCAGAAACTTATTGTAAACAAGGACTTGTCATTAACCTGCCCCGGTGGTGATGCTGTGGCACCATCACTAGCTCCATCGGTGCCGTATGTTATGCTATGCCTTCGGGGCTTCATGACGCACTTTACGGGGGCATTATGGTTGCCGCAGAACACCGAGAAGTGTATAATCGGATTGACTTTATCAATGGACTGGACTCTTGATCTGTGGTCACTGTGGAAAAACTGGACACTATGCTGGAGAGAGTCGCATAGTGTACAGAACTAGGGGAGACCGGGACCGGTCCTCTGGTACCACCAGCAGCAGCTCAGATGGTAGCGTGAAAATAAATGTGTTGTAGATAGTTAAATAATTCTACAGTGTAATGTGCAGAATTTTATTTGTTGTTTTTTTCCCCCTTGTGCTTTACAAGCTGGATATCTGGGCCACCGTGATATGTGTGGCTAGGTTTGCCCTTGTAAATAATCAGCACCGGTTTATGACACCATGTACTCTAGTGATAAAAAGTTTGATCAATGCTATTAATGTACAGATATAGAGTTTTGATTTGCTATTTTGCTCTGCCTTTAATGTAAAGTATATAAGGATTTATAGAATGTTCAAGTGATCCTTGCCTCCCATAAAGGGAAGAATGTTCATATTTTTATATGAATAACAAAAAGATAGCGGTATACTCTGTATTTTGTTTTTCAGCCCCGGAGTGCTGTGATTCGCTGTAGGGGAATGTGGCGCCCCTGAGGCTCAGTCTCCACAGGGAATTGCATCTGGTTTAAGTTGCAATTCTCTCCCGGTTGCGAAGAGGTTAATCACTGGTTTCTGCCACTCACACAGAGCATCTAGCATGAGTCACCACATACAAGAAGCCAGGCTGCAAGTGTGCACCATAGTCCAGCAGTGCTGAGTCATTCCAGAGGATGGGGACTGCTCTCAGTGAGTGATTAGAAAGACAAAACAGTTTCACTTTTAGTCAGAACAGTCTGAGACAGTGAAGGAGCAACAGGTCCCCTGGGGGAAGCTCCCCTCAGGGTGATCACCCAAGATGCATGCCTAGGAGCTATTTTGGGAAGGAGGAGAGAGTGCTAGAACATCAGGGACTTGTAGTACTACGGCTAGTATAGAGAGTGCTTCACAGAACTTCTATAATTATGACCGGCCAGACTGGAAGAGGGCGAGAGACAGAGGCGACCAGTGGAGATGGTGAGACACAGAGGAGATATGGCAGCTGGGGGGGGCTTAGCCGCTTCCACAGTGCCAGTGCAGTCGGGGTTCAGAACCCTCAGTTGGGGAAACCTTCATTGACTAACAAATCTGCAGGGGTTGGGGATTTCATGTCCCATCGACCACCACCCACTTTCCTGGAGCACAGTGACATATAGGATATGGGGTTGGGTTTACAGGCAGGCCCCACGGCAAGGACCCCCATCACCTGCATACGGGACGGGACACTTAACACAGACAGCGGAGTCCCCAGGTTGCATCATGCCGGGGAGCCACGAGTCAGCACAATGAGGAAGGTCTCACACATTTCCACAGTCAATGGTGATTGCCTCTGATTTACCCGGGACCGTCTGGAGTCCATCCATGGCAGCGGAAAGCGGCACGTCCGCGTTGCTTTAAGAACTGTGAGTAAACAGAACTTTGAACTGTAGCCCCCTGTGTCGTCCTTGTCATTGCTGGCGCTGCCGCCCGCGCTTCGGCGCCATCAGCCGTCTCCATCGCCCTCATCTTCCCTGGGGCTCACTACACCTCTGGGGAGCTGGACTATCTGTGCTGCGTTAACATTAGCCCTGGAGGAGAGCAACATCTCGCAGCAGCGGCTAATTCCTGGCCGCACACCACGGGTGGCGCTGAAAAGCATCCCCCATTCCCATCCAACACCGCCCCTGGGAGAAAAAAAAAATCGCAGGAGGGGTCGGCGGTGATGCTTCCCAGGGACCCTTCACCCTCCTTCCATCCCCCACTACACCGGACACCCGTTCGTCTGTCCTTTACATGTAGCCGACGGGACCACGGAGCCGGGTCAGGCCAGTTATAGCAACCCCACGAAACCACTGGCCCGGTGACGAGTAACCCCTGAGACCCCGTAGGGCGCTACACATATATACCAGGATATAGCCATTATGGGGTCATACACCAGGATAAGGCCATGATGTGGACATATTAATTAGGATGGGGGACATTTACCAGGAGGTGGCCCAGGATGGGGGACATTACTTTACATTACACAATACAAGGGGGAGGGGGGGAAACTTGTATGTCTTTATAGGATTTAGAATGCTACAATGGCCCATACATCTGATGAGGGGGGAAGGTGAGCCCGGGCTCAAACTCTGCACCGGGGCCCATCAGACTGTAGTTACGCCACTGTTAGCACTTAATGTGTCCGTGTTCCGTGTACTCCATCTGGTTGCTACGACGTGGCCCATGTGCCTACCTGGATCTTGGGCTTAGAGGATCCACCTCATCATGAAAGCCCTCTAAATGTAACAATAGCGTTACAATAAAGTCTAGTCCCTTGACAAACTATGGCTATTGTCCGTGGCCGGCTTTCAGTTATGGAGGTGTTCTTGGAGCAATTACAGTATATTATGCGTGGCGGCTGTATACACACCCTGCCACTCACTGCCACTTTGACAGCTCACTCTGCACAGATGCACTATAGCGTGAGCTGTCAAAGTGTCTGGGCATGTTTACAGCCATGTCTCACTGTGTACTGAGTGGTGACAGATGCCACTTTCGGGTTGCCTCTATGTGGCTCCCAATAGAAATTAAATTCTTTTACTCTCAGTAGCCATGCTTTCAGTAAAACCTATATCTGCTGGTTAATAAACATTTGGGGCGATAACAGGTTCACTTTAAATATTAATTTTTTAATGCAAAGAACTAGTTGAACATTATGTAAAGTTACAGTATTTTGACTGTACACAGCGTTCCAAATTATTATGCAAATTGGATTTAAGTTTCCAAAAAATTTTTTTTTGTTTAAACTCACGGATGGTATTGTGTCTCAGGGCTCCTTGGATCACTGAAATCAATTTCAAGCAACTTGTGATAATTAATTTGATAGGTGGAACCAATGAAAGAAATCTATTTAAGAAGGATGTTCCACAATTTTCCACAATTTATGCAGGCCACATGTTTCAAGGCATATGGGAAAGAAAAAGGACCTCTCTGCTGCTGCAAAACATCAAATAGTGCAATACCTTTGACAAGGTATAAAAACATTACATATTTCATGAATACTTAAGGTTGATCATAGTACTGTGAAGACATTTGAGGCTGATATACAATGCAGACGAGTTTGAGCAGCTAAAGCCATAATGAAGAAGGTTTCTAAAAGACAAATTCATTGGATTAAGAAAGCAGCTTCTAAATATCATTACAAAGCAGCAAATAGGTATTTGAAACTGCTAGTGACTGTGGAGTCCCATGGACCCCAAGGTGTAGGATCTTCCAGATGCTTGCAGTTGTGCATAAATCTACACTTTGGCTTACAATCATTGCAGTGGACAGTTGGTCTTATAAATCAGATCAATTGAAAATTTACGAAGCAGGATTAAAGGGAATCTATCAGCAGGTTTTTGCTACCTCATTTGAGATCAGCATGATGCAGGCAAAGAGATCCTGAATCCAGCAATGTATCACTTAGATTACTGGCTGCAGCTGTTCTAACACAATAAGAATTTTTAGCTTAGTCATGTAGCAGAGTCCAGAGAGCTGTCCCCACCCACACCAGGATCTCAATAGAGATTGTACATTGACAGTGAGGTGCCAATCAAAGCAGGGGGCATGTCAGACTGGCATGGGCATGACTTTGTAGCCCTGCAATAAGGGTCCTGCTGCTTAAAGAAACTGCAAATAAACAATTGATCAGACTGTAAGGCTATGTGCCCACGGGAGTTTGTACCTTCTGATATATCCGCAGGTACAGCCGCAGGTTTCCCGCAACTGATCGCTGGAATCCGCAGCTATTTTAGCTGCGGTAGTACAGCGAAATAGCTGCGGAAATCCTGCGGACATTCATGCGGCTTACCTGAGGAAGTCCTGGCCCTATCTCCATAGTGCAGAGCCGGGATTTCCGCAGGTAATTCCGCAGAAAGAATTGGCATGCAATTACATTTGAGGCTGCGGGACATCTTCAGCATATTCCGCAGCCGTACGTATCAGCAGCATGGACACAGCACTTCCCATGTCCCATAGGATAACATGGGGAGTGTCTGTACATGCTGAAACCTGCGGATTTATCTGGAAAATCCAGAAAATCCGCAGATTTTCCACAGATAAATCCGCAGGTTTACTCTCCGTGGACACATAGCCTTAGGCTATGTGAGCACACTGCATTCTGGCTTGACAAATAAACTGCAGCGTTTTGACAACTGTAAATACTGCGTTTGACAAAAAAATGCATCCAAAACGCGTGCATTTTGGATGCGTTTTGAAAGCGTTTTGAATGCATTTTTGACAGTGCGGTCCCACTCGGCTCTGCTACATCCCTACATCCCCCTAGAGCATGGCTGGCTGCGAGACAGAGCTGCGCGATGAGAATGAACTCGGATGAACTTCACGCGACTTCATTGTCATTGCGTGGCTCTGTCTGTGTGCCGCGGCCTGATTTGTGGTCACCGGTGAAGGACTAACCAGTGACCGCAAAAGACCTGAGTGACTGAAGTAAGCCACGCGATCAGCGGTGCCGTCACTCAGGTTACCTCCACCCGAGACCGCAAATCACCTGAGTGAGGGTACCGCTGATCGCGCTCACTTCAGTCACTCGGGTGACTTGCAGTCACAGTTGGAGGATCTAGCTGTGGCCGTGGGTAACCTAAGTGACGTCACCGCTGATAGGGTGACTCACTTCAGTTGCTGCGTGGAGCTGACAGAGAGCGGTCGTGGTCTGTGGCCGCTCGCTGTCAGCTTCAGATGTAGCAGAGGTGAAAGCGTTATGGGACCTCATGGGGATTACGTCAGACCTGGATGGATGTTTGGGGATTATTAAAGTGGTGAAAGAGAGTGTTTTTTTTTTTCTTTTATTCCAAATAAAGGATTTTTTGGGTGTATTTGTTTATTTTCTTTAACTTACAAGTTAATCATGGAAGGTATCTCAAGGAGACGCCTGCCATGATTAACCTAGGACTTAGTGGAGCTATGGCCTGCCATTAACTCCTTATTACCCCGATTGCCAAAGCACCAGGGCAATTCGGAATGAGCCGGGTAGAGTCCTGGGACTGGCGCATCTACGTAATGGATGTGGCAATTCCGGGCGGCTGCTGGCTGATATTTTTTAGTCTGGGGGGGGCTCCCCATAACGTGGGGTTCCCCATCCTGATAATACCAGCCTTCAGCCGTGTGGCTTTACCTTGGCTAGTATCAAAATTGGAGGGACCGCACGTCGTTTTTTATTAATTATTTATTTTACTGCATGATATAGACCCGCCCACCGGCGGCTGTGATTGGTTGCAGTGAGATAGCTGTCACAGCGTGAGGGCTCATCTGCATGCAACCAATCATAGGCGCTGGTGGGCGGGGGAAGCAGTGAATATGAGATGGAATAATGAGCGGCCGGCATTTTCAAAAGCTGGAGAAGCCATTGAAGCTTTGTGACAGCTGTGCAGCGCCGCGCCGGTGATCGGTGAGTATGAAAGAGAGAGGGAGAGACCGAAAGACCTGTGTTTTGTTTGTCAAAAAAGCATGCAGAACGCAACAAAAATGCAGTGCAAGTGCACAGCTAAATATTTTGGTTGCGTTTTTACACACCTCATTGTTTTCAATGGGTCGAAAATGCAACCAAAACGCACAAAAGAAGTGACATGTTGCTTTTTTAAACGCATCGATTTTGACAAATATTTGGCATCCAAAATGCTGCGTTTAAAAAAGCAACGTGCCTATGGAATTTGCTAACTTCTCATAGACTTTGCTGGGGAAGCACAACACATGCATTTTGACAATGACACGCTGCAGTTTTAAACGCAGCCAAAACGTGAAAAAAATGCAATGTGCGCACATAGCCTAACACAACATGTAGCCCTGCATTTTCTGTGTTAACCCTTGCAGCTTGCTGGCTTCAGCTTACATAGCAAAAAAATGCTGACATATTCCCTTTAAGGCTATGTGCGCACTTACCGGATTTTGCAGCGGATTTCCTGCGGTTTTGCTGCATGTTTCGCTGCAGAAAATGTTCATAACATCTCTGCAGTGAATCACCAGCAAATCCTATGGAGAAAAAAAATCCTGTGCGCACTGGGCGGAATTTGACAGCTGCATGTTTTGCTGCGGGAATCCCGCAGCAAAAACAAGTGCATGTCACTTCTTTTCCGCACATCGCTGCGGGATTTCACTCCATTGACTCAATGTTAATCATGAAATCCCGCAGGGAATAACGCAGGCAGCAAATTCTGTGCGGTTCACTGCGTTTTCCTGCGTTATTCCCTGCGGTATTTCGCGGTTTACCTCCGGTAATGTGCATCGCTTGTCTGCGGTTTTGCAGGGAAGTGATGTCATTACAGGAAGAGGAAGCCGTGCAGAGAGTAAACACAAACACATCACACTCACACACACACATCACAGACACACACAGACATCACAGACACAGAACACATAGACACAGACACATAGAACACACATAGAAAGAAAACGGAAATATAGAAAAAAAAGAACGTGGGCTCCGCTGCATATTTACCTTCCAGCCGAGGTAAGCACACAGCGGCGGCCCGGTATTCTCAGGCTGGGGAGGGAGAGGGGCAGGGTTAATGTCCCCCGCCTCACTCCCCCTCCGGCAGCCGAGAATATCAGCCGCAGCTGCCCCGGGACTGTCGCATGCAATATGCGGCACTACCGGAGTGTCCTCGGCTCTTCTTGCCACCGTGTAGCAGTGGTGGCAAGGTAATACAAGGGGTTAATGGTGGTGGGGGACCACTGCCATTAACCCCAGGCTTGATCATGGCAGCGTCTATGTGACAGCTGACATGATCAACCCGTAAGTAAAGTGAAAAAAACACAGACACCGAAAAATCCTTTATTTTAAATAAAACCAACAAGCCTCGTTCACCATTTTATTAACCCCTCCCGCAACAAAACTCCGGCGTAATCCACAGCTCCGACGTCCTGCGCTGCTTCCATCCAGCCGCGACTGTCACAGACACAGCGCTGAATGAAAGCAGCAGACAGCAGAGGTAATTACCGGTCATTTCCCACGGCCGGTAATGTGAACTCACTGCCGACCGTGGGAAATGCAGCGATCTGTCATCTATCTATCCCTCTATCTATCTGTCTGTCTATCTATCTATCCCTCTATCTATTCTTCTGTCTATCTACTATCAGAATTAAATGGGTTTTTTTTGTTTTTTTTTCTTCAATGTGCTTTATTGCATTGAATGCAATAAAGCACATCCCAACCCGCACGCGGCAAAACCGCGGCAATACCGCGAACAATACCGGTTTGCGGTTTTCGGGTGCGGTTTCCCGCGGTTTTTTACCGCGGGTGCGGTAATCTTTGAGAGCATGCGGAATTTACGCAAGGAAATTTCATTTCCCAGTGCGCACAGAGCCTTAAGCTTCTGTATTATGGGGAGCAGGTATGATCATTGGATGTAAGAGAGCTGGGAAGAAGATAGAAGTGGTTTATCAATGCTTCTGCCTTTTTCTTTGCCGTTTACATGCATGGAGCACTATGAAGTAAAGAGAATCATCAGCATTGCTCATGCTTCTGTAAGACCAGGAAATCACAAAATTACTAGGCCTCTGCCTGGCATAGCTGAGCTGTTGGGTTCTCGGAGATCAAGATTAAAGGGTACTTTACACTCTGCGACATCGGTACCGATATCGCTAGCGAGCATACTCGCCCCCGTCGGTTGTGCGACACAGGCAAATCGCTGCCCGTGGAGCACAACATCGCTTACACCCGTCACACTACTTACCTGCCTAGTGACGTCGCTGTGACCGGCGAACCGCCCCCTTTCTAAGGGGGCGGTTCGTTCGGCGTCATAGCGACGTTACAAAGTGGCCGCCCAATAGCAGAGGAGGGGCGGAGATGAGCGGGCCAAACACCCCGCCCACCTCCTTGCTTCCTCATTGCCGGCGGCCGCAGGTAAGGAGAGGTTCCTCGTTCCTGCGGTGTCACATGTAGCGATGTGTGCTGCCGCAGGAACGACAAACAACCTCGCTACTCACCTGTCAACGATTTTTGGTGTTGGAGCGACCTCTCCGATGCCAACGATTTTTACCTCTTTTGTGATCGTGTTAGGTCGCTCAGAGGTGTTACATGCTGCGATGTCGCTAACGATGCCGGATGTGCGTCACAAACACCGTGACCCCGACGATATATCGTTAGCCATGTCGCAGTGTGTAAAGCACCCTTTACTCTGACTGAGCATTTTATTATTTTAAGGAGCTGGTGTCCACTGTAACTTGTGATCCTATGGATGCCCCAGTTAAGGTGAGAAAAAATTAGTATGTATAAAACATCTGGAAAAAATAAATAAAAACCCTTACTGATTGCTAAAACGAAGCGCAATGGTGCTTCGTGGAGTGCATCATCTGAGAATAAAGCTCAGGCAGGCATATTTCATGGTGTACATATAGCCTGCAATGCCTGGACTATCTATGTGGCTATAAGGTTCGAGTAAGGAGACCTACAGTAAGCACATTCTGAAATACGTCTAAATGTGGGTGCATAGGCTTTCTATTCTATGACGAGAAGTTCAGTGCATGACTGTTTGTTATCTCATTTTCAATTGACCACCAAAACTTATCAATCACTCAATTTTTCTTACAAATCAATGTGTTGTCTGTGTAATACAAAACAGGATAGATGCTTCAGAGCAAAACATGTTCTTTGTAACTATTCTCCTCTCTGAACAAGAGGTGAGGATCCTAAAATTAGTGTTCCTAGGCAACCTCTAACATCCTTTTTCCATACAAAAACTTGTGAACATACCCTTTGCATTGATTTACGCTGCTTTAACCACAGGCAACACTATTCAGGGACCAGCTTTTGTAGTACCAACCTATATGTTGTACCCTTAAACGCCTTGGCGCCTATTCCCCCTATCTCCACCCTCTTCTTTGATTGACAGCTCTGGCTTCATAGAACCAGAGAAGGGCAGAGATAGAGGGAAAACAAGAGGTGGGAAGGTGCACTTAAATGTTAGTGCATACCAAGTGCGTGCCGAGAGCCTGTACATGGTTTGAATCATTATGTGTTGATATAGTCCCTTCAAGCAAAACCTGTTGGTGGCAGTAGAGGCTTATAAAAATGAATGTTCTTAGTTGTAGAATGCTGAGGTCTGTTTTCTTGTGGAGCAGCATCTAAATAGGCTACTTTACTAATTTCATTGAATCTTTGGAAAATGTTTTAAATACTCTGTACTTCATTAATCACAGAGCTAGAGAAATTGACTTTAAAAATGCTGCACAAGCACATTGAGTAAATGTGAAACTTCTCTCCTTGCGCAGCCTCTGCTTTGCTTAAATTAAATTTATTGCAGAAGTGGCAAACCTTTTTTCTGCAAATGGTCATTTAAATATTTATAACATCATTCGTGGGTCATATAGCACTATCAACCTAAGGTCTGTTTCAAACGTCAGTGATTCTTGTACGTATGTGACAGTTTTTATATGTACCACAATCACTGACATACGCAGACCCATTATAATCAATAGGTCTGCGCACACATCAGTGATTTTTCACTGACCGTGTCTCTGTGTGGTGTACACGGGTGTCCATGATTGCCGCACGGACACATGTTCATTTTCTTCTGGCATCATTGATGTCCCACAGACCACACTGTGGTGTGATCCGTGACTCGTACCAGAAAAAAAAAAGGAAATTGAAAATAAAAAGCATTTTCAACTCACCCGTCTCCAGCGATGCTGTGTTCGGCAGCTGCTCTCCGTTTCTTCCTAGCCGGCTCATTATGGCATGCATATTCATGTATGCAGCCAGAGCCGACCCGGAAGTAGCTGCAGAGGTGAGAGACAGCGGTGGCTGGATGCAGCAGAGTCGAAGACTTCAGCACCACGGACAGCAGGAGCGGGGACAGATGAGTTTATCGCCATGTGCAATCACAGAGTACGGATCATGTGTCACGGATTGCACATGGACAACCCACGTGTGCCATGAATCACGGCACACAGAGGAACATAGGCGTTTTTTACATGTCAGTGAAAAATGTCTTTGTTTTTCACTGATGTGTGAAACAGGCCTAAAAATTATCTTATTATATTTGGCCAAATATTTAAACAACTCACCCCAAAAATGATGGCTGGAACTGCTTTTTTATGAGGTTGTAATGTCAGGTGGTATTGATGATGTTGCAAATTGCAACTGCTGTTCCACCACAAAGGAGACACTGAGAACAAACCAAGACTGCTGTGTATACACTGATGAGCAAAAGGGTAACAATGTTTTGCATTTATGATTTCAGGCTCAATATCTCATCATCCACTACAGCTTTGAACGTGAAACTACCTTCATTTTATAGACAATCATCTTGGCTATCTCATACATAAATTTGACTTGTAACTATTTAGCATATGATTAGTTGTGAAGATTCTTGCCAAGTTACTGCATTGTGCCTGTTTTACTCCTAAAAATCTAAAAAATTAAAATTAATTATTTTGTAAATCTATCTTTGGCTTTCAACAATGCCTGAATCCTTCAAGGCACGCTCTTGATCAGATTGAAGCATGTCTTAACCTAAACCTGATACCAGGCCTCTTCTACACATTCCCTATGTTGGTGCATACTATTCAACTCACTTGGGAATGTTTGCAGCTTTTTCTTCAACTCTACCGACAAGTGTTTGATAGGGTTGAGCTGTGCCTGGGCCAATCCAGCACCTCTTCATTGTTATTGAACCATTTCTTTGACAATCTAGATGTATGCTTCGGGTTGTTGTCCTGCTGGAATACTAGGTCATCCTTTTCATAGTCCTAGTACTCCAGCGTACGAAGTAACTCATCTTATAGGATACTCCCATATAGCTCAGCATTGAGACCACTATCGATCCTGGTTAAGTATACAACACCTTTGGCCATATTCTCATATTCTGGCAATTCTTATGTGTGGTTGAACTGAGAATATGGCCAAAGGTGTTGTATACTTAACCAGGATCGATGGTGGTCTCAATGCTGAGCTATATGGGAGTATCCTATAAGATGAGTTACTTCGTACGCTGGAGTACTAGGACTATGAAAAGGATGATTGCCAGCCTTCCCCTACAGAGCAACAAATGTAATACATTTCCCCTACGTAGTATGTATTTCTGGTTCAGCCACACAGTCAAGATAGGCAAAGTTGCCCCACAACAGAGCAACAATTTTAAAAAGGCCAATAAGGAGTCCATCCACAGCTCCAGCTCAGTGGGGTATTTCAACCCCAAACAGCTGAGTCTAAGAAAATCCTGCTGCTGTTTCCCCCTGACTGTGCTGAGCTAAGGTTGGTCATGCAGGTGTTATGCTGAGCGGATGAAGAGGACGTGGACCAAGTGGAGTAGTTGTAGGAGGCAACATGGACAGAGCAATGTGCACCAATCTTCGATGTTGTTAGGACATGTGCTACAGCGGTTTCCGCCTAAGGCGCATCCCACATTAAATTACACCCCGCTGACCCTGTTTTCACATTTAACAAAAGGCCCCTAGAGAGCCTGTTTGCCAAGTTCCCCCTACAAAGCCTGATTTTCAGCTGTTCTTGTGTACAGTATAGCTGTTGTAGTTAAAAGGCTCGTAGTTGGATTTGTTATCAAGCTGGTGGTCCGCCAGCTAGATTTGCTACAGCAGTCCCAGCCATTTAGACTTGAAGCGGCTCACCCATGCTGCTCAATGTCTATCCTGGGAATCCGAAGCATTTATTTTGAAAAAAATATTGTTCAAAGCAGGTAGCTCTGTCTGAATATGACAGCTCTGAATAATGGAATAAGACTGTTTCCATTTTTGGGTTTGGTGGTACCGTGGCAACTAATAGATTACAACGCCTGTACTTTGTTATTTTGTACCTCTATGCAAAGCTGCATGATGCAACACAGTATGAGGTTTCAGAGATATTCATACAGCAAAGCGCACTGTATGCACACTGTTTCGTGAAGTGGCTCATTCATGCTGTTCAGTGTCTATCTTTGGAATCTGAAGCATTTATTTTGAAAAAAATATTGTTCAAAGCAGGAAGACATAAAACACTGGCATAGTTTATCCACAGAGCAACAAGTTTAACAAATAATGTCCCCTATATAGCCTGTATTCCCAGTTCACCCACACAGTCAAGATTGACAAAGTTCCCCTACAGACCAACAAATTGTAAAAAAAAAAAAAATGCCCCGATAAAACTTATTTTCCCCTGTTGATCCTCACAGTTCTCATTGCCCGAGATCCACCACACAGCACCCAAGTAAAACAGAGATGGGACACGGAACCCCATCCAACAGAATGCTCAAAAACTATAAATGACAGGTGCCTTACTTGTTGAGGTTCCCACTGCTTTGCTGGTTTTCAAGGGGGTAACATTGAAGAAAGACACCCAGGTTGCTCAGGTGCCAGCTCTGCACTTTCAGCAGGACACCGATTCTTAGGGTGGAAACACATCTATGCGAGTAAAATCGGTCCGACTGGGCAGAAAAAAACTCGGCTGATTTTAGTTCACGTTAGGTCCGAGTGCAACGCAAGTGCGATGCTTTTTCTGAATAAATTAATGATTTTACTAGCGTGTGTAATGCATGTGTAATGCGTATTTTTTACTATGTCATCTGCCATTCAGCTCTGCTACATGGCCGCTGACAGCAGACACAGACAGCCATGTAGCAGAGCTGAATGGCAGATGACAGCAGACACAGACAGAGCCGCACGATCAGAATGAACTCGGGTTATCTTCACCCGACTTCATTGTCATGCTGCGGCTCTGTCTGTGCCGCATCCTGATTAGCGGTCACCCGTGAAGGGCTCACCGGTGACCGCTAATCTCCTGAGTGACTGAAGTTAGCAGCCCTCTCTCATACTCACCGATCCCCGATCCCCGGTGCGGCGCTGCACGGCATTCACACTGCTGCGGCGGCTTTTACTATTTTGAAAAAGCCGGCCGCTCATTAAACAATCTCGTATTCCCTGCTTTCCCCGCCCACAGGCGCCTATGATTGGTTGCAGTGAGACACGCCTCCACGCTGAGTGACAGGTGTCTCACTGCAACCAATCACAGCAGCCAGTGGGCGGGTCTATACTATATATAAATAATTAAATAATTTAAAAAAACGGCGTGCGGTCCCCCCCACTTTTAATACCAGCCAGATACAGCCATACGGCTGAAGGCTGGTATTCTCAGGATAGGGAGCTCCACGTTATGGGGAGCCCCCCAGCCTAACAATATCCGTCAGCAGCCGCCCAGAATTGCCGCATACATTAGATGCGACAGTTCTGGGACTGTACCCGGCTCTTCCCGATTTACCCTTGTGCGTTGGCAAATCAGATTTAGTGGCAGCTATGGGATGCCATTAACTCGTTATTACCCCGATTTGCCAACGCACCAGGGCAAATCGGGAAGAGCCGGGTGCAGTCCCAGAACTGTCGCACATAATGTATGCGGCAATTCTAGGCGGCTGCTGACTGATATTGTTAGGCTGGGGGGCTCCCCATAACGTGTTTTAGGAAACATGTGAGAAATGTATTTAGAAAATCGCATGTCACTAGGATGGTGTGAGTGCCGTCCTGTGACATCCGATTATTTACACGCTCCCATAGACTTGCATTGGAGAGACTCGCAGTAGAAACTCGCAAAAAAGCAGCATGCTGCGATTTTTTTCTCAGTCCAATTTGGACTGAGAAAAAAATCGCAGATGAGAGCTGAATCATTCACTAACATGTGTCCGATTCCAATGCAAGATTTTCTCGCATTGTTCTACTGCGAGAAACTCGCAAGTGAGAAGCAGCCCTTAAACTGCCTGTTTTAACACTTCCCACACAGGAACCAATTTTCTGCTCCAGTGGTGGACAGTCTAGTTGCTGCATTTAAAAAGCTCATAGTTAGATATATAATCAAGCCTTAAGGGCGCTTTACACGCTACAATATATCTTACGATGTGTCTGCGGGGTCACGTCGTAAGTGACGCACATCTGGCATCGTAAGTTACATTGTAGCATGTAACAGCTACGTGCGATTGCGATTGAACGGTAAAACGTTCATCGCATGCATGTCGTTCAATTCCTAAAAATTGAACGTCAGGTTGTTCATCGTACCCGGGGTAGCACACATCGTAGTGTGTGACACCCCGGGAACGATGAACAGATCTTACCTACGTCCTGCGGCTCCCGCCAGCAATGTGGAAGGAAGGAGGTGGGCGGGATGTTTACATCCCGCTCATCTCCGCCCCTCCGCTTCTATTGGCCGACTGCCGCGTGACATCGATGTGAAGCTGAACGTCCCTCCCACTCCAGGAAGTGGATGTTCGCCGCCCACATCGAGGTCGTATGGACGGGTAAGTACGTGTAACAGGGGGTTATTCGTTTGTGCGACACGTTCAACAAATTGAACATGTCGCACATACAATGGGGGCGGGTACGATCACATACGATATCGTATGCTGGATCGTATGGTGTAAAGCAGGCTTTAGGTACGCCAGCAAGACTTGCTACTGCCAGTCACAGCCATTTACACTTGAAGCGGCTCACCCATGCTGCTCAGTGTCTATTCCAGGAATCCGAAGAATTTATTTTGAAAAACTTACCATGACTGTACCATGAGTTTCCCATAGCAATCAATGTCTCAGAGGTATTTTGTGCAGCATGAAATGGTGTTTTGCAACATGGGCGTACCGAGCGAGGGGCAGGGGGGGGCAGCTACCCCCCCTAGAAGCAGGGGCATGGTGTAGTCAGCCGGTGCCTGTAGTGGGCTGCTGTATCTGCAGCCACCGGCGCGCTCCTCCGCAGTGTGTGCAGGCCGGACACAATGGCTGCAGCAGGAGGCAGCTCGCTGTGCTGTGCCGTCCCTGCTGTGTGATAGTGTGCCCCGCCTGCACACACTGCGGAGGAGCGCGCAGCTTCCTCCTTCCTATTCAAATGTATTTGCGTCTTTCAGACGTAAATACATTTGAACAGCGCGCCGGGACGGGGCCCCGCCCCCGACGTGCAGCAACGTGATGAGATCAGCACATTGCTGACGTCATCACAGTGCTGCGGGCACCGGGACACAGGAGAGTGGAGACATTAGGAAGCGGTAAGCGCTCCATGGAGGAGCCGAAGAGACAGGTGTAATTAATGGGGATGTGTGGGGATGGGCTGAGGACACATAACGGGGAACATTTGTGAAGGAACACAGCTTTGTGACAGGCAGAGGAGGAGTACTGTATTCCGAGGGAGGGGGGAGGCAGGAGTGTGCAGTGATGTGATAGTATATTTTGTGTGTGTAGGGGGTGATGGGGGGGTGCAACGTATTATGTCTGGGAAGGGGGTAATGGAGGGTGCATTATATTGTGTGGGGGGGAGGGGTAACGGAGGGTGCACTGTATTGTGTGTGTGTGTGTGGGGAGGGGGTGATGGGGGGGTGCATTGTATTGTGTGTGTGGGGAGGGGGTGATGGGGGGTGTATTGTATTGTGTGTGTGTGTGTGTAGTGTGTAGGGAGTAATGGAGTGTGCAGTGTGTGTGTGTGTGTGTAGTGTGTAGGGAGTAATGGAGTATGCATTGTGTGTGTGTGTAGGGAGTAATGGGGGGTGCAGTGTGTGTGTGTGTGTGTGTAGGGAGTAATGGGGGCTGCATTGTGTGTGTGTAGTGGGTGATGGTGGAGATGTATTGTATTGTGTGTGTGTGGGGGGGAGGGGTAATGGAGCGTGCCTTGTATTGTGTGTGTGTGTGTGTGGGGGGGGTAATGGGGGTACATTGCAGTGTGTGTGTGTGTGTGTGTAGGGAGTAATGGGGGGTGCATTGTATTGTGTGTGTAGGGGGTAATGGGGGGGTGCATTGTATTGTGTGTGTGTGGGGGGGTGATGGGGGTGCACTGTGTGTGTGTGTGTGTGTATGTAGTGGGTGATGGGGGGATGTATTGTATTGTGCGTGTTGGGGGGAGGGGTAATGGAGCGTGCAATGTATTGTTTGTGAGGGTAATGGGGGTGCATTATAGTGTGTGTGTGTGTGTGTGTGTGTGTGTGTGTGTGTGTGTGTGTGTGTGTGTGTGTGTGTGTGTGTGTGTGTGTGTGTGTGTGTGGGAGGGGCGCGGAGTCATTAATCGAGCTATAATTACATTTCATTCTCTTAAAATTTTTATTTCATTCACCTTTTCCGTTGCAATATTTTACAACCTGAACGACCATGGCTTGCCTCCCCCTAGTTTTGATCCTGGGTACGCCCATTCTTTGCAATGCATGAAGATGATTTTGCTATGGATCGCAAGGTGGTTCTTTTTTTTATCATGGGAGAAAGTGGTCAGTCAGAAACTCTATACTTTTGCGAGGTAATTTTAACACCTGCTGGCCCAAAGCATGACTCCGCCAGTCCGCCACCTCATTGCTGGGGTTGCAGCTTTGTAGGGACATGGTGGCCATCCACCTGGACCATTCAGGGTCTCAGGGAGACCAGCCAAAGAAAACACTGCCAGCAGCCAACAAAGGCGCTCAACACAGTGAAATCCTAGGTGCATTGCCCCCTGGGAAGTATGCAAATCAAAAAAGGTCCATGGAGCCTCTGTTAAGAGTTTCGACACAGAAAATAGCCAGATATTCCTCCAGGAAGGACCTAGCCAAGGAGTGGCTCTTTTTAGGAGGCCACCATAACCACCATATTAAGTGGCCTTTTTAGTCAACATCCAACTCTTTGACGAGTTTAAAGATATGACAAGGGAAATACCAAGGCCATCTGGCTATTTTCTGTGTCGAGACTCCTAACAGAGGCTCCACGGACCTTTTTTGATTTGCTTCCTACTCCACACTGATGAGGGGCAACACCCCGAAACAGCTGTCTGTGGATGGATACCTGGCCTTGGTATTTCCCTTGTCATATCTTTAAACTTGTCAACGAGTTGGATATTGACTAAAAGGGCCACTTAATATGGTGGTTATGGTGGTCTGCTAAAAAGAGCCACTCCTTGGCCAGGTCCTTCCCAGATTGATATTTGGCTATTTTCTGTGTCGAAACTCCCAACAGAGGCTCCACGGACCATACCTTGTGCAAGGCATTGCATTAATTAATGCATTTTGGAAGAAAAGAGTATTTTTCTTACCCATATTGCTGTGTGGGGCTGTGTGAGGGAGTATTGTTTGCACCTTGAACAGACGTTTTTAAATATACCATTTTGGCTTGCAATGTTTTGATCATCTCTTATTGCTTTTTTTTTTTTCAATGTTGTGGCAACCAAAAAAACGTAATGTAGTTCTGGCTTTTTGATTTTTTTTCTTGCTATGCCCTTGATTAATTTTTTTTATATTTTGATACATTGGGTATTTCTGAACACAGAAATACCAAATATGTGCCCTGGTTAGGCTGCTTTCACACATCAGTTTTTTGCTATCAGGCACAATCCGGCAAAAACATTAAAAAACGGATCCGGCGTCTGTTGCTGCCGGATCCGTTTTTTCCCCCATAGACTTTCATTAGCGCCGGCCTTGCGTTTCATCCATTTTTTGCCGGATCCGGCAAAATTTACTTGTCCGGCAACCGGATGAAACGTTGAAGTGAACATTTTTGTGTCCGGCAAAAAAAACGGATCGCACCGGATCCAGCACCGTACGGCATGTTTTATAATGGAAGCCTATGGACGGCGGATCCGGCGTAATGTGGCAAAAAACGGATCCGGCCGCCGGATCCGTTTTTTGAGCTGAGCATGCTGAGTCTCACACCGGATCAGTCAAAACACTGAAGGAACTGATGGAAAAAACTGATGCAACTGATCCGTTTTTTTGGCAGATCCGTCGCATCAGTTTTTTCGCTGGATTGTGCCTGATGCCAAAAAACTGATGTGTGAAAGCAGCCTTAGCTGCACGTCGGCTGATCACATCATCCGACATATGCAAGGAAATATGTGGGCTCCCCTTAAAGGGACTGACACCACCTTTGACAAACCGGTACGTCATAGATCATGAAAAGGTTAATTAAAGGGCTGGGGCTGCACAAATCATATGTTTAAGGCTCACAAGGAGGACCTTTCTCATCGCTGCTCTACTGGATGGAGTAATATCAGAAAAAAAAGTGCCACACTTTAAGTAAATATTTGAACAAGCACTTTAAAGGGAACCTGTCAGATGCAATATGCACCCAGAACCACGAGGAGGTCTGGTTGCATATTGCTAATCCCTGCCTAACCGTCCCTGTATACATTAGCATAAATGAGATCTTTAGAAAAAGTATTGCTAAAGGCCACGTCACACTAAGCAACATCGCTGCTAAGGAACAACTTTTGTGACGTAGCAGCGATGTTGCTAGCGATGTTGCTGTGTGTGACATCCAGCAACAACCTGGCCTCTGCTGTGAGGTCGTTGGTTGTTGCTGAATGTCCTGGGCCATTTTTTAGTTGTTGCTCTCCCGCTGTGAAGCACACATCGCTGTGTGTGACAGCGACAGAGCAACAGCTAAATGTGCAGGCAGCAGGAGCCGGCTTCTGCGGACGCTGGTAACCACGGTAAACATCGGGTAACCAAGAAGCCCTTCCCTTGGTTATCCGATATTTATCTTCGTTACCAGCGTCCGCCGCTCTCAGCTGTCAGTGCCGGCTCCCTGCTCTCTGCACACGTAGCCACAGGACACATTGGGTAATTAACCCGATGTGTACTGTGGCTAGGAGTGCAGAGAATAGGAGCCGGCACTGATAGCTGAGAGCGGCGGACGCTGGTAAAGAAGGTAAATATCGGGTAACCAAGGTAAGGGCTTCTTGGTTACCCGATGTTTACCGTGGTTACCAGCGTCCGCAGCAGCCGGCTCCTGCTGCCTGCACACGTAGCAGAGTACACATCGGGTAATTAACCCGATGTGTACTGTGGCTAGGTGTGCAGGGAGCCAGCGCTAAGCGGTGTGCGCTGGTAACCAAGGTAAATATCGGGTTGGTTACCCGATATTTACCTTAGTTCCCAAGCGCAGTATCGCTTCCACGCGGCGCTGCTGGCTTGGGGCTGGTCACTGGTTGCTGGTGAGATCTGCCTGTGTGACAGCTCACCAGCAACCCGTGTAGCGACGCTCCAGCGATCCCTGCCAGGTCAGGTTGTTGGTGTGATCGCTGGAGCGTCGCTTAGTGTGACATCTCACCAGCGACCTCCTAGCAACTTACCAGCGATCCCTATCAGGTTGTATCGTTGTTAGGATTGCTGGTAAGTTGTTTAGTGTGACTGGGCCTTTAATATCTTTTACCGTATGCTAATGAGGGAGGGGACTGATCCCCTGGGCGTTAGTTCCCCTTGCTAGTCGGCTCCATTAGCATGTTAGTACGCCCCTGTGGACGTGCTAACATGCTAATGAATGTGCATCAGAGAATGATCTCACTCACCTCTCCGCCGCCATAGCGTCTGACGGGGGATTTGGCTCAGTGCGCATGACCCCGGAGTTTGGGTCATGCGCACTCTGAAGCCAGGTATACACATCCTGGCTTCAAACTGAAATTTGAGAGGACATCACCTCTAGATTTTCTAGGATAATAAGATGGATTAGATGTGACAATATCCAATCTGCCCACTTCAATCCAACCCATATTGGTGTTTCTGTAGCACCCACGGGGCAAGGGGTTAACTTTAGTCGGGCCGGTGATGTGGGTTCTGGGAATGTCACAGGTGGCCCTGTCAGGCTTCGTGGCCCCGAGGCGTACAATAAAAGGAGGGATGATGAAGGATGTTAGTCTTCTGACACCACCTGTGGTACGTGGCCAGGGATTAGCCACCGCTGCTGTCGCTGTCCTCCGGGGCGGATGGTTGTAGCAGCTAAGATGTTTCTGCTCCCCACAAGTGGAGCGGGCCCCGGGGAGGATGATGAGGGTTGTAGTGATTGCGGGGCGCCGGCAAGGACAGGCAGATACAGTCTCTGTGGTTTCAAGGTTTATTTACTCACTCAGTCCCGGTTGCCACTCCCGGAAAACCGGTCATCGCCGTGATGGGCCTCAGTCGATCCTGGATCCGTTGGAGGTCAGAACCTGTATGGTGGACAGTGGGCACTTCCTCCTTGCGCCTTTAGAGATGGATCCCTGTGGCCTGAAGCTACTTAGGGACCCTGCTTCTTGAAAAATTAGATCCTGTCCTATATGCAGGTGCCGTGGGTCCATGGTGGGGCCTGACTTAGATCACGACTCCAGACCCTATGTAGCAGTGTGCTCCGGGAACTGTGGTGGCCAGAGGGACATACAATCCCCCTGTCCTACAGATTCTGGTAATACAACTTGAAATCTGTTGCACCCTAGTATTCTGCACCCTACACTGCGCCGGTCCCAGGGAGCAATGAAGCTCTCCCCTCGGCAACCGTATTGACTCCTGCATCCCACCAGAGCCACTTGTAAACCCGTCTGCTCCTTTCCTCTCCTGCTGGAGAACTCTCTAACTGTTATGTTGCTCGTAACTCTCCCTGGTGGCTGCTCCTCCCCTGGTTCCCTGTCACTAGTGGGTGGCAGCCCCCATGTTTGGTGACTGCCTTAAGACCCAACCCTAGCTCGGTCTCCATTGGGGAGGGCAACCTATTGGTGTGTGTGAGTTTGTGTGTTGTGGAACCGGTACCAATCTCCTCTGGATCCAAGATGAGTACCGCACCTTAAGTGAGCTGCAATACCCTGTGGCGACTGAAACCTCAGGGGCACCACATTTCCATATGTCAGATTTTGTAATGCTAGTCGCACACATGGTTCCTGGAAGGAGAAATCAGTAGTTATAGTCATAGTATCACTATCACATACTCTAGAACTAGCAGTCCTTGATCAATACATTCACTTTTATCAACATACGAGTCTTAAAAATGTCTCTTGACAGTAAGTAACCTTGAAAATTTGTTGATATCCAATAATCTCTGGAATAAATCAAAGTCCTGAAAAGAAACAAAATTCATACTTTTACAAAGGACATTCAGTTCTTCCTGTGTTAGAATAGTAGGAGTAAGGACTAAAACCATAGTGAAAAAGTCATCTGACAAAGAAATCACTTTTCCCCCCTCCTGGGATATCTGTGAGGATTGTAGGGTTCTTTGGGAGTTATTGTCCACCCCCTCCTCTGGCGTTTTTTCACACATACCAATTTTATATCAAGATCCAATATATAATAAAATCTTAAAGGATGGAGTGTCGTGTGGCAAGAAAAGGGAGATCTCTAGGAAATATGCTGTCTCCAAGCATGTATACAGAACCCACAAAAAAATAATACATAGTTATCCAGTGTGGGGGTTTTTAACCCTAGAACGCATACCTGGGGCCTCGCAGGCCTGCTAGGTTACTTGTTTTCTATGGTAGACTTCTATGGTTGCGCGTTCTAGGGTTAAGTGCTTTGGGGCAAAATACAATATACCGTATGTAAGTTTGCCAAAAAAAACCAAACAAACACAGATATTAAAGGCAACAAAAAATATGTTCCTTCATTAATTGTGATACAAAATATGTCATATATTGTGTGGTATGCACACTTTGCGAGATGCAATATATAGGATGTACCATTCGTAAGCTAAAAAGAAGACTCTCAGAACATATTTTCAATGTGTCAAATAATAATCATGTATTCAGGAGTTCCCAGACATTTTTTGGAAAGCCACTAGGAAAATTTAGATAATTTTGAATTTTTTGGAATAGAGCGAGTGAATTGTCCAGTTCGCGGTGATTGGAGGAAAAAACTATTGTTGAGGGAAGCATATTGGATAGCTGCCTTGAAAGCAAAGTATCCTACAGGAATTAACTATAGGGATGATACATTATTTATATATTAGTTTATTTTGGTTTATCTTATGTTCATCCAAATAAATAGATAAAGGAGAAAATGAAAGGAAAAAGGGAGAGGAAAGAAATGAAGAGAAGAGAAGGGAGAGAAGGGAAGGAAAATAAAAGGGGAAAGCAAAAGGAAAAAGATTTTTTATTTATGGGGGGGGATATATTAATGATTTAAATTCATGTGTTTTTTTCGGTCATTAATTTATTATGATGCGAGCTAATGCTAACTTGATTTTTTTGCACATGTATGTATAGCTTTTATTTATTATTTCATTATGTTCCTTTTTCCCTTTGTTTTCTTCATTACGAAACTATTTAGTCTAAAAAGAAGTTGATCCCACCTGAAATAATCATCCTAATTGGAACCTGAGAGATGGTTCACACTTGTAATGAATAGACGACTGATATGTTTTGCTTTTCTAGGATTGTCAGTCAAGTTTTTAAATCGTTTCCGTAATCGTGTAATATTATTCAAGGAAAAAGGGTTTAATACCTGAAACACGTTTGAA
The DNA here is from genome assembly GCF_048569485.1 of Anomaloglossus baeobatrachus. NCBI lineage: Eukaryota > Metazoa > Chordata > Amphibia > Anura > Aromobatidae > Anomaloglossus > Anomaloglossus baeobatrachus. The sequence continues at coordinate 462,796,492 of NC_134355.1, read as the reverse complement.
TATACGATGTAATCTGCCACCTATGGATTTTAAAATATCTTTCACTAATAAAACTTGAAGAATTGTATTCATCTGGAATCCTCCTTTTTTCTTCTACTACAAAACACCCTAATATTAAGACTGGCGTGTGCAACACCAGTTTCAATGAATCAGGCCTAAAGTGTAGAAAAAAAACCTTTAAAACCACATCACGACAAAAAAAACCCCAACTCTTCCAAAAAGTGTTTTCAGAAGTCGATTCCTCATAAAAATTCAACTTAGGGGGCGTGGCCGGAACTCCATGAGAGAAGTCGCATAAAGTGTGAGCTCCACTGCCCGGGATAAAATAAGCCCTTTCAAATAACATATAAAGACCTAAGATGGGGAAGAAGAGACCCCCAAAGACCCCTAAGGACTCTGGAACCCAGGCACCGCTCACCCTGGACTCTTACCTGGTGAAAGAACGGCAGGAGCTGCGTGGATACTCACCCGTTCCTGATGTTGGAGGCGACCCTTCGCTCTCGGCCCCAGGGAGGAGGATTACAGTGGAGCTGCCAGCATCTTTCCCTGCTGACAGCGGTTCAAATGATGAGCGGCGCAGAGGGGCTGACAATGAGCCGGGAGCAGCAGTGGCCAGTGAGAGCAGGGGTGCCCATGTGCTTAAAATGGTGGCGCTGGAAGAGGAGGATGGCGTGTGGAGATGGGACCGGGCATGGAGGCTGGAGGTAGGTCTGTGCAGCTTGCAGACGCTGGAGAGGGGGAGGAGGTGCCGTCTCACCCCGGCATATCTCACAGCCAGAGAGAGGAACATATTACAGTGTGGCCGCCCCTCCCCCCTGTGGGAACTTCATATACCTCCCTGGTCATGGATGCTTCTATGGGGACTGTGCAGGGAGATGCATACTTGGAAGATCTGTCTTCCCAGCAATGGGTAAGTGAGGGAGAGGAGGATCTGCCCATGAAAGGGGAAGCTTCACAGAGGTCCCGGAAGAGGAGTGCGGTGGGCTCACAGGGGGTTGAGGATCACTAGCCCTCCTGGGATAATCTGGATGCTGGAAGAGGTGCCCCTGCAACCTGTCCCTCAGGGATCCAGGGGCCACAACAACGCGGGAACCTCTCTCCAAGACCACAGAGAGCATACAAGCCCCCCTGGGAAGGTGCACCAAGAGATCTGGAGCTTGCTGGCCAGCAAGGAGGCAATATCGTGCTGTTCCACGACACCCCTGCTCAGAATACTAACACAAAAAATGGATCCGGAGGACCGGTGACCCGGCCGCCGTGCCCGCAGCTTCCATGTCCTCCTGTGGACTGGTGGGAACATGTACGACAACTACCTACTAAAAAGCACTTTCAGATACTCATCACCGAGGTCAAAGACGCTCCGAAATTGCGGCAGTCCGCCAAGACGTGCTCTCTATCTCTAAACGAATGAGTCAGCTGGAAGATGAACACACGGAAGCTAGAACCACCATCCGCCACCTTCTGTCTCAGGTCTCCTCCCAGGGAGAAGTCATCCAAGAGCTGCGGCGCCATATCAAAGATCTGGATAATAGAGGGAGAAGGCATAACATCAGGGTCCCGGGAGTGCCAGAGGTACAGGCGAAGGAGGACATTGTTACCATATTGCATACCATCTTTAATTCTGTCCTGCAGAGACCCCTGGATCATCCCATCCCTATGGATAGAGCACACAGGGCTCAAAAACTTGAGAGGCAATCCAAGGGACATTATATGTCATGTTAATGACTTTCAACTCAAAGAAGAAATAATGAGCAAGGCTCGTCCGCCAAATCAAGTAATGTTCCGGGACACAAGGATTCAGCTATTCCAGGACCTTTCCTGGATTACTTTACAGAACAGAAGAGCCCTTCGCCCACTCCTAGCGATTCTGAAGGATAATAATATACCCTATAGATAGGGGTTCCCGTTCAGCCTTTCTGCAAAAAGAGGGGATACGGTGACAAGCTTGAGAACCTCTGCGGATTTGGAGTCCTTCTGTCGTGCTTTGGATGTGCCGCTTCCGGATCTTCCAGAATGGTCTGTCCCTCAGCCGATGCCACTTCTTCCGCAGACGTGGCTGCCGACCGCTTCCTTCCGAAGGCGGCGGCCCAGAAGCTCGAGAGACACGGGTCCTACCTGAAGAGGACTCTATAAGGTGTTGCAGATCTTTTTTGATTCCAGTCTTCAGACGTGAGGTCTATTTTGATCTTTATATTTGCTACTTATAATTTACCCTTGGTCATACAATCCCGGGGAGGGCAAAAGTTCGAAGGTTTTGTTTTTCTCTCCCCTTTTCTTTTTTCTTTGGAGTCCCGCTGCTCTCCTACTAATAGAGTCGTGCTATTTTATTCGCACTTTTTTTTTCTTTTAAGAGTGCAGACTGTGATCGAGTTATACTCTTCTTCTTGACCAAATAGTGGACGACTCTGGTATTGGGATAGCAGAGATTTGGTACGGCGTACCATACTCTCAGCTCTTATCTCATAAGTAAAATTGGTTCTGTTTATGTTGTTTTTTTGTATTTTTGGTGTATTCACAGGTATGAAAGCAACCAGTACAGATGTACTTCACTACAGTATGGCTCACAGGGGCTAAGCGGTCTACACACGGGTAGGAACTTTAGAAAAGCATGTACTAAATTTACAATATGGTTAAGCTGCTGAGTCTAAATGTCAAAGGGTTGAACTCCGATATGAAGAGGAGGTTAGTTCTTCAAGAGATGCGCAGATCAAGGGCTGAAATTATATTTTTGCAGGAGACGCACTTTACAGGAAAAAGCTCTTTTAATTTTGCCCACCATTGGTTTCCTCATTCATTTTCAGCTGTTAGCACCACCAAGAAAGCAGGGGTGGCCATTTTGATCTCTTGCACTTGCCCTTTTCGGGTGACTGGGTGGGAAGCGGATCCAGTGGGGTGTTTTCTCATAGTACGAGGCGTATTGAGTGGGAAACAGGTGATCCTGTGTAACTTATATGCTACTAATTCTAATCAGATTAAGTTTGTTTTATCTGTTTTGTCCCGTCTCCCAGCGGATCGAGGGGTGGCACATATAATAGGGGGAGATTTTAATATGGTATTTTCAGATAGATCAGATAAGATGCTAGCCCCTTCTCACTCTTCTGGCACAAGCAGGCTTTCTTATTTACCCGCCAACTTTCGCAAACTTATCCGTAGGCACCAATATGATCTCTGGAGGGTTGATAATCCGACAGCAAGGCAATACACTTTCTTCTCCCACCCCCATGGTTCACATAGTCGAATTGATTATTTCTTTGGTAATATCCCTACCCTGCGAATGCTTCAACAGGCACATATTGGTAGTATCACCTGGTCTGACCATGCCCCTCTGACGGTGACTTTGGATCTGGGGTCATCCTCCTTAAAACATACTCACTGGAGACTGAACGAGTCATTGCTAACTAACACCCTATCTCGCAAATCTCTTCGTAAGGCCCTCTAGACGTATTTTCTGGAGAATGCCCAGTCTGTTCCCTCGTTTCTGATGGTATGGGAGGCCCATAAGGCTGTTATGAGAGGGGAATGTATTGCCCTTTCCTCCAGACAAAAAAAAGATTCCCAGCAACGTTATGACCAGTGTGAGCGCGACCTTCGGATAGCAGAGGAACGCCTTAGGAGTCGCCCCACTAGGGGTCGCCTGAAGATTGTAATTGATCTAAGAGCTAAGTTGAAAGAAATTTCACATGGGAAAGTAGAGAAATTGCTTCGCTACTCCCGTCCGAAATATTATGAATACGGCAACAAATCGCATACAATGTTAGCTAAAAAACTTAGGCAGCAAACAGTGACTTCCGCCCCTTGTGCCATTAAAGACCCGTCAGGTACCCTACACTATGATCCTGCTAAAATTGCTCAACTATTTCACTCATATTATGCTTCCTTGTATTCCATGCCTTCAGAGTCCCTATTATCCCAATCACATAGAGCAGAAGTGTTGAATGACTACCTGACCTCCTGCTGTCTCCCGAAATTATCTCGGGAGGCGTTGGAAAACCTTAACCAGAAAATTGCATCAGAAGAGATCCGCCAGATTATTAAAGACCTTCCAAGCCATAAATCACCAGGACCAGATGGGTTCACTTACCTGTATTATAAGACGTTTGTGGAAGAGCTGGAGCCACATATGTTACGTCTCTTTAATCTCTTTATGGAGGTAGATGTTCCAAGCTCGTTCCTTCACTCATACATTACTGTTATCCCCAAAATAGGTAGGGACCCAATGGACTGTGCAAGTTATCGCCCTATTAGTCTTTTAAATTCTGATCTCAAAATATTCTCAAAATTGTTAGCGGAACGTCTGAATAACTGGCTTCCTCACCTGGTACACAAGGATCAGGTGGGCTTTGTCCGATATCGACAAGCGGGAGACAATACCTGCAGGATTTTGAATCTGGTGGAAGTGGTGAATAGAGAGGGACGGGAGGCTCTTCTCTTGGTATTAGATGCGGAGAAGGCCTTCGACAGGCTCGATTGGTCCTTTATGTTTGCGGTGTTGGGTCATTTCGGCCTGTCGGGCGGGGCCTTTCGTTTCAGCATTATGGGGCCTGTATTCGTCCCCCTCTGCGACAATACGTCTTCATCACGCTCATTCGGGTTCCTTGTCTATCGGAAATGGCACTCGTCAGGGTTGCCCATTATCTCCACTATTGTATGTGCTTAGTATTGAGCCACTGGCAGCCAAAATTCGACTAAACCCAGACATTATGGGGGTGCGAGTAAAAGCTAAATCGTTTAAGGTAGCCCTATTCGCAGATGACTTACTGCTATCCCTGACAAATCCGGTAGTCTCCCTGCCCAATTTACATGCAGTAATAGCCTGTTATGCTAAACTCTCTGGGTATAAATTGAACTCAGATAAAACAGAGGCGCTACCTATTAATATACCAGAAGCTAAATTACAAACGCTTAAACAAAATTTTAACTACACTTGGCGCATAGATTCTTTGCGGTACCTGGGAGTTAAAACTACCCCTAGCTATAAGTCGGTATACCAAGCGAATTTCCCTCCCCTGATAAGAGAGGTAGAAAACCAGCTTAAAAAGTGGTCCTCCTTGCAGATCTCATTCCTCGGTAAAATTGCGACAGTTAAAATGTCTGTCCTTCCTAGATTCTTTTACCTGTTTGACACGCATCCGGTGGGGGTTCCTATGGCGGTTCTAAAAAAAGTGCAATCTTCCCTCATGCAATTTATCTGGCACTCGGGGAGGCATCGCATCCCAGATTCAGTCCTCTGCGTGCCTCGCGCAAGGGGGGGTTTGGCGTCTCCGAGTCTCGCTCTTTATTACTATGCCTCGCAGCTGCGCTGTTTGACTTCATGGTCAACCCTTCCCGCCTACTCCAAGTGGATGGAGATCGAGAAGCTGTGGCTCGCTCCTTTTCATCCGAGCTCCCGGATATGGGGTCGCCCTTATGATATACCCTCTAAGGATCTTTTAGGACCAATGGCACTTACAAGAGATGTGTGGTGACACTGTAGAGTGAAATTCCAGTTGGCAACTCTCTCCTCCCTTCTGACCCCTTTTCTGTTTAGCCCTCACACTAGGGAAAGTATGAGCTTAGGGGTGGTGGGTGAATGGATGAAGGCCTGGCTTTTTTGTTTCCGTGACATAGTAAGCCCAATTACATTAAAGCTAAAGTCTTTCACTGAGCTACGTGACCAACATAGTTTGCTCTTCCACCTATATTTTTCATACCAGCAGATTGCACACTTCTTTTCGGATATCATGAGGAGGGAAGTGCCACCTCGTCCATCGGAGTTTGAGAGCCTATGTTCTAGACAGAACTCAACCAGAGGCCTGATTTCAGCTATTTATTCTATACTGGCAAATAGAATAGCATTAGGATTAGTTCCACATTCATACATGAAGAGATGGGAGGGTTGGGTGGGCCGTTCTTTGCCGGAGGCAGTTTGGTCTGTGGTGTGGTCCAGGACTTTTCGGTCCTCTGTCAGCACTCTTTATAAGGAAAACCAAATTAAGGTTCTTATGTCATGGTATCACACCCCGTATCTTCTGCACAGGTTTAATCGTGCCTACCCAGATAGTTGCTGGAGATGCGGTGGGGGAGCTGCGTCTTTATATCACATCTTTTGGACATGCCCAGGGATTGTGAGTTTTTGGGTAGAGGTGGAGTCTTTATTAGGAAAGGTGCTGGGTAGGGGAGTAAGTAGAGATCCGGTGGCATATTTATTGAATGTCCTTCCATCATCACTAGGCAAGAACGAAATTAAACTTGTTTTGCACATCCTTACAGCTGCTAAGTGTTTGATATCACTATTTTGGAAGAGGGTAGCTCCACCATCAATTACTGACCTGTACGCCCGGATACAAGATATTAGGGTCATGGAACGGTTGACAGCGTAGCTACACGACACGATGGATAGGTTTATTTCGGTCTGCCTGGGACGCCTTTATAGACACTTTTCAAATTTAATGTACTGCCTATAGCTGTATCACCTTGATCCCTGAATGCTGGTCCTGTCATGGGGATGGGGAGTTCTTAAATCTGCTATATTTCTGGTTGTAAGATTTGAGTTGATTCTGTCTTGATGTATAGTTCTACCTATCTGTGAACTGATGTACATCCTGATTACCTGTGATTGTTTATATATATATATATATATATATATATATATATTCACATAATTGTAATGTTTTGTTTTTTTTCCTGATTGTAAAAATCTTTTCAAAAATAAAAAGTTGACAAAAAAAAAAAAAATTAAACTTATTTTCTGCCTCCAAGATACTCTGTGTGAACATACACTTATAATACAACAAGTGAAATCTGCTATGGATCCCCCAAGAAGAACTAACATGTTACGAAGTTTAAAATCTGCATCAACTCTGTGCTGCAAATTTCTTCAATGTATAGATGAGATTAAAAATGTGTACACAGGAAATTTTGCAGTTATAGAATGGTCTGTGCACACTCTTCTCGGAGATATTTAGACATTGAGGATTATTCCTGGAGACTACTACAAGTAGTGAGTTGGTTTAACTGTTCTCCATTTTTACAGTAATTGGCTTACAGATACAGGCCTTCATGCATCACAGATGTTTAAAAACATGCATACACATTATATAATGGTAGCATTAATGTTCTTAGCTGATAGGACGCATGAGAAATATACATACTTTTGTGAACAAAGTAACATACAAATTAGCGATATACCACTAACTGAACAAAATACGCCTAAAATATACCTTTTAATAAGAAATGTTTAAAAACGTGATAGTGCATAGTAAAATCCAAACAACTAGCACATGCCACCGTATGGTAAGACGGGAGGATAGTACAAGGAAAAAATCCAAGGTTCTCCCTCACTCAATGTACCATACACACAGCTGTTTTTTTAGATATACCATCCGTGTGCAATGCACAACATCTCACTACAGGGAAACTGATGAATCAGGATAGATCAACACACCCTTATATCACAGTTTTGCCCCTTCTATGTATATCCACAGCCTACACAAAAAACAATGACTCATATAGTATACAGCAATGATCAATCACTGTCAACCACCCACCGTCAGGGACGCCCAGATATGAAAATAGGAACAATCTCACCACGGTGTTGGTGTTGTTATCATGGAGTCAAAACATCCTCCTACTATGGTCACTGTTAGATCATCAGGTAAGTGGGTCATTCCTGGGTCCCCCGGTTTTGTCCAGGTACTTCATAGGATCCAGTTTTCAACCACCTCTGACTCATAAAGCGCTCCACTCTCAACGCGTTTCCCTTCTCATCAGGAGAGCGGCGTATATGGATACAGAAAGTGTCCTCACAACAATGGACACATGCTATCAAGAAAGAACGTCAATCAGTTTTTCAAACACTCTGTAAAAACAATGGGCTAGCGGTGTTCCCCTATAGCCTACTTACCGTGATTATGGCCTCCCCCGTGTACCGACCTACACAGCCATATCCAGTACGCTTAATAGCGGGTATTTAAAGCCGCCGCCGCCATGGCGTGTGACGTCACTTCCGTCCATCGGTCATGTGACCGGAAGTTGCGTACATCACCCGATGACGCGTGCGCGTCACCACACAGCATGGTGGAACGCATACCATTGCGCCTGCGCGGTCGCAATGAGAGCGTCCGCTCCTCGCACAACTCAAATTTATTTAACCCCATCTTTCCTGAATGGGTAAAAGGTGCCAGGGCTCAGAGGCAACTCCCTCGACTACCATGCAGTTATGGGAAACCCGCTGCAGTGTGATAAACATCGCACAGCAAGCAGGTAGTCCAGAAAAAATACAGCATATGCCTTTAGGGCAAGGAAAAGCTCAATTTCTATGGTAAACAAAGAGACAAAGTAAACCCCCCCCCCGCCGGAAATTGATTGTACAAATAGGTGCAAAACCCAACAACTACTTCAGAGTACAAAAGCGACATTCTTTATAGTTAAAATAGGGACCAAAACCTAGGTGGTACTGGTATCACATCGATTCCCTGGAAGGAGATAAAATTAGGGTCTCCCTGATGTTCATCATTGATGTGCCGTGCCAGAGAGGTATCATTTTTTAGTCTGATGTCGCGGAGGTGTTCTCCTATTCTTCTTCTCAGCTCCCTCTTGGTTTTTCCTACATATTCCTTATTACACCTGCATGTGGCCTTGTAGATGACTCCTCTCGATTTACAATTAATAAAGGTCTTAATTTCGTACTGTTTATTCATTACGTTCGAGAAAAAATGCCTCCCAGTTTTTATAAAGTTACATGCTATGCAGTTCCCACATCTAAAGCAACCATTAACCTTTTAGAAAGACTGGTACATAGCCACTTTTCTACCCCCAATAAAAACAACAGTTTCAAAAAAACTTGGCTTCCAAGTGAGGTTAATGGTTGCTTTAGATGTGGGAACTGCATTCCAAGAGGGAGCTGAGAAGAAGAATAGGAGAACACCTCCGCGACATCAGACTAAAAAATGATACCTCTCTAGCACGGCACATCAATGATGAACATCAGGGAGACCCTAATTTTATCTCCTTCCAGGGAATCGATGTGATACCAGTACCACCTAGGGGGGGGGACTGGGATAATAGGATCTTGAGACAAGAAACTAAATGGATTTATTGGCTGGGCACTACGAAACCAATGGGCTTGAATGAAACACTGTCCTTTGCACCCTTTGTGTAGTGTTTAGGCCTAGTGAGTAGGAGGGTCAGTCGTCGGCCGAGTGGGGGCGCCAATCACCGCCTTTTTAGGGTGCCGACCCCCACATGATAGGTAGGAGAAAGCCGGCACCAGTGGTCTGAGACTAGTAGGTAGTATGGTGAAGGGTTCTTTTTCTTTTTCTATCATAATTTGCCTCGGTAGGGCCCTTCGCCAAAATTGTCTTGAGGGAAGGATCGCCCGGTTTTGGTCCCTATTTTAACTATAAAGAATGTCGCTTTTGTACTCTGAAGTAGTTGTTGGGTTTTGCACCTATTTGTACAATCAATTTCCGGCGGGGGGGGGGGTTTACTTTGTCTCTTTGTTTACCATAGAAATTGAGCTTTTCCTTGCCCTAAAGGCATATGCTGTATTTTTTCTGGACTACCTGCTTGCTGTGCGATGTTTATCACACTGCAGCGGGTTTCCCATAACTGCATGGTAGTCGAGGGAGTTGCCTCTGAGCCCTGGCACCTTTTACCCATTCAGGAAAGATGGGGTTAAATAAATTTGAGTTGTGCGAGGAGCGGACGCTCTCATTGCGACCGCGCAGGCGCAATGGTATGCGTTCCACCATGCTGTGTGGTGACGCGCACGCGTCATCGGGTGATGTACGCAACTTCCGGTCACATGACCGATGGACGGAAGTGACGTCACACGCCATGGCGGCGGCGGCTTTAAATACCCGCTATTAAGCGTACTGGATATGGCTGTGTAGGTCGGTACACGGGGGAGGCCATAATCGCGGTAAGTAGGCTATAGGGGAACACCGCTAGCCCATTGTTTTTACAGAGTGTTTGAAAAACTGATTGACGTTCTTTCTTGATAGCATGTGTCCATTGTTGTGAGGACACTTTCTGTATCCATATACGCCGCTCTCCTGATGAGAAGGGAAACGCGTTGAGAGTGGAGCGCTTTATGAGTCAGAGGTGGTTGAAAACTGGATCCTATGAAGTACCTGGACAAAACCGGGGGACCCAGGAATGACCCACTTACCTGATGATCTAACAGTGACCATAGTAGGAGGATGTTTTGACTCCATGATAACAACACCAACACCGTGGTGAGATAGTTCCTATTTTCATATCTGGGCGTCCCTGACGGTGGGTGGTTGACAGTGATTGATCATTGCTGTATACTATATGAGTCATTGTTTTTTGTGTAGGCTGTGGATATACATAGAAGGGGCAAAACTGTGATATAAGGGTGTGTTGATCTATCCTGATTCATCAGTTTCCCTGTAGTGAGATGTTGTGCATTGCACACGGATGGTATATCTAAAAAAACAGCTGTGTGTATGGTACATTGAGGGAGGGAGAACCTTGGATTTTTTCCTTGTACTATCCTCCCGTCTTACCATACGGTGGCATGTGCTAGTTGTTTGGATTTTACTATGCACTATCACGTTTTTAAACATTTCTTATTAAAAGGTATATTTTAGGCGTATTTTGTTCAGTTAGTGGTATATCGCTAATTTGTCTAATATCTCCAATACCACGTCCAGCTTGCTATTCATTTTTACAAAGTAACATAACATCATTTACAAATACAAGATAATGTATCATGTTCTCAACATGCTGTTCCTTACAATCTGACATCTGAATGTTTACAGGCCAAATACTAAATATTACAAGTTCTACTTCAGTTTAGTTTAGTAATGAATTTTATTTACTGTGTTAATTATTCAATGACTTTTCCAGCTGTATTAAACTATGTTAAGAATATATAGATCCTCACAAAATTCCACTTAGCATACTGTATGTCACAAGGAGACTTTCGCAGGCATCGTCAATTTCCATGGCGGTGTCAGGATCTGTGGAAATTACAGATTCTGGCATTCTGCCTGCTAACTTCTCTGATGTCAGACTTGGATGTCAACCCACAGATATAGGCAGGCTAGCAAGAGTTAATATCTGCTGGGCTGCTTGTTAATCTAATTTGATCACATGCAGTGAGGGAGCAAGTCACATTCACATTCACTCCCCTCCTACATATGCTTGCTATTCCATCAATGCCAGCTATAGCTTTGCTATACTAGTCTGGAAAGCTATACTGGTCTGATAAGCCTTTGTGATAGACATACTCGTGGTTGTTGTGCATTATTGCTGTGTGCGGTTGTGTTGTTAACCCTTGTTGCTTTTTTGTTGCTGCCTTGCTGCTCTTGCTTTTCTCCTAAGTCACCTCTGAATTTGCAATGTGTCTGAGTTTTGGTTTTCCCCTGTCTGTCTTAATCTCTGTTTCCATTGCACTCCTCTCCTGCCCCTTCCTTCCCTGGGGGAATAACAGATTAGATCTGGTCAGAAGAATAGTAAGGCACAGGACTCTGGTGTCTCCACCATCACTGGTAATCCCGAAGTTAAGGATAGCTTAGGGTCACCTAGTGTGAGGGACAGCATAGGAGATCCCTGTCCCTCACTAGCCTGCAGTCACGTTGTGACAGCATAATTCTGTACAAATATAGTGTTAATGCAAACTGCAAAGGTAACAAGTAACTTTTCAGAATAACCTATCCTATGTGTGTAAATAGAAAATAACACAACTTCTGGCCGTTATATGTCTATCCTGTATTTTCACTAGTTTTTCCCTCTTCATGCTCCATCTTTTAATTTGCAATTTATTGTGGGCTGGTGGTAGGAGACTCAGTGCAATGATCTTTCCTATACAAAGTACACAGTGATATATTACTGCTCATCATTCATTTTTTAGCACACAGAAAATTATAGAGCAGTATGTAAATCAATGTCTGATATGAGATAAAAGCTTAGTTAGAAAGGTCACAAAAGTGTTTCCTAGTCTCCCTTTGCCTCTTTTTTTCTCCCTGTTTATTCCTTCCCCCCTCCCCTTTCCATATAGTATAATGGGCTGTGTCACATACCAAAGTGAGTCTTTAGTCTGTCTTATCTGATCAAGATGGATTTGAGCTGGGGGAATTCTGAAGGCAGCGAAGAAATGGCTACTTGGACAACCTGTCCCATTCTCCATGTTTTCCCCCATAAAAATAACAAAGTCTATACTTACCTAAGGTCCTGGCACAGTTCCAGCAATGTCTCCCCACCTTCGGACGTTTAAGCAATTAACAGGAAATGAGTGGTGTGGCTGCCACTTACTTCCTGTCAAATACTTAAGGGGTTATCCGGCTTATTTTGCTTTTTTTTTTCATTTCACTATTGTGTGGCGCCCCTGATTGTCAGGCGCCTCAGGGTACTACATCTAACCCCAGATTCCAGGAAGACCAGTGCTGGTAAACACCACAACACGCACACAAATCCATGCCCTTTTCCCCAGACTGGGTAATAGGCTAGAGATGGACCTGATGGATGGTCACCTATAGGCTGGGACGCATCCAATCCACTAGTCAGAGACCTGGGAGGAGGAGGGGCTGGTCAGTGCAGTGGACGGAAGAGGAACATCTTGGGAGTTAGTGAAAAGTCACACAGATAGTCGGTCAGAAGTTAACGTGCTGACAGAAAGTGTGAAGTGACTCCTGAGTAAAAAGGAGTTTGGTTGCCAGGGAGAGTACAGTGAGAGTACTCACTGGACCGAGCACCGAGGGGGTACAGAGCCCTAGTTCAGGAAGACGCTTTAGATTCACCTGATAACAATATGCTCGGTGAAGGGACCATCAAGGACCTTACTGACATTAGTGTCTGGAGCACAGCAGCAGAGAGGGAACCTGGGAACGGGAACAGAGGTCCGACCCAAGAGAGGTTCAAGCTGCCTGTCGTACAGGCCAGGACGGAGACAACAGGAGGGGGACCCCAAAAACGCTCCAAGCCACGGGGACCCACCAACTACTATAGGGTGCATGGAAGTAACGCTCACCAGTTCACTACACCGGCACTGGAACAAAGGGAATACCAGATTGGTAAAGACCAGCACAAACCGGGTAGCAGCAACTCCAAACCAGTGAGTAAAGCACAAGTTAAACCGCAGCCCCTGTGTTGTCTGAATTCTTCCTACACATCTGCACCTATATACTACAAACACCATCATCCTCCCGTGGGGCCTAGCTCTACTTGCGGAGAGCCATCACACCTAAGCTGCCCAATACCACCAGCCCCAGCAGTGAGAGACTTTGGAGAGGCGGCTTTCCCCATATTGCAGCATACCGCAAGTGGCGTCACGGAAAACATTTTATTTTAATTTTTTTCCTTGTACAAAAAACCCTTTTAAGCAACTCCCAGGGTCACAGAACCATGCAATGGCCACCCAGTGAACTATCCCAGTAAATTACAGCCTGGGACCGAGTACCCCAAAGCCCTGGGGTGCGTCAATTGGGCTACATAAGGGCAGGTAAGTAGATAGCAACTACATAGCTGCTCTGCTCTCAGCACCTCTCCCCCTGCTCAGAGCGGTCATGTGACTGCTCCTGCCGAGATTTTGCAACTTCTTGTGATGTCACCTCGACACGGGCAGGAGTTTGTAGACGGCATCACAGCTGACATGTTGCCGCCCTGCTGGGCAGGTAGAGTGTGTTGGAGTCACCAGCCCCCCTTCCCCTGCACCCTCCCACACATTCCATAGTGCAGTAGTCTCAAAGACGCTGCCCGTAGGCTGCGTGCAGACCCTGATGCTTTTTGCGGCCCACAACTCCCTCGATGATCGCTGCCTGTGGTGGGGGACCGCGCAGTCAGCTCATTATATCAGATGACTGATTTCTGGGCACTGGGCAGATGGGAGCTCTCTATACAGCTACTGCAATGATCAGCCGCCGGCCAATCAGAGGCCAGCAGTTGATCATTGGAGTAGCTGTATAGAGAGCTCGTCCCTGTGCAGCGCCCGGAAATCTCTCATCTGATATAAAGCTTTGTCAGCGGCAGCCCCCTGTATCGGGAGCGATCATCTAGGCGGCTGTGGGCCGCAGGAAACAGGACACCGAGGGAACAGAGGGCAAGTGAGAAGAATTTCGCTTTGCTTTTTGCATGTGTGAAGAATGGCACAATAGGGGACAATTCTACAGGATGGAGCATTGCTACAAGAAGAGGGCCAAGAAAGGGGACATTACTACATAGATGAGCAGAAGGATGGGCACAATACTGCAAGATGTGCACAAGGATGGGGCATATTACTATAGGATGGGGACAAGGATGGGCACATTACTACATTATACGTGCCCATCCTTGTCCCCTGTAGTACTGTGCCCATCTTGTGCCCTGTATTAATGTGCCCATAATGTCCCCTGTAGTAATGTGCTCATCCTTTAGTAATGTAGCACCCAGCATTGCCCGGGATAGTAACTGTTTCTCTCACACTCTCCCATTCTGTCTGTCTTTGTCGCTTTCTGTCTGTCACTACGTCTTCCGGTCTATGTCTCTCTCTAGCTGTCTGTCTGCCTCTCTGTCTGTCTGTCTATCTCCATCTGTCTTGCTCTCCATCTCTCTGTCTGTCTCCATCTCTGTCTATCTTTCTCTGTCTCTCTCTCTGTCTCTCTATCCATCTCTCTATCCGTCTCCCCACTAAAATCATATTACCTCACACATAAGCTCTTACACTAAGAATGCCTTTCGTTGCCTATAGCAACCAATCAGAGCTCCCATTAATGACTCATAGCTCCCAGTGCCATTAACTTTAATGTAAGCAGTGTTTTGGCGAATAACTGTAAAGCACAGGGTTACATTTTCCCCTCAAAATATAGTCTATGACGTTCCCTGAGCCACATGAGGCAGCTGTGCAAAATGTTGTGATTGTGAATGCAACAGTGCGGATTCCTTTAGCGGACATACATACACACATATACACACACACATACATACACATGCCTTTATATATTAGATATATAAACTGTATATATACACACCATACACACATATACAGTATCTACTATAGACTCACATTATATGCTATATATAGTCTTCATTAGACAGTATTTATTTATCTATAAGGGATGAGAAACATGTAACAAAAGTCACCATTGTGGATGTGATTGTACTGTTACAGATGAAAGAAGCAGGATCTCTCATGTTATTTTCAATCCTGGAGTGATGAGAGGTCAGTGCTGGGACAGATTACTCACAGCCAATGAGTGTGCAGAGGGCGGGGCTGGACAGTGAGGCGGGCAGTGCCAGCTCTGACTGTGAGGTTTGGCATAGGAAGATTTCATGTTTGGTTCAGCTGCAGGTAAATAAAGTGTCTGCAGAGAATAAAGTGATAACTCAAGAGTAACAAAAGTTAGAAACAAAAAAAAAAATGTAGGGGTGTTTTATATGACAATATAGCACAGATTAGCTTGAAGAAAATGTTGGAGTTTATGTCGGACAACTTCTTAAACTGTACGAAGGCTCGCGTGTTATTGCAATGCATTAGACCAGTAGTCAAACTAATGAAAGTTAAAGTACCACAGAGGAGCTAAATAAAAAAGTTTCAAAAATTGTAATAATATTTAACCTCTCCATACACAAAATAGTGAAAAGAAAAATAAAATTATATACTATATATATTGTGATAACACACTCCGGGATCGCCTTTGCTGGGTTCAAAGGGCACGTATTCACCTCAGGCAGACAGCCGAATTCAAGGGGTAACTGACGCTTGGTCAGGTTTATTGCAGTGAAGCCTAAACAAAAGAAAAAACACCAACAAAATAAATCCTTGCCTGTCCGGCGCTAACTATAAACGGTGATATCCTGACTACCAACTGGAGGGCTTCTCCCTTCCAGCTAAACCATACAGACATAAAGCACTGCTCCAACTTACAAGTGTCTCCTACACAGACAGGCTTACTGTGTTTCCCAGATGGAGACCCTCCCCCAACTTCCCAGATTCCCTTTTACATCAGTCCTTCACATCCCATTAATCCATTAGTAGCCAGGTGATCCTGACCAGGCTAAGTCACATAGGACCGATACCGGGGTGAGATATACCTGCCCTCATCCACTAATCCCACATGAGTCTCACATATCCCCCCTTCTGCTCAGACCACTGCAGCTGAGCAACGGCACCCACAAAACAGTGCACACGAGACAGGGTGTCAGCATTCCCCATCCGCACCCCAGGGCGGTGCTCCACTGTAAAACGGTAGGCCTGAAGTGCAAGGAACCACCGGGTCACTCGGCCATTCCGTTCCCTATTCAAGTGCATCCACTTGAGAGGGGCATGGTCAGTGATCAGCCGGAACTTCCTTCCAGTCAAGTAATATTTAAGGGACTCTAGAGCCCACTTAATGGCTAAGCATTCTTTTTCCACTATGGCATAGTTGCGTTCATGCTTATTAAGTTTCCGACTAAGATAAAGGACTGGATGTTCCTCTCCGTCCTTCAGTTGTGACAATACAGCCCCTATATCGGCATCAGAAGCGTCCGTTTGGACCACGAACTCGCTGCGGAAGTCTGGAGTCATTAGCAAAGGTTGAGAGCAAAGAGCTAGTTTTAAGTTATGGAAGGCTTCTTCGGCTGCCGAGGTCCATTTGATCATGACAGAGTCTTTCCCTTTGGTAAGATCCGTCAGGGGAACAGCGGTAGCCGCAAAATTGGGAATGAACTGTCGGTAATAGCCGGCTATTCCCAAAAAAGCTCTCACCTGCTTCTTGTTGACTGGTTGCGGCCAGTTCCGAATGGCTTGTATCTTGTCAATCTGGGGTTTAACAATTCCCCTCCCAATTACGTATCCCAAATACCGGGCTTCTTCCAGCCCGATATGACATTTCTTGGGGTTTGCTGTTAGACCCGCCTCCCGCAGGTCCTCAATCACGGCCTGTAGTTTCTGGAGGTGCGTCTCCCAGTCCAGGCTGTATATGACTATGTCATCCAAATACGCAGAAGCATACTGCCTATGGGGCCTCAGGACTCGGTCCATCAACCTTTGAAAGGTTGCCGGCGCCCCGTGTAGTCCAAACGGCATATACACATACTGGTATAAACCTTCCGGTGTAGAAAACGCAGTTTTCTCTTTAGCGGCCTCCGTTAGCGGGATCTGCCAATAGCCCTTCGTTAAGTCTAGGGTCGTGATATACCGGGCTTTTCCAAGCCGATCTATTAATTCATCGACCCATGGCATAGGGTAGGCATCACATTTGGAGACCGCATTTAGTCTCCTGAAGTCATAGCAGAATCGAATGGAGCCGTCTGGTTTCGGTATTAACACAATCGGAGTCGACCAGGCACTATGCGATTCCTCGATTACACCTAACTCTAACATTGTCTTCACTTCTTGGGAGACAGCTTCACGCCGAGCTTCCGGTATTCTGTAGGGCTTTACCTGAACTGTTACCCCAGGCTCTGTTATGATGTCATGTTTAATGAGAGTGGTCTGCCCAGGCTTTTCCAAGAAAAACTTGTGATTGTTGATTACAAACTGCTTGACGTCTGTCTTTTGCCGCTCCGACAGAGTCTCCGCAGTCCCGACCTCCGGTATGGTCTGCTTGCAGACCGGAAGGGCCAGACCTGCTGACAGAGCTGGACGGTCCTTCCAGGGTTTTATCAGATTCACGTGATAAATCTGTTCAGGCTTCCTTTTACCAGCCTGGTACACTTTGTAGTTTACCTCACCCACCCGTTCCATAATTTCAAAGGGGCCTTGCCACTTTGCCAGAAATTTGCTTTCTGCCGTGGGGACCGGGATCAACACCCTATCTCCGGGTGCAAAAGTACGGATCTTGGCCCCCCTATCATAAATCCTTTTCTGTGCTCCTTGAGCCTGTATCATATGCTCTTTAACGATGGGCATCACAGCCGCAATACGGTCCTGCATTTGGATTACATGGTCTATTACGCGGTTGAATGGGGTGACCTGTCCCTCCCAGGTTTCTTTCCCGACATCTAACAGTCCACGGGGACGTCGGGCGTACAGAAGCTCGAAAGGAGAGAACCCGGTGGAAGACTGGGGCACCTCCCGGATGGCAAAAAGCAAATACGGGAGTAAGTAGTCCCAGTTCTTCCCGTCCTTGTCTATCGCCTTACGGAGCATCTGTTTCAAGGTTTTGTTAAACCGTTCGACCAGACCGTCCGTTTGAGGGTGATACACGGAGGTGCGTAACTGTGCTATTTGTAACAGCCTGCAGAGTTCTTTCATTACTTTGGACATAAAGGGGGTTCCTTGGTCTGTGAGTATTTGTTTTGGGACACCAACCCGACTAAACACATGGACCAGCTCCTTGGCAATGGTCTTGGTGGCCGTGTTACGCCAAGGGATGGCCTCGGGGTAACGAGTGGCATAATCCAAGATGACAAGGATGTGCTGGTGTCCTCGTGCAGACTTGGGGAGGGGTCCAACTAAATCCATCCCAATTCTCTCAAATGGGATCTCGATGATAGGCAGAGGTACTAAGGGGCTACAGAAATGGGGCCTAGGTGCAGAGAATTGGCAGTCGGGACAAGACTCACAAAAGGTGCGAATATCGTGATGCATGCCTGGCCAAACAAAACAGTGTAATATCTTTTCGGTAGTTTTCTGGACCCCCAGGTGTCCCCCCATCACGTGTCCATGTGCCAGGTACAGCACTCTCCGCCTGTAGGCTCTCGGCACAACCAATCGTTGTACTGTGTCATCCCCCTTCTTCTCTATCTGATAGAGAAAGTCATTCTCCAGTGCCATGTAGGGATAAGCCAGCCTAGTACCTGCATCCACCTGCACCCCGTTTATCATTTTAACATTTTTTATAGCCTGAGAAAGGGTAGGATCTCTCATTTGCTCACTTTGGAAGTCATCTTTCTGGACTTCCGAATTCAGCCAAGAGGAAGGGGGACAGCCGCCCGTGTCCGCCTCTTCCCCGGGTTCATTGGAATCACCCGCCAGAACTGAAAAGGGGAACTGGAGGTTGTTTTCAGCGGATTCCTCCTCTGAACCCTCTTTTGGGGCATCCTCTAGTGACTCCGGGCCCACACAAGGTGTGGGAGAAGGATCATCTGTGCGGCTACCCTGGGGTACTAATTGGTTCTCCCACAACTGCCAAAAGTGGGGAAAATCCCTGCCCAAAATGACATCATGTAATAAATCTGGGACTAGTCCCACCTGATGATGCACAGACCCATAGGGCGTAGTAATGCAGGAGACCGTTGTGAGGTACGAGCAGGTGTCTCCATGCACACATGTCACAGAAAATTTATCGGACGGTCCCATCGGGACTGCCACCAGACTGGCCTTTACCAGAGTCACCACACTCCCCGAGTCCAACAGCGCAACAACAGTATTGCCATCAATGGACACTTCACACAGGTGTTTTTTCATATCGCCTTGACATGCAGCAACACACACTACCCGTGCAACCATAGCCCTGTGTTTTTCAAAGTCCGTGACATCGCACTGCATCGGTTCTGTAGTTAGTGGGCAGTTCGCAGCAATGTGGCCCACCTTCTGACAGCAGAAACACCTCACGGGCCCCTTGCTAAGACCATAGTTTGGCACCTTAGCCCTCACAGGGCCAGCAGTCCTGTTTTCCTCCTCCACTGCCTTAGGATATTTTCCTCCTCCCCATGACCCTGGAACAGTCTTACCAGATCCTCGTCGAGAAGGGGAAGAGGGAGGATGTGTAGCATTGTCCATAAGTCCTTCTGCCAAGGAATAACGCTCCACTAGATCCACTAGCTGATCCGCTGTCGTGGGGTTTCCATGGCTTACCCACTTTCTCAGAGATGGCGGTAGAGCTCTTAGGTACTTCTCGAGGACAATTCTTTGTATCATCTCTGGCGCTGTCAAAACCTCGGGCTGTAGCCATTTCTTGGTCAAGTGAATAAGGTCGAACATCTGTGACCGTGGTGGTGTATCGGGCTGATAAGTCCATTGGTGAACTCTCTGTGCTCGCACGGCCGTAGTCACTCCCAGCCGGGCAAGGATCTCGGCTTTTAGTTTATCAAAGTCATGCGCTGCTTCAGGCTCAAGATCAAAGTAGGCCTTTTGGGCCTCACCTGCCAAAAACGGGGCAAGCAAGCCGGCCCATCGCTCCTTTGGCCACTTTTCCCGCTCCGCCGTCCGTTCAAACGTGGTCAGGTAAGCTTCCACATCGTCCTCTGTGTTTAATTTCTGCCAGTACCGACTCACATGAATCACCCTCTGGTCAGCCTCCGCATTACTCTCAGGTACGGTCGCCAGACGCTGCGCCACCTGCTGCAAAAGTTGGCGGTCTCTAACCGTCGATTCCACCAGTTCCTTCAACTGTGCCGACATCAAGCGATTAGCTTCTTGCTGCACAGCTGCGGATTGTACCAGCGCTTTCACCACGTCATCCATTATGAAGCGTTTTAACGTGCTGCCCGCATTCTCCACCACAATGTGATAACACGCTCCGGGATCGCCTTTGCTGGGTTCAAAGGGCACGTATTCACCTCAGGCAGACAGCCGAATTCAAGGGGTAACTGACGCTTGGTCAGGTTTATTGCAGTGAAGCCTAAACAAAAGAAAAAACACCAACAAAATAAATCCTTGCCTGTCCGGCGCTAACTATAAACGATGATATCCTGACTACCAACTGGAGGGCTTCTCCCTTCCAGCTAAACCATACAGACATAAAGCACTGCTCCAACTTACAAGTGTCTCCTACACAGACAGGCTTACTGTGTTTCCCAGATGGAGACCCTCCCCCAACTTCCCAGATTCCCTTTTACATCAGTCCTTCACATCCCATTAATCCATTAGTAGCCATGTGATCCTGACCAGGCTAAGTCACATAGGACCGATACCGGGGTGAGATATACCTGCCCTCATCCACTAATCCCACATGAGTCTCACAATATATACAGTGCCTACAAGTAGTATTCAACCCCCTGCAGATTTAGCAGGTTTACACATTCGGAATTATTTTGGCATTGTGACATTTGGACTGTAGATCAGCCTGGAAGAGTGAAATGCACTGCAACAAAAAAGAATGTTATTTCTTTTTTAATTTTTTTTTTAAATTGTGAAAAGTTTATTCAGAGGGTCATTTATTATTCAACCCCTCAAACCACAAGAATTCTGTTTGGTTCCCCTAAAGTATTAAGAAGTATTTCAGGCACAAATAACAATGAGCTTCACATGTTTGGATTAATTATCTCTTTTTCCAGCCTTTTCTGACTAATTAAGGCCCTCCCCAAACTTGTTAACAGCACTCATACTTGGTCAACATGGGAAAGACAAAGGAGCATTCCAAGGCCATCAGAGACAAGATCGTGGAGGGTCACAAGGCTGGCAAGGGGTACAAAACCCTTTTCCAAGGAGTTGGGCCTACCTGTCTCCACTGTTGGGAGCATCATCCAGAAGTGCAAGGCTTATGGAACTACTGTTAGCCTTCCACGGCCTGGACAGCCTTTGAAAGTTTCCACCCGTGCCGAGGCCAGGCTTGTCCGAAGAGTCAAGGCTAACCCAAGGACAACAAGGAAGGAGCTCCGGGAAGATCTCATGGCAGTGGGGACATTGGTTTCAGTCAATACCATAAGTAACGTACTCCACCGCAATGGTCTCCGTTCCAGACGAGCCCGTAAGGTACCTATACTTTCAAAGCGTCATGTCAAGGCTCGTCTACAGTTTGCTCATGATCACTTGGAAGACTCTGAGACAGACTGGTTCAAGGTTCTCTGGTCTGATGAGACCAAGATCGAGATCTTTGGTGCCAACCACACACGTGACGTTTGGAGACTGGATGGCACTGCATACGACCCCAAGAATACCATCCATACAGTCAAGCATGGTGGTGGCAGCATCATGCTGTGGGGCTGTTTCTCAGCCAAGGGGCCTGGCCATCTGGTCCGCATCCATGGGAAGATGGATAGCACTGCCTACCTGGAGATTTTGGCCAAGAACCTCCGCTCCTCCATCAAGGATCTTAAGATGGGTCGTCATTTCATCTTCCAACAAGACAACGACCCAAAGCACACAGCCAAGAAAACCAAGGCCTGGTTCAAGAGGGAAAAAATCAAGGTGTTGCAGTGGCCTAGTCAGTCTCCTGACCTTAACCCAATTGAAAACTTGTGGAAGGAGCTCAAGATTAAAGTCCACATGAGACACCCAAAGAACCTAGATAACTTGGAGAAGATCTGCATGGAGGAGTGGGCCAAGATAACTCCAGAGACCTGTGCCGGCCTGATCAGGGCTTATAAAAGACGATTATTAGCTGTAATTGCAAACAAGGGTTATTCCACAAAATATTAAACCTAGGGGTTGAATAATAATTGACCCACACTTTTATGTTGAAAATTTATTAAAATTTAACTGAGCAACATAACTTGTTGGTTTGTAAGATTTATGCATCTGTTAATAAATCCTGCTCTTGTTTGAAGTTTGCAGGCTCTAACTTATTTGCATCTTATCAAACCTGCTAAATCTGCAGGGGGTTGAATACTACTTTTAGGCACTGTATATATATATATATATATATATATATATTGTGAAGTAGCGTGGTCGGCTGCGCGGCAGAAGACACGGGATCCAGGCACCAATGGTCACAGCACACGGTTTATTGCACAAACAAAAGTCCAAAACAGCACACATGTCTTTCTCTGGCAGAAACTCAGGGAGTTGTGTTCAATCCCTCACACTAGGGACCCACGCCCATGTTCCTGTTTCCTTTTAACCCTCCTTTCAGCCTGCAGGGAAACAGCATTAACCCTGGAGTGGAGTTGCTTTCTATACATGGAGGGAGCACAACCGGGGCGAGACGTACCAGCCGTCATAGACAACCCCGGTCACAGTCTCACATACCCCCCCCCTCAGTTCAAGCGTGCGGGGTTGAACTCCCGCCATCAAACACGGGCCGCGGGACAAGGCATCGGCGTTGCCCTGCAACCTACTAGCCCGGTGTTCAACTGTAAACCAGAAGTTCTGCAGAGAAAGGAACCACCGGGTAACCCGGGCATTCCGTTCCTTGGCGGACCTCATCCAGACCAGCGGAGAGTGATCAGTCACCAAGCGAAACTGCCGTCCCAGCAGGTAATAGCGTAGGGACTCCAAGGCCCACTTGATCGCCAGGCACTCCTTCTCCACTACGCTATAATTCCGCTCGGGAGGGGTGAGCTTCCTACTTAAGAAGGTGACGGGGTGTTCCTCCCCCTGAACCACCTGAGACAGCACTGCCCCCAGGCCGACCTCAGAGGCGTCAGTCTGGACTACGAACTCCTTCCGGAAATCAGGGTTGACAAGAACGGGCTGCCCGCACAGGACCCCCTTCAGGGCCCGGAAGGAGTCCTCGGCCTGCGGACTCCAGCGCACCATGACGGACTTCTTGCCTTTGAGAAGGTCCGTCAAGGGGGCCGATAGTCCCGCAAAATTTTTTACAAACCTCCTGTAGTACCCCACGATACCCAGGAAGGCCCTAACCTGCTTTGTGGTCAGGGGTCTAGGCCACTTCTGGATCACCTCAACTTTGTTAATTTGGGGCTTAATCACTCCTTGGCCTATTACGTAGCCCAAGTAGCGGGCTTCCGTGAGCCCCAACGCACATTTCTTGGGATTGGCTGTCAATCCGGCTGTTCGGAGCGCGTTCACCACCGCTTGTACCTGTTCCAAGTGGGTCTGCCACTCAGACCTGTAAATAATGATGTCATCAAGGTACGCTGATGCATACGCCTGGTGGGGTTCCAGCACCAAGTCCATCAACCTCTGGAACGTGGCCGGAGCGCCATGTAACCCAAAAGGCAAGACAACATAGTGGAAGAGACCCTCCGGCGTAACAAAAGCGGTTTTCTCCTTGGCGGACTCCGTCAGTGGCACCTGCCAGTACCCCTTGGTCAGGTCGAGCGTGGTGAAATATCGCGCCTGTCCCAGCCTATCAATCAGCTCATCCACCCGGGGCATGGGGTAGAGATCAAACTTGGATATTTTGTTCAATCTCCTAAAGTCATTGCAGAACCTTAAGGAGCCATCGGGTTTTGGTATTAGGACAATGGGACTAGCCCATTCACTCCGGGATTTTTTGATGACCCCCAGGCGTAGCATTGTCTTCACTTCCTCTGATATGGCTTGTCTTCGAGCCTCTGGTACCCGGTATGGCTTCAGGCGTACCTTCAGGTGAGGCTCGGTGACAATGTCATGTCGTATCAGACTGGTCCTACCAGGCAGCTCGGATAAGACATCGGGGTTCTGCTGAACCAGCCGTCTGGCCTCTCGCCTCTGTTGCTTGGTGAGGGCTTCTCCAATCCTTACTTCCGGTTCGTCCTCTCCGGAGGTCGCTGGAGCCGGGTTTGAACGACCCGAAGAGGAGGGAGATGGGGATAAATCAACCATCAGGCTTTCCCGTTCTTGCCAAGGTTTTAACAGGTTGACATGGTATATTTGTTCAGGTTTCCGCCTACCGGGCTGCAATACCTTATAGTTGACCACCCCGATTCTTTCCTTTATCTCGTAGGGGCCTTGCCACTGAGCCAGGAATTTACTCTCCGCCGTGGGGATCAATACCAACACCCGATCCCCGGGTTTAAAGGTCCGCACGGTGGCTTGTCTATTGTAGCGGCCGCTTTGCGCGGCCTGAGCCTCCTGTAAATGCTCCTTCACAATTGGCATGACCGCGCTTATGCGGTTCTGCATTCCTAAAATGTGTTCAATCACACTTTTATGGGGGGTGGGCTCCTGCTCCCATGTTTCCTTTGCCAGGTCCAACAATCCCCGGGGATGTCGCCCGTATAACAACTCAAAAGGCGAAAACCCCGCGGATGCCTGTGGCACCTCTCGGATGGCAAACATCAAATAGGGAAGCATCATATCCCAGGCTTTCCCGTCTTTGGAAATCACCCTTTTGAGCATGGTTTTCAGGGTTTTATTGAATCGCTCTACTAAACCGTCCGTTTGAGGATGATACACAGTCGTACGCAACTGCTTGATCTGGAGTAGCCGACATAGCTCTTTGGTCACTTTAGACATGAATGGGGTCCCCTGATCCGTAAGGATCTCCTTCGGCAACCCCACCCGGCAGAACACAGCAAACAACTCCCGAGCTATAAGCTTCGCCGCAGTATGTCTGAGAGGTATCGCCTCTGGATACCGGGTGGCATAGTCAACGATCACTAGGATGTGTTGATGCCCTCGAGCGGACTTTACGAGGGGCCCCACCAGATCCATCCCTATCCGTTCAAAAGGGACTTCTATAGTGGGTAACGGTACCAACGGACTGCGAAAGTGGGCCAGGGGTGCGGTAAGCTGACACTCCGGGCAGGTTTCGCAGAACCGTTTTACCTCCCCAAAGACCCCGGGCCAATAGAACCTTTGCAATATTCGCTCCTGCGTTTTCTTGACCCCTAGGTGGCCACTCATCAGGTGTTTATGAGCCAAGTCGAGGACCCGCCGGCGATATGGCTGGGGCACCACCAACTGCTCTACCCCCACGCCCCGTATTTCATCTACCCGGTAGAGTAAATCCTGCTAAAGAGCGAAATGGGGGTACCTTACCTGGGCACCGGGCAGCTGTGCCACCCCGTCAACCACTGTCACCCGACTCCGGGCATGTATTAATGTAGGGTCCTGGAGTTGGGCTGTCCCAAACGTATCCGGGGACGCCTCCAACTCCGGGATGGGCTCGACCATCTCAGCCTCTCCTGCCAATACCTCTAGGGGCGACCTATTGGGTTCACATTCTGTCCCTATCATGGGGACCCCTACGGCAGGCGTCCCGGATTCGGGATTGTCGGGCTCAGGTCCCGGACTGTCCAATACCTGAGGGGACTTAGGAGGCCCCTTCCATAGAGTCCAAAAATACGGCAGATCCCTTCCTAGGATCACGTCATAGGGAAGAGTGTTAATAAGTCCCACCTCATGTTGCACCTGACCGCAGGGTGCTGTGATGGTGACAATCCCCGTGGGATAGTCTCGGCGGTCCCCATGTATGCAAACCACCCCCACGGTACGTCCTGTGGCCTTTACTTCAGCCCTTAGGGTTGATCGCACAAGGGTCACTAAGCTTCCGGAATCCAACAAGCCTGTAACCGGACATCCATTCACCTGTATTTGGCACAAGTGGGGCTCAGTCTCCGGGGAGACAAGGTCCGCGGTACACACCGCCTGAGCATACATTGAACCCCGCCGGGTAACCCCACAATCCATGGGCTCCGTGGTGAGTGGACACTGGGCTTCCATATGTCCCACCCGCTGGCACCGCCAACATCTAATAGGGAAGGAAACCCCCTTGACGAGTTGTCGTTTAGGGTACATAACCTTCCGGACCTCAGGGACGGCGGGCGCGGCCTCAGACGGGACGGTAGCGGACTCCCGCACCGGTGTCCGTGGTGGGTCCTTGGCCCGAGGCTTGGAGGGGTTGGACCGACGGGCGGCACGCAAAGTCTCAGTGTCCCGTATCAAGTCCTGCGTAGCCAAATGCCGCTCCACCAGGCACACTAATTGGTCCAGGGTACTTGGGTCGCCCTGTCCTACCCACCGTTGGTGACGGGTAAAGTGCGCACAAAGCGATCAACCACTACCCTTTCCACCATTTGCGCAGGGCTCAGAGTGTCAAGCTACAACCACTTCTTTACCAGATGCAACAAGTCATAGGCCTGGGAGCGTACGGGTTTGACTTCCTCATAGAACCACTGATTTACCCGCTGAGCAGGTACATAGGTATTCACCCCCAACCGAGCAAGTATTTCGGCTTTCAGGGTCTCATATTCTATGGTGTCCTCGGTACAGAGGTCCAGGTACGCTTTTTGGGACTCCCCCGTCAGATAGGGCGACAATACCTCAGCCCACTGGGGGGTCGGCAGGTTTTCCCGCTCGGCCACCCGCTCAAACACCGCCAGGAACGCTTCCACATCATCCCCCGGGGTCATCTTTTGCAACGCTTGTCTCACCGTTTTCCAGACGCTGCCGTCGTCACCCGGTCCCGGGGTTGTTGCTGCCGGTCCGGCACAGATCGACTTGGCCAGGAGAACCATCTGTTCTTGGTGCCTTTGTTCCTGCAATTGCAAGGATTGCTGCTGACGATCCAACGACCGGAGCAGGTGTGCATTCGTCTGTTGTTGCTGTGCATTAGCCTGAGCCAGCTGCTTTAGTATGTCCTCCATGGCGTCGCCGGGTTTGGGCTGTAGTATAGCCGCTCGAATCCAGGACATGCGCTGCTGGGTCACCAGGGATGGATGCTACACCTCACCGGGCTGGCATGCCCGCATTCTCCACCATCTGTGAGGTAGCGTGGTCGGCTGCGCGGCAGAAGACACGGGATCCAGGCACCAATGGTCACAGCACACGGTTTATTGCACAAATAAAAGTCCAAAACAGCACACATGTCTTTCTCTGGCAGAAACTCAGGGAGTTGTGTTCACTCCCTCACACTAGGGACCCACGCCCATGTTCCTGTTTCCTTTTAACCCTCCTTTCAGCCTGCAGGGAAACAGCATTAACCCTGGAGTGGAGTTGCTTTCTATACATGGAGGGAGCACAACCGGGGCGAGACGTACCGGCCGTCATAGACAACCCCGGTCACAGTCTCACAATATATATATATATATATATATATATACCGTATATAGTTTTATATATACATATATAAAACTCCCAAGAAATACGCATATTTATGCAATAATAAAAATAAACAAAACAGTACACATATTTGATATTGCCGCATACAAAAAAATTTACTGACCAGAGGCAGGAGAGGGGCGGGGCCAGGGAATTACAGACAGGGATAAGAAGACCTAGTGTACTGTCCAGCACCGGTGCACCAAAATGTTAAGCCAAAAACGTCATCAGTGTAATCAGTATTACAGTGTCAATTCAGCCATGTCTTGACTTTACATTAGAAAATTGTGTTTACAGGTTCTCTTTAAAGAGTTAATATGAGCACTCAGTTCTGGTCTGTGCTATGTCCTTTTTATCTTGAAAACTTTATGGTAACATACATTGTTTGGAGATTCCGCAAAGGAGCCAAACTCCGTTTTTCGTATTCAGCAATTCAGTTTCATGAGAA
The DNA here is from genome assembly GCF_048569485.1 of Anomaloglossus baeobatrachus. Lineage (NCBI taxonomy): Eukaryota > Metazoa > Chordata > Amphibia > Anura > Aromobatidae > Anomaloglossus > Anomaloglossus baeobatrachus. The sequence continues at coordinate 462,768,545 of NC_134355.1, read as the reverse complement.
AATGGTTGCTGGTGTTTTATCTTACATTCCATATACCCTGGAGTAATGACTTTATCCATTATCGCAATGATGATCCCAGTTTTGGGCCTCCTATTGCATTAACTTATACTAATGAGTAACACATGTTAACATCAATCTGTAGTCAGCCATTCCATGTATTATTAATGTCAAAATTCCACAGCCTTTGTAGGTAGAAATAATATCATTTCTCGGTAGGATTTTCTGCTGACTCCAGCTTGCAGAGAAAAAGATCACATTACCAATGCTTTACATAACTCCCTAAATTTATGCTAGAGCATCATACATTGGCAGTTTCTGCATTTTATCATTATTACTTTGTAGTCACTATATCAAAATGGAAAAATTTCTGATGTACTGTTAATGATTGTTGTACGTATACCCTTTCACTTGTAAAGCGCCATGGAATAAATGGCGCTATAATAATAAATAATAATAATAATAATAATAATAATTTCTCTGTCCTAGAAAGATGCAATTATAAAATATACGGTACCAGTATAATCTTAGGGCCAATAACAAATGATCATACATAAGAACACTTATTACTGACCTTGTAAAGATGAGTTAGATTAATTCATTGGATTGTTAAACAAGTAATTAAATCATTATTTTTGATGATTGTCTCCTACAATATGTATGCTGTATAGGGACAGAACGATCGTATTTATGAGCATTCTATCCTCATACATTTTATATTGGCTTGTGTAAACAAGCCTTCAAATGAGCTTTGAGTTACTTTCATATAATACATTGGTGCACGTTATGGAGATTGTACAGCTGCAGAAGTAGGGAGACAATTGTCAGAGACAGCTGTACTCCTCACAGAGAAGACAGAGACAGCTTATGACCATCTCTAACTTTACCATCTCCTCCTTTCTGATTGCTTTAGGCTGGGGCCACATGGGATTACTGCGATCCCCTCACATGACACTTGGCTCACGCTGGCAGTACAGCAGAGCTGAGTGTCATGCGAGTGTCCCTGCAACGGAGGTCTGATCGTGCAAGCGGACCTCAGCTGCAGGGGGCGGGACGGTGCTGCGGAGGGATGGGCCGGCGCTGTGGAGGGGAGGTAGGGATTTATCTCCCTCTCTCCTTGATAGTCGGCTACTGCCATTCTCGCACTGCTCTCACAGTACACCGGTGTACCGCGAGTGCAGTGCGATTTTTCTCTCGCCCCATAGACTTGAATGGGTGCGAGAGAAAAAAGGATCATATTACAATGGCAGCATGCTGCGATTGTTTTCTTGGTCCGATTAGGGCTGAGAAAATAATCGCTCATGTGTGCTGACACACAGGCTAATATTGGTCCGAGTGGACTGCGATTTTTTATCGCACTCCACTCGCACCGATTTTCATGCCGTGGGTCTTAGGTCTTATAAACAGTGCTGAATAAACACTCCTTAATCAAAAATCTCATTCTTTTAGGCTGGGGCCACACAGGGACTACTGCGATCCCCTTGCATGACACTCGACTTGTGCTGGCAGTACAGCAGAGCCGAGTGTCATGCGTGTGTCCTTGCAACTCAGGTCCGTTCGTGCGAGCAGACCTCAGCTGCGGGGGGCGGGCCGGCACTCAGGAGGGGAGGGAGGGATTTCTCCCCCTCTCTCATGCGTAGCCGGCTATTGCCATTCTCGCACTGCACTGGCAGTACACCGGTGTACCTCGAGTGCAGTGCGATTTTTCTCTTGCCCCATTCACTTGAATGGGTGCGAGAGAAAGAGTCTCGGCTTACAATCGCAGCATGCTGCGATTGTTTTCTCAGTCCGATTAGGGCTGTAAAATAATCGCTCATGTGTGCTGACACACAGGCTAGAATTGGTCCGAGGGAATGCGATGTATTATCGCACTCCACTCGCACTGTTTTTCTCGCCGTGTGGCCTAGGCCTATAGTCATTCCGAAAATCATTATAATTCAAAAAACTTCTTATAAGACAATATAATCCAGAAGAAAAAAATGACTAAAGGCCACTTTACATGCTGCGATATCGGTACCGATATCGCTAGCGTGCGTACCCGCCATCGGTTGGGCGACATGGGCAAATCGCCTCCCGTGGCGCACAACATCGCCCAGACCTGTCACACTACTTACCTGCCCTGCGACGTCGCTGTGACCGGCGAAACGCCTCCTTTCTAAGGGGGCGGTTCGTTCAGCGTCACAGCGCCATCACAGCTGCGTCACTGAACCGCCGCCCAATAGAAGCGGAGGGGCGGAGATGAGCGGGACGAACATCCCGTCCACCTCCTTCCTTCCGTATTGCGGGCGGGAGGCAGGTAAGGAGAGGTTCCTCGTTCCTGCGGTGTGACACGTACCGATGTGTGCTGCCCCAGGAACGAGGAACAACTTTGTTACTGCTGCAGCAACGATATTACAGAATGAACCCCCATGTCACCGATGAGCGATTTTTCACGTTTTTGCAACGATGCAAAATCTCTCATAGGTGTCACACGCAACGGCATCACTAAAGCGACCGGATGTGCGTCACAAATTCCGTGACCCCAACGAGATCGCTTGAGCAATGTCGCAGCGTATAAAGCGGCCTTTACAATACTAATTCACTTTTGTTGGATTTTTTTTTTTAATTTTATTGACAATATTAATTACATAAAAACAAGGTATAGAATTTCAGAGCCTCCAATGCAAAAAACAACACACACAAATGAGGCTGCTGGAAAGGTATGCAAGTAAACAACCCTAAAAACACTCCTGAATTTATCCACAACACAAAGAGCAAAATTAGCTACTCTAGTAATATAAGGGAGACTAGGGTGTCAATACACCATTAGTACAATTAGTGAGGAATATACCTACATAAAACAATTACTCAACTAGAGATGCTGCATACTAATAGTCTGTTTGTATCCTAATTACTCAAATGCTAATAACAATAGAGCCACAGTTACAGTTAATAGGTGAGACAAAATTGCATATCTAAGAGTAGACAGATGGAAATATGTGTTAAGAGCATGCCTTCAAAGCCCAACGGGCGTTTCGTACCTGTGATTTCCTCAGGGGTATATCAGGAAGCAGTAATAGTGCATCCTTCTCCCGACTCCCAAATCTTATGATCACTGGGTGCGAGGAAAGTGTACAAGTTGTTAGGTCAGATCAGCGCTACAGCATAATCAGAAGGCAAAAGTTTACACAATGCGTTAAAAATAAATAAAACAAAATGCAAAAACACATGGAACAATGCAAATCTACAATTATGAATCCCCTATATAAAATAACTAATGGGAAACAAAAAGCAATTAAAAAGTTATTTCAGTGGCATGTTGTAATATTAAAAATAAATAGTACAAAATCTGAAAAAAACAAATGCATAGTTCCTTTATTTTGTTATAGTTTGACAAAATATCGTAAGAAAAATGAAATGTAAATAATTATTAAGACCCAAGTATCACACAAAAGAAGCAAAAAAAATTTGAATAAGCAAATGAGAAACAAATTTTAGAGGTCATAAGACAGCATGTACAAAAAAGTCCCCGTAAACAGAGGAAAATGGCCCAGTCTTGAACTAGTGGATTAAAGGTGAGTCATTACCTGTGGAAAGACAGTATTATGTTTGGGAAGATGACTACTTGATGTAAAGGAGTAAGGATCCACTTACACTACATAAAGTGCAGCGTTAAATGACTAATGATTGGTAATATGCTTACCAATCATTGATCTTTTAAACATCAATTCACCCGAACAACGAGCGTTTTGCTTGTTCGCTGAGTGATGATCAAAAGCTTGTTTAGACTTCACACTACATGATTATCATCTAACATTTACACTAATCACATAATGTAAATGCACCATAAGGCATAAAATGTATTTTTACATCCTTTTATCAATGATACATTTTTTTCTCATTACTTTTATATCCCATTATTTTCTTGTCTTCAAAAAGATGCTTCAAGTTAACTAAAGTTGTAAGCACATCACAAAGCAAGGACTAACACATTTTATAGCTTTAAGATGAACAATGGTTTGTCCAACTGCTATCTTTCTACCAACTCCCCAATATACAGGAATACTCGGCTTGACCAATTATTCCTGTGATCTCAATGCGAGAGTTGCTGCCAGAAGATTCTGGCTGCAGCTTTTCTTCAGGGAGAACAAAAGAATCAGCTGCTAAAATTCAGTAGGTAGGGTCCTTCTCTCCTCAATCATCTGTTAGTGGAGAGTTGGGAGGCCCCATACATTTAAATATGTTAGATGGTTGACTGAGCCTGCCAGTATCGGTGAGTTCAGGCAACTTTAGTCTAATTTATATGGGGCCTTAAGCTGTAAAAGCCCCCATGTAAATTAGACTAACGTAGGCCAGTCCGCTGATGTCGGCAGGTTCAGCCGTTGGTCTATTGTGTATGGGGGTCTCGAAACTCCAAACTTTCCCACGACAGGTGATGTTGGTGGAGATAAGTATCTAGCATGTACAATTTCAGACAGCAGATTGTTCTGTTCTTAAGGGCACTTTACACACAGTGACATCGCTAGCGATGTCACTGGTGAAAGCACCCGCCCCCGTCGGTTGTGCATCACGGGCAAATTACTGCCCGTGGCACACAACATTGCTAAGAACGGTCACACACACTTACCCGCCTAGCGACGTCGCTGTGGCTGGCGAACCGCCTCTTTTCTAAGGGGGCGGTTCGTGCGGCGTCACAGCGACGTCACTAAGCGGCCGCCCAATAGAAGCGGAGGGGCGGAGATGAGCGGGCGGAACATCCCGCCCACCTCCTTCCTCATTGCCGGCGGCCGCAGGTACGGTGATTTTCCTCGTTCCTGCGGTGTAACAATGTCACGCTGTACTCTAAGATGTACAATAGCAGTACAGCGCAGTAATGTGGGACTGAGAGGATTCCTGAAACTATCTGAGAAGGTTGTTAGCTGGTAAACCACCAGGGGGCGTAAAAGTGGAGGAAACGTATGAGCAGGGAATTCCCTAGCAGAGGTAATACTAGTCAAGCCCACCAGATGGCAGTAGAATCGTCAGAAAGCCGTGTCACAACATGAGGTCTTGTAAGTACACAAGGGCAAAGGCAAAGTCTAAACGTAGTCAGAGGGAAGCAAATAGTCAGTAGCCGGGAAATCAGAGCCTAGAAGCGAGGGGGAGTGGGAAGACAAGACAGAATAAAGGTAAACAGATAAGGAACGAACAGGGAGACAGCGGGAGAGACACTGATGGAAACAGACAACAGAGGAGGTTAACAGGTCAGGTGAACACAGAGGTCAGGAGGGGGCAGGGCAGACAACAGGTCACTCAAGAGCAGAACACAGCAGAGCCAGAAGTATCACTGGCGAAGTCCAAGAGAAATAGTGCCCTAATAAAGCAGCCTGACCTCCAGAACGAGGCAGAAAGGATTAACCCCTAACGTGACTTGCATCAGAAGTGAAACTAAAAAAAAGGCTCAGCTCCAGCTGAGCCAGGAGTCAATCATGACACACACATAGCAATGTGTTCTGCCGCAGGAACGACGAACAACCTGCGTCCTGCAACAGCAACGATAATTGGGAATAGAACGACGCGTCAACGATCAACTATAAGGTAAGTAATTTTGATCTTTAACGGTCGTTCGTACGTTTCACACGCAACGACGTCGCTAACGAGGCCGGATGTGCGTCACGAATTCCGTGACCCCAACGACATCTCGTTAGCGATGTTGTTGCATGTAAAGCGGCCTTTAGTGAGACAAGCTCTGCCATTGAAGTCTGGCAGTGATGCTCTCCTGTGTATGTAGGAGCCACGAGAGATGGACTGCCTAAACAATACATTATCTCTGAAGACCCATGTCCCCAGCTCTGTAATCCCTTTCCGAGTCTACTGAGGTAATTTGACCGGGACAAATAATTAAGGTCTTCTACCTCTTCATATTTATTTAGGCTTTTTTTCCCTTTTTGTGGACTTTTTCCACATGTTTAGACAGAACGTCGACAATATATTGCTGAATGAAAGCCATATCAATGAAAGCCAAGTTTATTATTTTGTGATGTTCTGTAGTGCACAGCTGTTTTATCCTTGTCTATATTTATAGCATCCGGCAGCAGAAATTAGCTACTTTTGTTCACAGGAGACTCATATAATTACTATGATCTGATATTATCTCCTCAAATGGATCTAGACTCATGATAGCTGCAAAATTCTCCTATTTTGTAAAGCATTCCACTCGAACCATACTTTGTGAGAAAACAAGTAATTCATTGCTATATAGAGTTGCACATTTGATTCTTTGCAATGTAGGGTACTTTCCCATGTAGTAAATATGCAGACTTTTCTGCAGTGTTCAGAAAATCCACAGCATATTACAGTTCCTGCATGATGGATTAGATTGCAAGAAATATTATCCACCAGTTACCGATTTTTGAAGGTCCTATTGATATTTACCGTTATTTTACCCTTTGCAGTATAAAGGGTTTAGTCTTTGATGTATCCTCAATGCAAAACTAAGCAAAAGTTTAGTAAGAATTTCACCACTGTATATTTAATGTGCAAATTTAACAGCAAATAAAGTACATCCTTTGTGCACATATAGTGGATTAAATAATTATTGAACACAACAACAAATTTCAAATTAAACATATTTCTAAAGGCTCTATTGACATGAATTTCTCACCAGATGTAGGTAACAACTCATCGAATCCACAAAGGCAAATTAATCAAGACAGTAATGTCCATAAAATAGGTTATGTGTAATAATGAGAAATGACACAGGGAAAAAGTACTGAACACATGAATAAAGAGAGGTATAATAAGCCATGGTGTTGTGAATGTCATCTGAGTGGGTGCTGGTGTGGAGCTCCCTCTGCTAGCTAGGAAAGGTATTGAAGCTGAGTCTGAATCTGAGACTCAAACAGGTGATGGAATTAATTAGGAATCCAGGAAGTCCTATTGCAGATCAGCCTAGTGTATTTAGGAGAGCAGTTTCTGCCTGGCGGCCGCTGGTGGTAATTGTTTCATGCTGCTTCTGAAGATGGCTGGGAGTTTTCCCTTTAGTTTGTTCCATTTATTCTGTGCCTGAATCTACTTCAGATATGTTTACTAGTTTCTGTGCTTAATTGCTGGAATTGCACTTAAGGGTGTTTCTGCTTATTCTATTTTGTTCTGTGTTTTGGTTTCTTGTTTGTGAGGTTGTCTCTCTGCTTTTTGTGAGCCGGGCAGTTCCTCCAGCAAAACAGGGAGCTTGCTCCCTCTTCATGTTTGGATTATTTGCACTTTCGAATATTATTTGATCTGTGATTTTGTTTATTCCCATTATATTTTCAGTTTTGTTTAAATTGTCTGGCACAAGAGTACCTGATATAGTGGGGGAGAGACTGTCTGGTCTTATGATTTTTATTTATCAGGAGTTTGGTATTTTTTGCAGGGTTTTTTATTGGCCGCAATCAATTATCTTTCCTGTCCTGTTGTATCTAGTAAGTCAGGCCTCACCTTTGCTAATCTATATTTTCTGTGTATTGTGTTTTCTTACATCACCGTTGTTGCATGTTGGGAGCTTGCTATTTCTTTGGTGACTGCTCCGAGGCAAGTTAGGATACCTCATTTCTATCTTTGAGGTGTAGCAAGTTTCTCCAGCAGTGACGAGGTGTCTAGGTGTGATAGGAACATCACACTGCTACTTCTAGTGTTGTCCGATAGATAGGGGATTGTTGTCAGCTTAGTTTCCAACTACTCTTGTGATTTTGTTTTTTCCTGATTAATGAGATTTTTTGTGATTGTCCACGGTTACCAGTTCATAACAGTATCACCGGCCACACAAAAAAGGTACTCAAAAGAAGGAATTTTTTTTTTTATTCTGCATATTTATCCTCTTATTCTTTGGGTTTTGTTGAAGATCTTTTGCTGGCATGGATATTAACCAGTTGTCTGATCGTGTTGAGCATCTTGCTTATGAGGTTCAGGGTATATCGGCTTATCTTAGACAGACTCCTGTTGTAGCACCTAAAATTCCCGTTCCTGAATTTTTCTCGGGGGATAGGTCTAAATTCCTGAACTTTAAAAATAATTGTAAATTATTTTTTGCCTTAAGACTTAAGTCCTAGGGGGCGTGGCCTGCACGCTGATGGCGACGGCTGCTTGAAGGAGAGCTCTGTGCTGAAGCAGGATAAACCGGCTCTTATCAGCTCACAGATAACAGGATTACCAGCTACAGGAGGTGTGAGTAACCCCAGCCCCCAGCTATGCCTAAGGGGAGACCTAAAAAGACTGGCACTCCAGCCAAACTGACAGACTTCTACCCCCTGGATAGGGATCTCTGCTCACCAAGCAAGATGGCTTCACACTCAGCTTCTTCCCACTCCTCACAGGGAGGAACAGGCTGTTTAAGAGGCTGCACAGCCATTCCTTTGACAGAGGAAACAATGCAAGCTCTGCTGAAAACGCTGAGGGCTTCCTTGCAGGCTGATCTCAGAGAAATAGTAAGAGAGCTGAAGGAAGAGATCAGGTCTCTGGGTGATCGCACAGAGCATGTAGAAACTAAGATGGCTGAGTTTGCAACATCACATAACAATTTGATAGATGCTAACACAGCTTTGGAAAAGGAGGTGGAGGCACTAAAGCTTAAAATCAGTGATATAGAGGACAGATCCCGAAGAAATAACCTAAAAATCAGAGGGATTCCCTCATCAGTAGCAGATAAAGACCTCCAGGAATACTTCCACAAGTTTCTGCAGCTTATACTCCCTGGATGGGACACCAGAGACCTGATAGTGGACAGGATTCATAGAGTCCCGAAAGCCAAAGGCATAGATCCAGCTCTGCCTAAAGATGTCCTGGCTAGACTTCATTTCTATAAAACAAAAGAAGCTGTGCTGCACACACTGAGGGGAAATCCAGCCCTGCCAGACACTTTCATGGGACTAAAAATCTTCCCAGATCTTTCTGCTGCAACTCTTAATAAAAGAAGAGAATTTGCCCACCTTTCTAAACTCCTTAGAGATCAAGACATCAAGTACAAGTGGGGTTTTCCGGTGAAGATGATAATTTTCAAAGATGGAGGCACTCACATATGTCATACTCCTTCTCAGCTGGGCAAATTGCTGGATGACTGGGGAATAGCCCACCCACCAAACCCTGGTGGGCAGGAGAATCATAGAGGCCCTCCAGACAGGATTAACCCTGAATGGTCAGTAGCTTAGCTGGGACTCCTTCCTGCTTATGGCACCTGCTGTCCCTGCTCCTGTGACACGGGATGTCACGTAGCCCCCCTGATGTTCTCGCCTATGGCGAGCGGTTATACACCGGGCACCCTATTCGGGGCAAACCGGTGTTGTTGGAATTTTTTTGTTTTTGTTCCTCTTCTCACAAATGTTCCTTAATTTTTTCTGGAAATTTCTCTCAATTCCTTGCTGGTCTAGCCCCTCTCATCCCTGATGGCGTTCCTGGGAATTCAACCCCCCCTGCGGCTCCAATATGAGAATTAAGATATTGTCTATTAATGTGAACGGGCTCAACTCCCCAGCAAAAAGGTCAATGATGTGGAGAGAGGTCAAGGCATCTAACTGTGATATAGCGTGCATTCAGGAGACCCACCTTCTTTCCACAGATAATAAACGGCTACTTCATCCAAGCTTCCAACACACCTTTTTTGCTAATGACTCAAAAAAAAGAGGAGGAGTGGCCATTTTAATAAAGAACTCAGTGGCCTTTAAATTGATAAATGTCAGTTATGGAGCGGATGGAAGATATATTATTTTGTCTTGTTATATCAACAGCGTCCCTTATACCTTGGCAACGGTCTACTCCCCAAATTCATCACAATTGAACTTTGCTAGGAAATTTTTCCAAGCATTCAAAGATACTGCCACAGGGGCGGAAATCATCTGTGGAGACTTTAATATACCTGTAATACGCTCCATGGATTGCTCCAACACCAGCATCCCACATGCTAAGGAACTTAAGCATCTCATCAATGAATTCCATTTTCATGACATCTGGAGATATTTGCACGCATCAGAAAGAGACTATACGTTCTTCTCTTCCAGGCACCGCTCATACAGTAGAATTGATTTTTTTTTGGTCGACAGCAAATCTATAAGTAATTGTGTGGCAGCTGATATTGGTTTAATTACTTGGACAGATCATGCGCCGATCTCTTTGTCTGTTCAGGGTAGCTTTAATGTTCAAAATTCCCCTAGGTGGAGACTGAATACCAGCTTGCTTGGTAGGCAGAAGGTACATGATGAAGTAGAGTCAGTGTTAACAGAATATTTTAAACTTAATAATAATGGGGAAATTTCTGACGAGACCCTGTGGGCTGCTCATAAAGCCGTAGTCAGAGGGCAGCTCATAAAAATAGCCTCCATCCAAAAACGGAAAAAAGACGCAGATATTAAATATATATTAACCCGTATTCATCACCTTGAATCCCTGAATAAAGCCAAAGCATCCCCTAACTTGACTAAAGAAATTGTAACCCATAGATTCTAACTAAGATCCCTACTCCTGCAAAAATACGAACATAATCTTAAAAAAAATAGATCGACATTTTATGCTATGGGGGATAGAGCGGGGTCCTTATTGGCAAGAAGGACGAAAAAACGTGAGATCCAATCTAAAATAGAATTCCTGAGGGACCCGAACGGAACAATCACTAGACATCCCATTGAAATAGCAGAAGCATTTGCGAAATACTATGAGGCCCTGTATAATCTAAAATATGATTCCAATACGTCACAGCCGACTCAAGTGGATATACAGGGTTTCCTAGACACCCTGGATCTTCCCCGGGTCTCAGATGAGCAATTAGAGGAACTTAATCTTCCCTTTACTACACATGAAATCCTAGGTGCCATCAAAATGACTAAGTCTAACTCTGCCCCGGGCCCCGATGGGCTGCCATACGAATATTACAAACAATTTACATCCACTCTGTCCCCCTTTATGTCAAAAACCTTCAATTTTTGGCAAAATAAAGGGTCAATTTCTCCAGACAACTTAGAAGCGATAATTATCACGCTACCAAAGCCAGGGAAACCTGCAGACACCCCGGGTAATTTTAGGCCCATCTCACTCCTAAATTGTGATGTTAAAATTTATGCCAAACTAGTGGCAGATAGACTTCACAAAGTGATCCCGACCTTAGTGGCTCCAGATCAAGTTGGGTTTGTGACAGGGAGGCAATCTAAGGATGGCACCAGACGGATGCTTGACTTGATTGGACTGGTGGAGATATCGGGTGAACCCAGTGCATTCCTGTCTCTTGATGCTGAAAAAGCCTTTGACAGGGTGCACTGGGGATACCTGGAGAGAGTTCTAACAAAATTCGGGTTCTTGGGGAACATCAAGTCATCCATTCTAGCCCTCTACTCTTACCCAAATGCGTCAGTGTTGGCATCGGGGTTTCTGTCATCTAAATTTCAAATAAGTAATGGCACCCGCCAGGGGTGTCCATTGTCTCCCGCTATTTTTGCTTTAGTGGTAGAACCTCTGGCGGAAGCTATACGAAAAAACATAGCCATTTCTGGTATAAGAGTTGGGGAATTTGAACATAAACTTGGTTTATACGCAGACGATGTGATAATTTCCTGTTCTAACCTTGCAGTGTCGATTCCAGCAGTGGTGAACACATTATCAAACTTTTCTAAAGTGTCGTATTATAAGCTTAATGCGGCAAAGTCTTTGATACTGCCGTTTAATGTACCGGCGGAGGCCAGGAGTGCGCTGGAGGGGGCCTTTCAATTCAAATGGTGCGACAGGGGGATACCTTATTTGGGTATTAAGCTGACACCATCGCAGATGTTAATTAAAGAAAATTTGGAACCTCTGATCCAAAATTTAGAAAAGGAATTGGGAAGATATGAAAAAATATCATTGTCCTGGATGGCCAGGATACAGTCCTTTTAAAATGGTTTTCTTACCCAAAATATTGTATGTGCTCAGGTGCCTTCCCATCAAAATTTCTCACAAAACCCTGATGAAACTTCAATCGTTGACTAACAAATTTGTCTGGGGTAATAAAAGGGCTAGGGTCGCAGGTAAAGTGTTATACCCCCCATATGACTTAGGGGGATTGGGCACCCCAAACATAACGGCATATTATAAAGCCTTACTAATTGAATCACTAAAGGAATGGTGGCGTCCAGGTAATTCACATAGATGGGCTCAGATTGAAAATTTCCTGTCCCGCCAGGGCTCGGTCAGAAGAATGATGGAAGCAGAATATTTGAGCCGTTCACGGTTCTCCCCGTGTGTTCCCACCATGTCAGCCTCCCTGGAGGTCTGGCGAAATGACTTGATTCATAAGATTCAGATTCCTCTTTCAGAGATTTCCCTCAAGTCGTTGGAATCTCAAATCCCCTTTTTGAATCTGGCCAGGTGGGAGGGATCGGGCATTACAGTGCTGGCGGATCTATACTCTGATTTGGGTGTTAACCCCTTTAATGAAATAGTACGGGAACACCCCTCTTTAAAGGGCTGTTTCTATCAACACATCCAAATTAGTCATTTTCTGGCCTCTAAATTTCCTCCAAAGTCAAAGCCTCTGTTACCTACAACAAAAGCTTTGGTATTTAAAAAGATAATTAAATCCAAAGGTATCTCCTCGACATACAAATGGCTCAATAACCCCCCCGAAGAGCAAAAATCTCCTTATATGAATAAATGGGACGTGGAGTTGAGTGTCTCTACCTCACCTTCAAACTGGCACTCGGCATCAGCAAATATCCAAAAATATTCCAAGTGTATAAATCATCTGGAGCAACTGAAAAAAGTACACCTGCGATGGTATCGGTCCCCAGCCAACTTAGCACAGTTCCTCCCAAATTATTCGCCACATTGTTGGAAGGGCTGCCTCCAAAGGGGTACTCTTGGTCACTGCTGGTGGGCGTGTCCCAAGGTTTTCTCGTTCTGGTTGGAGGTGTTTGGCCTGATGGGTGAGCTGACAGGCAATCGTATTAATCCGAATCCGGCTCTGGCAGTGCTAAACGTGGGTATAGAGGAGTTCTCTTGGGAATCCAGGGGTTTATTAGTTCACATTCTAGTAGCTGCCAGATATTGCATAAGTTTGCACTGGAAATCCCCAAAGACGCCTACATTAGTTGAACTATATAACCGAATTAATCTCCAATGCCAATACGAGTTCTGTCTGGCTCACTCCATCCGCGCCAAAAACAAAATACTTCAGATTTGGGACACGTGGTTAAACTCTGTATATGCATCCCCTGTCAGGCATCTGTTTCCAGGGCAAACTGTTGATAATTAAAAAAACGGGTCAAATAGGCTCAAAGTGTGTGTTACGCAAGGAGTTCACCCATACCACATGTCAATAGTCAAGGTGTTTAAATCTCTGTTGTTGTTACTGCTCGAGCTGCCCCAAAACGCCATCCAATTCCCTCCCTCCCCCCTCCCCCTCCCTGGTTGCCTCCTTGCAACCATCCATGGTTCTCCCCCTCTCCCCCACCTCTCTCTCCCCTCCCTTTTCTTATCTTCCTTTCTTACTCTCTGGTTCTGGTTGTTTGGATCCCTCATTTTGAGGATTAAAGAGTAAATTGGTAGGTTGATTCTATACGTATTGGGTATTGATTAACCTAAAAAAGTTGCAACTTGCATCAGACATGATTGGTGGTGGTGTGACAGGAAATGTGAATCATAATCAAAGGTGACACTACCACATGTTACAGCGTTGTTTTCTTTGTGTATTATTGCCAATGATACCTGAGTTTCTCCTTTTTTTTGTAATGTAACTTCCTACAATAAAAATTGATTGGATTAAAAAAAAAAAGACTTAAGTCCTGAGAGAGTCCCATGCAGTAGGTTAGGATTGTCATCTCCTTGTTGCGCGGTGACCCTAAGGACTGGGAATTTTCTTTGGTACCTGGTGATCTGATTCTTGCTGATGTGGATTCCTTTTTTCGGGCCCTGGGATTGTTGTATGACGAACCTAATGTTGTGGATCAAGCTGAGAAGGCTTTGATGACATTGATCCAGGGTCAGGATTCCGCTGAAATTTTTTGCCAGAGATTCAGAAAGTGAGCGGTCTTTACCAAATGGAATGATGATGCTCTTGCGGCACTTTTTCGGAAGGGTCTTGTGGATACTGCGAAAGATGTTATGGTGGGATTTCCTATCCCTTCGGGTCTTGATGCCTCTTTGACCTTAGCCATTAAGATTGATAGACGTTTACGTGAGCACAAAACGATACGTGCAGATGTATTGCTTGCGGAGCAGTCTTCGGAGCTTATGTAGTGTGATAGGGTTTTCTCTAATACGAAGCGGCAGGGTTTTAGGCGGAGAAACAAGTTGTGTTTCTACTATGGAGACGCTTCTCACACTATCTCTGTCTGCCCTAAGCAAGAAAAGAAATTTGCTCGTTCATTTAATGTGGGTACTGTGCAACCTAAATTTCTTCTGTCAGTCTCTTTAATTTGCTTGTTGTCCTTGTTTTCTGCTATGGCTTTTCTTGATTCAGGGTCCGCCCTGAACTTAATGGATTTTGGGTTTGCTAAAAGTTGTGGCTTTCACATGGTACCTTTGCAAACTCCCTTAGCTGAGAATAAACCCCAATTTTGGACCCAGGTGACTATGAGGGTTGCACCAGCTCATCAGAAGAATTGTAAATTTTTGGTACTACACAACTTGCATGATATTTTGGTACTGGAATTCCTTTGGCAGCAGACCCATAATCCTATTCTAGATTGGAGATCCTTGTCTGTGGTTAGTTGGGGCTGTCAATGTGTGCATAATGACCTTTCTGTGTTGTCTATTTCTGCTCAGATACATGATGTACCTGAATATTTGTCGGACTTCCTTGATGTGTTTAATGAGACTGGATCTGATTCCTTGCCTCCCCATAGGGAGTGTGATTGTGCCATTGAATTAGTGCCACGTTGCAAATTTCCTAAGGGACGGATTTTCAATTTGTCTGTGCCTCAACATATTGCTATGCGAACTTATATTAAGGAGTATTTGGAAAAAGGTCATATTAAACCATCCTCCTCACCTTTCGGTGCCGGTTTGTTCTTTGTGTCCAAGAAGGATGGGTCATTGAGACCTTGTATTGACTATTGCCTCCTTAATAAAATCACTGTTAAATATCAGTATCCTTTGCCCCTGATGTCAGATCTGTTTTCCAGAGTTAAGGGAGCTAAATGGTACTAAACTTGATCTTAAGGGGGCGTTCAATCTCATTCGAATTAAGGAGGGTGATGAATTGAAGACGGCTTCTAATACCCCTGAAGAGCATTTTGAGTACTTAGTGATGCCTTTTGGACTCACTAATTCCCCCTCCATCTTCCAGTTATTCATGAATGATATTTTCCGGGAACCAATTGGTAAATTTCTGATCATCTATTTGGATGATATTTTGATTTTTTTTTTCTGATGATTGGGACTCTCATGTTGAGCAAGTTCGGTCTGTTTTTCAGGTTCTTAAGAACAATGCATTGTACGTTAAGGGGTCAAAATGTCTCTTTGGTATACAAAAACTTTCCTTTTTGGGGTTTATTTTGTCCCAGTCTTCTATTTGAAATGGATCCGGTGAAGGTTCAGAACATTTATGACTGAGTTCAGCCTACTTCTTTGAAATCCCTTCAGAAATGTTTGGGTTTTGCAATAAATTTATAGGCAATTTCTCTAGTATTGTTAAGCCTTTGACGGATTTGACCAAAAAGGGAGCTGATGTTATGAATTGGACCCCAGAGGCCATTATGGCCTTCTAGGAGCTTAAAAAGAGGTTCACTTCTGCCCCAGTCCTGCAGCAACCTGATGTTTCTCTTCTGTTTCAAGTGGAGATAGATGCCTCAGAGATTGGAGCAGGAGCTGTTTTGTCTCAAAGAGATCCTATAACTTCCAAACTGAAGCCTTGCGCTTTCTTCTCACGGAAATTTTCTTTATCTGAACGAAACTATGATGTGGGTAATCGGGAATTATTGGCTATGAAGTGGGCTTTTGAAGAATAGAGACATTGGTTGGAGGGGGCTAGACATCAAATTGTGGTGCTCACTGATCATAAGAATCTGATCTATATTGAATCTGCCAAGAGACAGAATCCTAGGCAGGGCAGGTGGGTTCTATTTTTTACGCATTTCGATTTTGTGGTTTCTTTTCTACCGGGCACCAAGAATATTAAAGCAGATGCCCTCTCTAGAAGTTTCTTTGCTGATTCTCTTGATGTTGCTGAGCCATCTACCATCATGAATGAAGGTGTGGTCCTCTCCGCCATTTCGCCCGATTTGAGGTTAGTACTTGATAGATTTAAGGGGGACAAACCTGAGAGATGTCCTGTGAGGAAACTGTATGTTCCTGATCAATGGAGGAGTAGAGTTATTTCCGAGATTCATTGTTCCGTCTTGGCTGGTCATCCTGGGATTTTTGGTAATAGGGATCTAGTGAGTAGGTGTTTTTGGCGGCCTTCTTTATCTCGGGATGTCAGGAGTTTTGTGTAATCTTGTGGGGTTTGTTCTAGATCCAAGCCTTGTTGTTCACGTTCTAGTGGGTTGTTATTGCCATTGCCTGTACCTAAGAGACCTTGGACTCATATCGCTATGGATTTTATTTTGGATCTTCCTGTCTCTCAGAGGATGACGGTTATTTGGGTTATTTGTGATAGATTTTCTAAGATGGCCCATTTGGTACCATTCCTAAGTTTCCGTCTTCATCAGAGATGGTGCCCTTGTTGTTTCAACAGGTGGTTCGTTTACATGGTATACCTAAGAATATTGTGTCAGACAGAGAAGTACAATATGTGTTCAGATTTTGGAGAGTATTTTGTTCTAAATTGGGAATTGGGCTGTCTTTCTCTTCTGCGTTTTATCCTCAAACCAATGGTCCGACAGAGAGCAAACCAGACCTTGGACACCTATTTGAGGTGTTTTGTATCTGTGGATCAGGATGACTAAGTTTCGTTTTTGCCATTGGCAGAGTTTGCTCTCAATAAAGGGCTAGCTCTGCTACTTTGATGTCTCCGTTTTTCTGCAATTTTGGGTTTCATCCCAGGTTTTCTTCAGGGCAGGCTGAGGCTTCGGCCTGTCCAGGAGTTGATTCTGTGGTGGAGAGAATGGAGCAGATTTGGAGTCAGGTAGTGGACAAATTGTTTCAGCCCCAGGAAAGTGCCCAAAGGTTTGCCAGCCGGCGTAGAACTGTTGGTCCCCAAATTAAAGTGGCGGACATGGTTTGGTTGTCCTCCAAAAATATTCCTATGAGAGTTTCTTCTCCTAAATTTAAGCCAAGATTTATTGGGCCTTATAAGATTTCAGAGATTATTAATCCCATATCTTTTCGTTTGGCTCTTCCTGAGTCTTTTAAAATGCACAATGTTTTTCATACAGTAAGTCTTTGTTGAAGATACATGTGGAACCAGCACTTCCCACGGCGGCGCCTGATCCTGTGTTGGTAAATGGGGATCTAGAGTATGAAGAAGAGAAAATTTTGGATTGCCGTCTTAATAGACGTAAGCTTCAGTACTTTGTTAAGTGGAAGGGTTATTGTCAGGAGGACAATTCCTGGGTTTTTGCTTCTGACATTCCCGTTGACAGATTGGTTTGTGCCTTTCATCATGCTCATCCTGACAGACCCGGTGGCTCTGGTGAGGGTTCGGTGACCCCTCCTCAAGGTGGGGTACTGTTGTGAATGTCATCCGAGTGGGTGCTGGTGTGGAGCTCCCTCTGGTGGCCAGGAATGGTAATGAAGCTGAGTCTGAATCTGAGACTCAAACAGGTGATGGAATTAATTAGGAATCCAGGAAGTCGTATTGCAGATCAGCCTAGTGTATTTAGGAGAGCAATTTCTGCCTGGCGGCTGCCGGTGATAAATGTTTCCTACTGCTTTTGAAGATGGCTGGGAGTTTTCCCTTCAGTTTCTCCCATTTATTCTGTGCCTGAATCTACTCCAGATAAGTTTACTAGTTTATGTGTTTAATTGCTGGAATTGCACTTAAGGGTGTTTCTGCTTATTCCATTTTGTTCTGTGTTTTGGTTTCTTGTTTGTGAAGATGTCTTTCTGCTTTTTGTGAGCCGGGCAGTTCCTCCAGCAAGAAAGGGAGCTTGCTCCCTCTTCATGTTTGGATTATTTGCACTTTCGAATATTATTTGATCTGTGATTTTGTTTCTTCCCATTATATCTGCAGTTCTGTTTAAAGTGTCTGGCACAAGAGTACCTGATATAGTGGGGGAGAGACTGTGTGGTCTTAGGATTTTTATTTATCAGGAGTTTGGTACTTCTTGCAGGGTTTTTTGCTGGCCGCAATCAGTTATCTTTCCTGTCCTGTTGGGATTTATACGTGAAATTGTCAGACTCCATGGAGTCCCATCTGATTATAGTTTCCGACAGAGGTACTCAATTTATTCCCAATTTCTGGAGGAATTTCTGCTCTCACTTTAGGGATTAAACTGTCTCACTTGTTGGTCGTTCCATCTGCAGTCTAATGGGCAAACAGAGCGCATGAATCAGAAATTGAAGGAGTATTTGCGCTGTTTTGGCTTGGATATACAGGAGGAGTGGTCCTTGTTCCGTCTTCTTGCAAAATTTGCTATCAATAATCACTGCCATGAGTTCTCTGGTATATCTCCATTCTTTTGTGTCTATGGTCACCATGCCCAGTTCTGTACTTTTCTTAAAGGGCACTCTTCCGGGGTACACGAAGAGGACCAATTGGGTTCAGCATTTTCAGATATACACACTGTCTTTTGCTCTCTTTTTTAGTATTCACATGGTCTATACCGATGTGTATATGGTTTAGATCCCACTTATATATCTGTGGTGCCCTCTACACTACTTTGCAATCAGTTACATGGAAAAAGATTCAGCAGCACTAGCTTAGCATGGGCTCTAGGTATAAGCGTGTGGTTGAATGTAGACATGTGCCTGGTCTGAACCTGTGTGTCGGTGATCTTGTATGGTTATCCACTAAAAACATTATGTTTAAAGTACTGTCACTTAAGTTAGGTTCTTGTTTCATTGGTCCGTTCAAAATTACTTCTGTCATCAATCGGTTGGCTTTCCCTCTGGTCTTACCAGCATCATCTAAAATCCATAATGTTTTTCCACAAATCTCTATTTAAATTTCTCTAGAAATTTTAGAGTTCGGGAACTTCTCTTCCTGACCCTCCACCTCTGGTCTTAGTAGATGGATCATTGGAGTTTCAGTATTGAGAATTATAGATTCTCGAGTCGTTCTCTACAGTACTTGGTTCACTGGCAGTGTTATGGTCCTGAGGAAAGGACTTGTGTACCAGCCTCTGATGTCCATGCACAGTGCCTGGTTAGGACATTCTATCGCTGTCATCCGGAGAGGGAGTACTGTCACATGGTGTTTGGCTCTAAACACGCCGAGTGTCATGGTGATACCTGACGCTGTTCACACTGCAGAGTCTGACACTCCTCACTATGCCTCCTTTGGTGGTTCTGAGTTCCATAGACAGGCTCGGGCATTGACCAGCTGTGTTCTCATTAGTGATCGGGCTTGCAGGAGTTAATTTCTACTAGCCTGTTGGTCACCTCTTGGGTCACATGTTGTGGGAGACCGATCAGTCACTCCCTGCCTTTTTAAGATGGAGGAGCCTGTCTTTCTATGCCAACTATAACTTTAGCTACAGCGGTCCATGGGCTGTTGTATCCCAGTGCTGCTGGTGATTGTATTGCTTTTTGCATGGAGTTGTTGTGGACTTCTCTTGTTGTCTCTTGTTTCCTCTTTGCTCTTATTTGCTCTTGCTTGTCCTTATCACTGGGTTCTCCCATGCCAGCCCTCCCCAGGGGTGAGAGGGTATTATATCAGGGCTGTACAGAAGCAGGGCAAGGAAGGCGGCCCAGACATCATCAAAATCAGATGCATCTCTGGGATCAGAGACAATTAGGGCCCCCCTAGCCCAAGGGCCAGTTTAGGAGCCCCGGTTCCTGGTTTTCCCATCACATCCCGTGACAATACTGATGGCACTGGTTATAGAATAATTTCTACTAAAGGTTCCAGTGAGCACTGTTAGGGCCATAATACAGAAGTGGAAGGAACATAATTTCACCATAAATTGGCCCTGACAAGGTGCTACCCACCTGATTTCAGACAAAGGTGTAAAAAAAATAATCAGAAGAGGTGTCTAGGAGCCAAGAGCCACCTGTCCACAGCTACAGAAAGACCTGGAATCAGCAAGTACATTTTTCAAAGAAAATAATAAGTAATGCATTCAACCTCCATAGCCTGTATGCACACTCACCACACAAGACTCCATCACTGAACAAAATTTATGTTTAAGCCCATTTAATGTTTGCTCAACAACATTTAGACAAGCCTGTGAAATACTTGGACAATATAGTCTGGTCAGATGACACCAAAATTGAACTATTTGGATGCCAGAATACACAATATGTTTGGATGCCAAAATGCACTGTATATCACCACAAAAACACCATATCAACAGTAAAGATTGGAGGTAAAAATGCCATTGTGTGTGGCTATTTTTCAGCATACGACACAGGCAAACTTTACATAATTGAATTTAGGATGAAGGGACAAATGTACCCAGATATTTATGAAAAAAATCTGCTGCCTTCTACCAGGATGAGGAAGATGAAATGAGACTGGACACTTCAGGAAGACAATGATCCCAAACACAGTCAGGGAAACGTTCAAATGGTTTCAGAGAAAGAAAATAAAGATGCTAGAATGGCCTAGCCAATTACTTGACCTGAATCAAATAGATAATTAGAACATTTATGCAAGGAACAAAACTCAGAGTTCATAGCAGGAGCCCAAGAAACCTTCAGGATTTGAAGAGTGTTTGTGTGGAAGAGTGGGCCAAAACCACACCTGAGCAATACATGTGACTAGTTTCTCCATATAGGAGGCATCTTGAAGCTGTCAATACCAACAAAAGCGGGCTTTACACGCTGCAATCTCGCTAGCAAGATCGAAAGCGATCGTACCCGCCCCCGTCGTTTGTGCGACACGGGCAAATCGCTGCCCGTCGCGCACAACCTCGCTTACCCCCGTCACACACACTTACCTGTCCTACAACGTCGCTCTGGCCGGCGAACCGCCTCCTTTCTAAGGGGGCGGGTCGTGCTGCGTCACAGCGACGTCACACGGCAAGCGGCCAATAGAAGCGGAGGGCCGCAGATGAGCGGGACGTAAACATCCCGCCCACCTCCTTCCGCATTGCCGGTGGAGGCAGGTAAGGAGATGTTCCTCGCTCCTGCGGTGTCACACACAGCGATGTGTGCTGCCGCAGGAACGAGGAACAACATCGCTAATAAGCAGAAAACGACTTTTTGTTTTAGGACGATCTCTCCAAGACAAACGATTTTTGCCACTTTTGCGATCGTTTTGGGTCGCACATAAATGTCACACACTGCGATATCGTTAATGACGCCGGATGTGTGTCACTAATGACGTGACCCCGACAATAATTCATTAACGATATCGTAGCGTGTAAAGCCCGCTAAAGACTTTTGTACAAAGTATTAAATACATTTCAGTAAGTGTGTTCAAAACCTTTTCCCTGTGTCATTTCTCATTATTAAACATCACTAAATTTATAGAGATCTATGGTTTGATCTCTCTGCTTGTGTGGATTGAATGAGTTGTTACTGACATCTTTGAGAAATTCATATTAATAGCACCTTTAGAAATATATTTAACTAGCTGTAGTACCCGGGCGTTGCCCGGGATAGTAACTGTCTCTCTGTGTCTCTCCCAGTCTCTGTTTGTCTGTCTGTCTCTTCCCCTGTCTGTCTGTCTCTTTATCAGTCTCTCTGTCTCTCTTTATCTCTGTATCTGTCTCTCTCTCTATCTATGTCTGACTCTTCCCATGTCTGACTCTTTCCATAACTCTTTCCACGTCTGACTCTTTCCACGTCTGACTCTTTCCACGTCTGACTCTTTCCACGTCTGACTCGCTCCCCGTCTGACTCGCTCCCCGTCTGACTCGCTCCCCGTCTGACTCGCTCCCCGTCTGACTCGCTCCCCGTCTGACTCGCTCCCCGTCTGACTCGCTCCCCGTCTGACTCGCTCCCCGTCTGACTCGCTCCCCGTCTGACCCGCTCCCCGTCTGACCCGCTCCCCGTCTGACCCGCTCCCCGTCTGACCCGCTCCCCATCTGACCCGCTCCCCGTCTGACTCGCTCCCCGTCTGACTTGCTCCTTGTCTCTCTCTTTCCCCGTCTGTCTCTTTCCCCGTCTGTCTCTTTCCCCGGTCTGTCTCTTTCCCAGGTCTGTCTTTGTCTGTCTCTTTCCCAGTCTGTCTCTTTCCAGGTCTGTCTCGCTCCCCGTCTGTCTCGCTCCCCGTCTGTCTCGCTCCCCGACTCTTTCCCCGTCTGTCTCTTTCCCCGTCTGTCTCTTTCCACGTCTGTCTCTTTCCACGTCTGTCTCTTTCCTCGTCTGTCTTTTTTCAGGTCTATCTCTTTCCCCGTCTGTCTCTCTCCCCATCTGTCTCTCTCCCCATCTGTCTCTCTCTCCATCTGTCTCTCTCCCCATCTGTCTCTCTCCCCATCTGTCTCTCCCAGTTTGTCTCTCTCCCAGTTTGTCTCTTTCCATCTTTGTCTTTTTCGCCGTTTGTCTCTTTCCACATTTGTCTCTTTCCCCGTCTGTCTCTTTCCCCGTCTGTCTCTTTCCCCGGTCTGTCTCTTTCCCCGTCTGTCTCTTTCCCCGTTAGTCTCTTTCACCGTTTGTCTCTTTCCCCGTCTGTCTGTCTCTTTCCTTGTCTGTCTCTCTCTGTCTCTTTCCCGGTCTTCCTCTATCTGTCTCTTTCCCAGTGTGTCTTTCTGTCTGTCTCTTTCTATCTATCTGGCTTTTTTTTCCTATCTGTCTCTGTCTCTTTCCCTGTCTGCCTCTTTCTGTCTGTGCCTCTCTGTCTCTCTGTCTCTCAGTCTGTGTCTGTCACTCCACCGACATCATATTATAAGCTTCTTAGGCCTAAGCCACACGGCATGAAAATCGGACTGAGTGTAATGCGATAAAACATCGCATTTTACTCGGACCAATATTAGCCTATGTGTCAGCACCCATGAGTGTTTATTTTCTCGTCCCCGATCGGACCGAGAAAACACTTGCAGCATGCTGCGACTGTAATGCGAGACTCTTTTTCTCGCACCCATTCAAGTCTATGGGACAAGAGAAAGATCGCACTGCACTCGCGGTACACCAGTGTACCGCGAGTGCAGGGCGAGAATCGCAATAGCCGGCTACGGAGGAGAGAGGGAGATAAATCCCTCCCTCTCCTCCTCCGTGCCAGCCTGCCCCTCCTCAGTGCCAACCCGTCCCCCGCAGCTGAGGTCCGATCGCATGATCGGACCTCAGTCGCAGTGACACTCGCATGACACTTGGCTCCCGCTGTACTGCCAGCGTGAGCCGAGTGTCATGTGAGGATCGCAGTAGTCCCCGTGTGGCCCCGGCCTTATACTATGACTGTCCTTTGTACCTATAGCAACCAATCACAGCTCCTATTAATAGCCTGTAGCTCACAGCTCCATTCACTTTAATGTAAGGAGGTTTTTTCAAGAGTAACTGCACAACGCGGGGTTAAAGTTTCTTGTCAAAACATAGTCTATGGCGTTACCTGAGTCACAAGAGGCATCTGTGCAAAATTTCGTGATTGTAAATGCGACGGTGCTGCGGATTCCTTTAGCGGACATACACACATACATACATACATACATACACTCAGCTTTATATATTAGATTAGAAAATTGGTGATGCACTCAATACTTATTTTATCAGCTGTATATATATATATATATATATGCAGATCCCTAGAAAGACCTGAGCCTGAGAAGATTGTTAAGATTGAATGAACTCACTTGACAGCGTTTGAGCAGTCCAGTCTTGATTTCCCTAGATGGGTTAGGATGGTCATAGCCTTAGCATACTCTGCCTCGGGTCAGGACCCCTCTCAGGGTATTCGGACTCACTCCACTAGAGCTATAGCTACCTCAAGGGCAGAAAGGACTAATACTTCTTTGGAATAAATCTGTAAAGCTGCGGTATGGTCATCGCCCTTTACCCTTCTCAGACACTACAGATTAGATTTGGGACTTTTGAGCCTCTCGTTTGGAAGGAAAGTACCTTCTGCGGTGGTCCTATCCTAGAGGTTTCTTCTATTTTATTCTCTCTTGTATGGTGTTGTCATGGTGATAATAAAAGATGATAATTACTTACTGGTAATTGGATTTTCCAGAACCATGACAGCACCATGCTAATTCACTTCCCTTAGGGTTGGTGGTGGGATTCTTTAACGCACTTTCAAATTATATGTTTATATAAATGAGGGGGATTTCCTCTGTATGTATATGTATTAATGAAGTAGCTACTTCTTATGCTTTATAAACACACTGGGGCATTCGGAGAGGTACTGCCCTTTTATTTCTATAGGTTTCCTGATCAAGGGGCAGATACACTCACTCTCACTTACGGTGATGTCATGGTGCTGGAAAATACAATTACTGGTAATGGTCATGAAGGAAGCCTTAGGATGCAGTCACACTGCACTATGCGGTTTCTGCTTGCACCAGAAAATCTCCTTGTCTATAAATTAAAAGTCTCCAAAAGGATTACGCTCATCAGTTGGAGGCCTAAAGAATGTCGTTTTGGCCTTTGTCATCCTGGTTTGATTGCCCATGAGAGATGGATGCGTAGGTATGCCCGTACAGTGGCATTAATTGGAGGTGTATGTTGGGCAATCCTATTGACATATAACTCTGACATACGCTGCGAACACATGGTAAAACCAGTCTGATGAAACAAGGCAACTAGAGTGATTTGCAAACAGATAACATTTAGCATCAATGCGTAATTATTAGTTATTTCTCATTGTTTGTTACTAAGGATATTGTAGTACCCAGGGATATGGAGTACTTGGTTCTGGGCAGTGTACGTCTTGGGGATGTCACGATAGTGGCTGTTACCCAATTCCATGCCCTAGGCCCTTTTTGTAATGGGGATATTTACAGGGGATTGGTGAATAAAGTTTATTCGTGACGCCACTTGCGGTGTTGTGGCTATATGTAGGGAGCCGCCGCTGCAAAATGTCTCTACTGGGGCTGATGGAATTAGCAGCTAGTATGGTAGTCCCTCCGCAAGTAGGGTATTGCCCCAGCGGGTGTATGGTGCGGTGGGCGTCGGAAGAAGGAGTCCAGACAGGTATTCAGTGCAACTGGTTTACTCACTTCTGAGATGTTAACTAGTTGCCCGAGGCCGGCTGGTTTCACCTCCAGGTCCCCTTTGTCCCAGTGACAGTCTAGTTCTCTGGTACCTTTTTCCTCTGCACCTGTCTCTAGTAAATGGGTCCCCGTGATATTGAACACTGGGGGTCCCCAGTCTGTGGTTTGTCCAATTATGTCCGCTTGACGATAGCATGAACCCTGTGGAGTATCTGGTCCTGTTCCTGGTTCTCCCTTTGCTACTGAGTCTTCGGATTCTTTAGGGTCAGCAAGGTCCTTGATGGTCCCCTTTGCTGTGCAGGTGTTAGAAGGTTAGCTTGAAGCTCTTTCCTGTCCTAGGGTCCTGTACCCCGTCAGTGCGTAGTTCTGGGAGTACTCCACTGTACTCCACCGGCAACCACTTCTCCTGGGTACCAGGTCACCGTTAACCCGAGTCAAGGTGTCACTTCACTTCCACCTTCACACCTCTGCTGTCAACTCTAGACTGACTACTCTCCACAGTCTGCCCCTCCCACCTGGTCAACTAGTGGACTGGATTGGCTCTACCTCTAGGCGGCCATCCATTGGTGCCAACCTAGCTAAGTACCATTGTATGGGGGATTGTTGGGGAAACTGGGATTACCTGGGTTTTGATGTTACCAACACTGGGGTTCTGGGTCCCTAGGGGGGTAGGCCCTGCATCCTTGTGGGGATGCAGAACCTTGTGGCACCCTGATGGCATCAGGGGCGCTACAATATTATAGAGCATAAAATAGAGCTAAAGTTTGGGCCTTGTAAAGTATCTCCAAGATATTGCCAAAATCAAAGTTGCTAGTATCACCATCACTATACCTTTTCTAATATAGCTTATGAATAAATATGGAAATCCAAAAGGTCTGTTTAGTGTATGAATGTGCTCTTATAAAAATAGAATTCCTGCTGTAAAGCCTCCACCAGCATAGCAGAGAAATGTGATGACTGCTAGTGTCACAGCCATTCTGCATTATGACTGGCTCATGTGAAGCAAAGCAGAAACCAATGAACCCAGTGTAACTTGGGGAAAAAAACCTCTTTGTGCTCTTCCCTGTTTTCAGGACATTCCATGATAGTAAGCACTAGTTACACTACATCAGGTCTCAGACAAGTTGTGAAAAATAAACTTTAAGGGTATGTCCCCACAATCAGGACTCACTGTGTCCTGGATGCAGCGGGTCCTGACCTGCAGGGCCTCGACTCTCCTCTGCTGGAGAACTTAGGAGAATGCAGCTGCTCGTACCCACGATCAGGGTTCAGTGCACTGCGGTCTCTCGCTTGTGTTCTCCCTACGGAGGACGCATGTGAATCCGCAGCAAACAATTGACATGCTGCGGCAAGGAGGTAATGGAGGTAATGTAGAGCCAAAGTAGAATGTAGAGTTTCACTAGTATGGCAAAAACAAAAAGGTTTAAAATGAATACGAACAAAAAAGTGGAGGGGAGGGAAGAGGGGGAGGGGGTAATGGATTTCAGTGGGGCCATAGATATAAACTTGACTTTTTGGGTTCCTGGATGGAGATAGGGTTTGTAGTTCCCTAAATAGTGGACTCTGAAAGGGCAACAAGGGTGCATAGGCCCACTCACACACAATGACTTACCAGCGATCCCGACAACGATACGACCTGATAAGGATCGCTGGTAAGTCGCTGGGAGGTTGCTAGTGAGATGTCACACAGTCAGAACTTAGCAACGACGCAGTACAGATGAGCGACCTGTATAACGATCTCGGCGGATCGTTATATATGTATAACGTTAGGAGGTCGTTGGTAGGCGACAAACAAAGCGATGCGTCCTGCGCAGCAGGATATCGCCTTTGAAGAAAATGGTCTGGACCATTCGGCAACAACTAGCGATCTCACAGCAGGGGTCTGATCGCTGGTGGGTGTCACACATAACGAGATCGCTGGCGAGATCATTGCTACGTCACAGAAACTGTGACTCAGCAACAATCTCATTAGCAATCTCTTTGTGTGTGATGGGGCCTTATGGGTGACTGAATGTTGCCTAAAGGCCCCGTCACACACGAGATCGCTAACGAGATCATTGTTGCGTCACCATTTCTGTGCCGCAGCAGCGATCTCGTTATGTGTGACACCTACCAGCGATCAGGCCCCTGCTGTGAGATCTCTAGTCGTTGCTGAATGGTTGGAACCATTTTCTTCAAAGGCGATGTCCTGCTGGGCAGGACACATCACTGTGTTTGACGCCTACCAACAACCTCCTAACACAGTCCCAACGCCTGCCGAGATCGTTATACAGGTCACTGATCGTTACTGCGTCGTTGTGTGACATTTCACCAGCGACCTCCCAGCGACTTACCAGCGATTTTCATCAGGTCGCATCGTTTTCGAGATCGCTGGTAAGTCGTTAAATGTGACGGGGGCTTAAGGGCATAAAATCAGTGAATGGGGGAGGTTAAGATTAGGTAATACTGTTACAAGATAGGATAGTACAGTGATGCTAATACCTGGCATATGGGGCTGTCTGATCGGGGTGTCCAAATATGTAATGCCCAGTTAGATTAGATGTGGTGTCCAAAGGAGGATTAACAGGCTGTAAATATACAAATATGCAAAGATAGTCTGAGTAGTTTCAGACGCCGGATGTGCGTCACGAATTCCGTGACCCTAACGACATCTCGATAGCGATGTCGTTGCGTGTAAAGCCCTCTTTAATGAGTGCCAAACAGTACTCTTTATCAATCTGCCTCCAACTTTCTCTTATTGCTGTTGCTAGATAAGCTTTGCAGGTTGGAGCCTTGTCATGGACCATTTTCTTCAACTTCCACCAAAGATTTTCAATTGGATATGGACTATTTGCAGGCCATGTCATTGACCTTATGTGTCTTCTTTCAAGAAATGTTTTCACAGTTTTTGCTCTATGGCAGGATGCATTATCATCTTGATAAATGATTTCATCATGCCCAAACAACCTATCAATTGATGGGATAAGAAAAGTGTCCAAAATTTCAATGTAAACTTGGGCATTTACTGAAGATGTAATGACAGCCATCTCCCCAGTGCCTTTACCTGACATGCAGACCCATATCATCAATGACTGTGGAAATTTACATGTTCTCTTCAGGCCGTTATCTTTATAAATCTCATTGGGACAACACCAATCAAAAGTTCCAGCATCATCACCTTGCCCAATGCAGATTCGGGAGTCATCACTGAATATGACTTTCATCCAGTCATCCACAGTCCATGATTGCTTTTCCTTAGCCCATTGTAACCTTGTTTTTTTCTGTTTAGGTGTTAACGATAGCTTTTGTTTAGCTTTTCTGAATGTAAATCCTATTTCCTTTAGGCAGTTTCTCACAGTTCGGTCACAGACATTGACTCCAGTTTCCTCCCATTCGTTCCTCATTTGTTTTGTTGTACATTTCCTGTTTTGGAGACATATTGCTTTAAGTTTCCGGTCTTGATGCTTTGATGTCTTCCTTGGTCTAACAGTATGTTTGCCTTTAACAACCTTCCCATGTTGTTTGTATTTGGTCCAGATTTTAGACACAGCTGGCTGTGAACAACCAATATCTTTTGCAACATTGCATGATGATTTACCCTCTTTTAAGAGTTTGATAATCTTCTTTGTTTCAATTGACATCTTTCGTGTTGGAGCCATGATTCATGTCAGTCCACTTGGTGCAACAGCTCTCCAAGGTGTGTCAGTCCTTTTTTGAGATAGAGACTAACGAGCAGATCTGACACGGACACTGGGGGTACAGGATAATGACACTGACACTGGGGGTACAGGATAATGACACTGACACTGGGGGTACAGGATAACACTGACACTGTGGGTACAGTATAATGACAGTGACACTGGGGGTACAGGATAATGACACTGACGCAGAGGTTACAGGATGATGACATTGACACTGGGGGCACAGGATAATCACACTGACACTGGGGGTACAGGATAATGACACTGGGGTTACAGGATAATGACACTGACACTGGGGGTACAGGATAATGACACTGGGGGTACAGGATAATCACACTGACACTGGGGTACAGGATAATGACACTGACACTGGGGGTACAGGATAATGACACTGACACTGGGGGTACAGGATAATGACACTGACACTGGGGGTACAGGATAATGCCACTGGGGTACAGGATAATGACACTGACACTGGGGGTACAGGATAATGGCACTGACACTGGGGGTACAGGATAATGACACTGACACTGGGGTACAGAATAATAACACTGACACTGGGGGTACAGGATAATGACACTGACACTGGGGGTACAGGATAATGACACTGACACTGGGGGTACAGGATAATAACACTGACACTGGGGGTACAGGTTAATGATACTGATACTGGGGGTACAGGGTAATGACACTGACACTGGGGGTACAGGGTAATGACACTGACACTTGGGGTACAGGATAATGACACTGACACTGGGGGTACAGGATAACACTGACACTGGGGGTACAGTATAATGACAGTGACACTGGGGGTACAGGATAATGACACTGAAACAGAGGTTACAGGATGATGACACTGACACTGGGGGGTACAGGATAATCACACTGACACTGGGGGTACAGGATAATGACACTGACACTGGGGGGTACAGGATAATCACACTGACACTGGGGGTACAGGATAATGACACTGACACTGGGGGGTACAGGGTAATAACACTGGGGGTACAGGATATTGGCACTGGCACTAGGGGTACAGGATAATGACATTGACACTGGGGGTACAGGGTAATGATACTGACACTGGGGGGTACAGGATAATGACACTGGGGGTACAGGATATTGACACTGGCACTAGGGGTACAGGATAATGACATTGACACTGGGGGGTACAGGATAATGACATTGACACTGGGGGGTACAGGATAATAACACTGACACTGGGGGGTACAGGATAATAACACTGACACTGGGGGGTGCAGGATAATAACACTGACACTGGGGGGTACAGGATAATGATACTGACACTGGGGGGTACAGGATAATGATACTGACACTGGGGGGTACAGGATAAGATACTTGATATCAAAGGGAAAGCTGAAAGCTGAGGACAAGATGGATATCTATCAGACCATAGAAAAGATGGATGATTAGAAGGAAAAGAGCTTCTTTCCCTCAGCACAGCACTCAGCTTTCCCAATCCCATCCCATGCTGTGACTGCTGCTATCCCTCTTTCCCTAATCCCTACTGATATATGGCTACTGTGTGGACTTCACTCACATCATGCAGCACCCCCCAAATCACATGGCACACATCTTTTTCCGTATATTATTATATTACCCCTCTCTCAAACACACTGAATTAGCATGTGCCATACACCCTGTATCCCTTGACACCCCTCTGTCACACTCTGGACCCCTCATATGCCACTCACCCTGCACCCCCCCCCCCCATGTCCCACTCATCCCCCCTCAAAAGACACTTCTTCCTCCGGCACATCATCCCTGAACGGCAGCTACTACCCAGCTCCTCCCGCACGGTCACATGGGCATGAGTCATCACAGGTCCTGCACCACTAGAATGCATCTTCTTCCTCTTGGATGGATCCTGCTCTGCCCCTGCCGCGCTGCAGCTAATAGCCTCAGGGTGCCTCCAGGTCAGGAGCGCCCCTCCCCCCTCCCGTCATCTGACTGCTGCCTGCATACAATATTATCACCTGTGGTGGCGCCTGGCTAGCCGCGGCCGCAGGCATTGTAATACACCCGGCGGGGGGCCCTGCAGGCTGCCGGTGACAGCATAGATTACAAACAAGGGCGGGGCCTACCGGGAGTTTCCCCGGTACCCCGCCACGCCAGACCGAGCCTGGATGCAGGTGTTAGTTTTGGAAATGAAAATTTACAGGGTGATTCCATTATTTTTACCTCAGAATTGAGTGATTCCATAATTTTTCCCCGTTTGGTTTTGAAAAGTAACCGTTACTGGCTAGCACATTATGTTTTCATGATTTTGTTTAGTGTTTCTTAAAGCCAGAAAGTTGCCATTTGAAATGACTTTAGTTTGGTAACATGTCTGTGATCTGCTTTTTTTTTAAAACAAAAGTAAACAACTGAATGAACATCCTCAGAGCCAGGTGAGTCCATAATTTTTGCCAGGGGTTGTACTAGGTCACATCCCGCACTCAGGACATTATTAGTAGAAGATATCATAGGTAAGGATGGTTGACCTCGGGGAGATCAACATCACGTCTCTCAACGAAGTGACACGCTCCCTGGGAAAATATGCAAAACAAGAATGCAGTGGAGACACCATCACATGTTTCTCAACGCTGGAAGGGAACGCTGGCCAAAACATGGTATCCATCCAGAGACAGCTGTTTCGGGGTATTTGCCCCTCATTAGTGTGGGGCACTGATGAGGGGCAAATACCCCAAAACTGCTGTCTGTGGATGGATACCATGTTTTGGTATAGGCAGTTTCCTTGACTGGAGACTTCCCTTCCCGTGGTTGTTCCTTCCCGGTGAAAGACCTGGCTAGTTTCCTGCCAGCGTTGAGAAACATGTGATGGTGTCTCCGCGGCATTCTTGTTTTGCATTATTAGTAGAAGGTCACAGCCCACAATCAGGGCATTACTAGGAGGTTAAAGTATGCACTCAGGACATTACTAGTAAGCGGTCACATCCTGCACTCAGGACATTACTAGTAGGAGATCACAGCCTGGACTCAGGACATTACAAGTAGGAATCCACATCCCGCACTGAGGACATTGCTAGTAGGTCAGAGTCAGCAGTCAGGACATTACTAATAAGGGGTCACAGTCCACACTGGGGACATTACTAGTAGGAGGTCACAACCCGGACTTAGGACATTACTAGTAGGTCAGAGCCAGCAGTCAGTATATCACTAATTGGGGGTCACAGTCCACACTTAGGACATTGTAAGGGGTGGGCAGACCCCTTACACGGAGGCGCAGTTTCCCCCTGAAAACTGTTAATATTGATGTGATTTAATAAAGATGTTTTATCCTGTTTTAGTGGGTTTCCCCTAGTGGCCGGGTGGGACGGCTGTCCCCACAGCAACAGTGTAGGAAAAAGGAGGAGCCGGCAGCAGAGAGGGGAGGGAGGAAAAGGGTTGTGCAGAAAAGTTAGAGCCGGGAGGCAGTTGAGTCCGGGACGGGAGAGAAGAAGCAGAAGGGGCAGAGTGTGGGAGCTGGGTGAACAGGAAAGCGAGAGAAAAGAAGAGAAGTGTCCTCAAGTGTGAAGCAGTATTGGTGTGGGTCCAGTCTGTGTTAGCCGGAGTGGGAGCCAGGTGAAGTGGAGAAGCCGGGCACATCCCCACTAGAGGAGACGTCCAGAAAGGGTTTGCCCCAGCAAGAGTGTCATCTGATTGTCGCCTTTGTCTTTTGGAAGAAGTGTACAATAAACATGCCTTCTGGTTCAACAAACCTACGTCTGCAAAGTGTCTGTACATCCGACGGCGATATCTGCACCACCACACTCTGCCCCACCAAGTCATCTCCTGTCCCAAAAGTGACGGCGGAGCCAGGGGTAAGCCTGCTAGAAAAAGGGGCCACGACTACAAGCCTCGAGGCACCCCTGGCACCCCGTTACATGTGGCGTAGTCGGCAGGATCCGGATTATATGCAAGGGGTCCCGATCCAAGAAGATGGAGACCAAATGGTGCCTAGGGCACAGGATCCGGATTATTGGCGAAGGGTCCCGATCCCATGGTGGGAAGAACAAGTGCTGCCCAAGGCGTTGGACCGGGCACAAGATGGCGGCAAGATGGCCGCCGTCTTCATGGATACAGTGGGCGCGCGAAGAATTGGCGCCAAAAGAAAAGCCTGGGGCTGGCCGGTGAAGAAAAAGAAGTGCGGAGTGCGCCGCTCAAAGAGGGGAGGTGCTGGCCCCAGGACGATGCCGATGAAGAGATGTGAAGTGGGCGGCGTTACAGGAAGAAAGAAGAGCCGCCTTGGCCGGGTCGACTTGATGTGCGAGACTGGGGGTGGAGTATACACAAGAGCGGGAAAAGAAGGCCCGCCTCCACCTTCTCCAGCATCTCCACTGTCCCCGTCGCCATTACAAGAAGTGAGAACACAGAGACTGACTTCGAGCAAAATGGAGACTCCGAGAAGACAGCATGCTGCAGTGGGCGCGCTGGTAGCAACCAGCCTGGGCAGAGGACGCCCGAAGCAGACTGCGGCCGCGGAAGGACTTACCCTTGCTCTACCGGCTGTGCCAGAAGGACCGGAGCGGCCCACAAAAGTATCCTGGGTCACTACCTGGGACGCCGCAACCGGTGAGACCTCGACTGAAGTCCGGGCCACCTACACGGCGCAGCTACATCCGGGAAACCAAGTCCTGGGAGCTCCAATCCACACAACAGTTCCGGCCCCGGAAGAGCGACATGCCCGGGAGCTAGAAGAGGACGAGTGGGGATTCTTTTGGGAGCCGGTGAAGCCGACGCCCCTGACTCAGCGGAAGTCCCCATCGCCTGAACCCGATCCGGTGCAGGAGAGGTTACTGGCCGAGACCGTGGCCCTCGAGATGATGGCCGGTCCTCTCAGTGACGAGTTTGAACGACAGTGTACCGTTGGCACCGTAGTCAAATTTCACCAGAAGGAGGGCTATGGATTTAGTGAGGATGAAGAGACCGGTGACCATTTCTTCTACAACCGGGTAAACCTGGACACTGAGGGCTTACCACAACGCCTTCATACCTTGTACCCGGGAGAAAAAGTGAGGTTCCGGAGAGAAGTGGGATGCCGGGGCCTGTTTGCCGTGGGGGTGACCCGGATGCCCACTACACAAGAGGCCGCACAATGGCAGCAGGAAATCGAATGGGAAGAGTGTCAATACCGGAGGCGTTCCCAGCAGCGACCGGTACTAGCTGAGATTTCCCAACCGAAAAACACACTGGCGGTTTCACCTGAAGTCATGACCGGACCGAGTGTTGACCCAGACAAGGGGACCCCGGCGGTGCTGGCAATCCACCAGAGCCTGGTCACACATCCGGTGATCGTCGTGGGCAGCCCACAGCCGTCCCGTTCAGCGACCCTGTCACCCCCGTCGGGGGTTGAGGAGGCAAAACCGGAGGCAGAGGCGCCAGAACCACCCGTCAACTACGAACCATTCCGGAGGCTGCGCTGCTTGCCAGGTCAGTCCCTTTCTGATTATGTGAGGGCTCAGCGGGCCGAGTGGCAGCGCGCTTACCACCCCGAGTGAACCGTGATGACCGGAGGTAAAGGACATGTTTATGTTAAATACCGGCATTGTTCAGAGCCGGGAAAGTTCTACTGTTTGCAACCTGTTCAAGCTACTGAGCCCGGAAGGAGCCTGACGCTGGACTGAGCCAGGGGTTCCCTCCGTGTTGTTAAAGAAGACTTTGCTGTTTTGTGTTCCTGCCTTCTAAAACCGGGAGTGCTGCAAAAGCCTCCGGGCAGAAGACCTGCAAAGACCGGGAGTGCTATGAAAGCCTCCGGGCACACTATCTACTAAGACCGGGAGCTTCCAGGAGGGACTCCGGGCGCCAGACTTGTGCGCCCCTTGAGTGTGCCTTCATGTGAACGTTTTTTAGGTTTTTATAAAAGTGACTTTGCTGCTAAGTTTGTATGTTGCTCAGTTTCTGTTTTTCAGGTGCGGGCCTTGCCGGGAGGCTAAGGCTTAAAGAAGGGAGGAATGTAAGGGGTGGGCAGACCCCTTACACGGAGGCGCAGTTTCTCCCTGAAAACTGTTAATGTTGATGTGATTTAATAAAGATGTTTTATCCTGTTTTAGTGGGTTTCCCCTAGTGGCCGGGTGGGACGGCTGTCCCCACAGCAACAGTGTAGGAAAAAGGAGGAGCCGGCAGCAGAGAGGGGAGGGAGGAAAAGGGTTGTGCAGAAAAGTTAGAGCCGGGAGGCAGTTGAGTCCGGGACGGGAGAGAAGAAGCAGAAGGGGCAGAGTGTGGGAGCTGGGTGAACAGGAAAGCGAGACAAAAGAAGAGAAGTGTCCTCAAGTGTGAAGCAGTATTGGTGTGGGTCCAGTCTGTGTTAGCCGGAATGGGAGCCAGGTGAAGTGGAGTAGCCGGGCACATCCCCACTAGAGGAGACGTCCAGAAAGGGTTTGCCCCAGCAAGAGTGTCATCTGATTGTCGCCTTTGTCTTTTGGAAGAAGTGTACAATAAACATGCCTTCTGGTTCAACAAACCTACGTCTGCAAAGTGTCTGTACATCCGACGGCGATAGCTGCACCACCACACTCTGCCCCACCAAGTCATCTCCTGTCCCAAAAGTGACGGCGGAGCCAGGGGTAAGCCTGCTAGAAAAAGGGGCCACGACTACAAGCCTCGAGGCACCCCTGGCACCCCGTTACAACATTACTAGTAAGAAGTTATATCTCGCACTCAGGACATTACTAGTAGGAGGTCACAGCCCGGATTTAGGACACTAGTAGTAGGGATCCACATTCGCACTGGGCCATCACTGGGTAGGTCAGAGCCAGCAGTCAGGATATTACTAATTGGGGGTCACAGTCCGCCCTCAGGACATTCTCCTCTCACTACATTCCCAGGTACCACACTAGTATAATCCGGGCTGCATCCTGCCCAGTACCTCACCGGGCCTCCTGTGCCTCCCCGGACCTCCTGCCCTGTCCCTCCCTTCCCTCCAGGGTGACTCATCCCTCTTCCCTGTTGTGCTCAGTCACCAGGCGCGCCCTCTGCTACACTCGGAGCCTGCCGGCCATTGGCTGACGCGGGTGTCACTCACAGTGCGGGCCGGTGCTGACAGCGGGGAGCAGCAGTGTGGATGGTGGGGATCGGGGACGTGTGCAGCAGCGCCACCTAGCGGCCTCCAGTCCCGCTTCCTGTCCGGCTCTGCTCCCTGATCGCGGCCCCGGAGCCTCCTTACCACACGCAGCCCATAGAGCTTCAGGCCGGGAACATGAAGGTGACGGTGGATTTCGAGGAGTGCCTGAAGGACTCGCCCCGGTTTAGGTAACGTGGAGCTCCCTGCTGTCCGAGTATTACTGGTGGACAGAACTCTGAAACTGGGGGAAAGTAGCCTGAACGGAGCCGCGTCCGTGTGCAGGAGCCCTAATGTGCAGGCTGCGACTTGTGGTACTACAGGGGCACAGGTCGCCGGAGTGAGAGGAGCGGTATGGGCTCTTCTTAGCACCGTGCTATGGGGAAGTGTCCTGCTGGGCTGGAGCTGCAGTGTACGGGCAGCTGGCCACAACACTCGTCTTTTTACCCTATAAAGGCCACTGTCTGCTCCTGGGATTCGGGCTTCATAGTTGTGTGGATTGTGGCCAGTGTATAGGACAATGAGGGCTAGTGGTGGCCGAGCCCGGGGATGGCGGCTGTGGGGCTCGCCTCATACATTGCTAGAAGTTTGTGTCACTATTGATCACATCCCATCTGCTTCCAATATGCTGATGTAAGGACAGCACAGATGGAAGCCCACCATAGCTCTGCGGGAATCACCGACGTGGTACAACTATCACACACCCCACGTCCTGGAAGTGTCCGCAATCAGTAATGCCGGAGGACCCTCTGCTGAGCTCTGGATTTGGACATTTTTGCCCCATACATAGCATATTGTATGTGGTATCAAGTGAGCGCCCACTTACCTGGCACACCGGGTACTTCTAGGTACAACGATGCAAGCCCGAACCTTACCTAATGGAAGAATTGTGGAATTCCTCATTTTACCAGGAACAATGTGATATTGTTCAGCTGTTCTTCCAAAGGTTGTATTATGGTGCCTATACTAGTGATGAGCGAGCGTGCTCGGTATTCGATCGAACATCGGGGTGTTCGGGTACATTCGTTACTCAGCCGAGAATCTCGGGTGCCATGCTCGAGTCACCATGCCGCATGTTGCACATTTATTAGCCAATCAACATGCAGAGATTGCCTGCCATACACTGTAATGTAGCCATATTGGCTACTGGCATTATTGTGGTTGGCCGGCCGCACGTCATTGAGTCTTATATGAGACTGGGGGCGCGATGATGGGCAGTTCAGGGAGAGTTTTGAGTAGACCAGGCATATAGGCAGGGTTATATTGCTATTGTAGTTATTGTATACCGTTGATGCATCATTAAAGTAAAAGTCCTTTTCAGGGTTACATAATGTCCTTTCACTACTAAAACCGCTGTTACCTGCATTCAGTGTAAGGTTAGCTGGTCGAGGAGGGATAGTTTTAGATTAGAGGCATATAGGCAGGGTTTATTGCCTTAGAACAGTGTTCCCTGACTCCAGTCCACCAACAGTGCATGTTTTCAGGATTTCTTAGTATTGCACAGCTGAAAATTTAATACCCTGCACGGATGATTCTACCAGCGCTGCAATTCTAAGGAAATCCTGAAAACATGCACTATAGGTAGCCCCTGAGGACTGGAGTTGGGGAACACTGGCTTAGGGTATGTGCACACAATCAGTGTTTGTTCAGGCTTCACACAGCTGAATCTCGCACCTTCGCTCACTTGTTTTTTTTCTTGCATATTTGCTACCTTTTTTTGACTCATTTGTCTTGATCTCAATAAAGTTTGATGAAACTGAAGCAGAACAAACAGGAAGTTGACCAAAGCAAAGTAATGCTCAATTTCCAGATTCTAACTTTATAGACATAAAAACATGCATAAAAATGCAACAAAAACGCACTTGAGCGGAGGTGCGGGATTCATGCAGGAATTCAGCTGCGTGAAACACTGAGCATAACCTTAGGCTGCCTGCCCACGGTCAGGGCTCACAGCAGCATGTTTCATCTGCCTCCAAAACGCTGCGTTGTACAGTACAAGCACAGTGGATGGGATTTTTAGAAAGCCCATGCCTATTGTGTGTTTACGGCCCACAATGTAAACTGACCTGTGGTGCGGCTTCCCGAGCTGCAGCATGTCCATTCTTTGCTGCAGAGACGCGACTGTTCTCTGCAGGGACAACACAGCGAGAGACCGCAACTGCCCGAGCCTGGACCGTGATACGAGCAGGTGAGTCACGGCCCTACAGGTCAGCACCCACCGCGTCCTGGATGGATGCTGGATGCGGCGGGTCCTGATGAGGGCACATACCCTAAGGAGTAAAGGAAGTGTTTTTTTTTTTTGTTTTTTTTTTTAAATTTTGTCTTATATACAATTTGTTATACAGTAAAGAATGCGTCCGACGATTTTTTTTTCCTGTAAAATGTATTTTATCTTCAGTTTTGTATAATTTATTGTTAGTCCGTAACAGTGGTGTAATACTCTGACAACATTGTTCCCAGCAGCATCCTGGGAGTCAGAGATGCATCCAGACATCTTCCTTATTCTGTTTCCATCCATCTCAGTGATTTTTTCCTGCCCCCCGCAGATCTCTGGGGAAAGGGGAGTCTAGCAGAAAAATACTTTTTTTCCAATTGACTTGGATTATACTTGTTACTTGAATCAAAATTTCTGACTGGCCGGAAGTCAGAATTTATGTGTCTGCTTTCAATGCAAGTCAGTATTTACGTCTATGCTCTCATAGACTTGTATTGAGTTGCAAACTCCGGCTCGCTCCATGAAACATGGGTCACAAAATTCCAGAGACCGACAGGAGCGATGGTGGAAACAAATGAAGACGGAGGCAGGTGAGTTTGAGACGGGGCTCAGGGGACTTAAGGTACCGTCACACTAAGCGACGCTCCAGCGATCCCACCAGCAACCTGACCTGGCAGGGATCGCTGGAGCGTCGCTACACGGGTTGCTGGTGAGCTGTCACACAGGCAGATCTCACCAGTGACCAGCCCCCAGCCAGCAGCGACGTGTGGAAGCGATGCTGCGCTTGGTAAATATCGGGTAACCAATCTGATATTTACCTTGGTTACCAGCGCACACCGCTTAGCGCTGGCTCCCTGCACTCCTAGCCAGAGTACGCATCGGGTTAATTACCCGATGTATAGTCTGGCAATGTGTGCAGGCAGCAGAGAGGTGGACGCTGGTAACAAAGGTAAATATCGGGTAACCAAGGAAAGGGCTTCTTGGTTACCCGATATTTACATTGGTTACCAGCCTCCGCAGAAGTCGGCTCCTGCTGCCTGCACATTTAGTTGTTGCTGTCTCGCTGTCACACACAGCGATCTGTGCTTCACAGCGGGAGAGCAACAACTAAAAATGGTCCAGGACATTCAGCAACAACCAGCGACCTCACAGCAGGGGCCAGGTTGTTGCTGGATGTCACACACAGCAACATCGCTAGCAACATCGCTGTTACGTCACAAAAGTCGTGCCTCAGCAGCGATGTTGCTTAGTGAGACGTGGCCTTTAGATTTCAGCACTACTCTAGTGGTGAAATTAAAAAAAAAAAAAAAAACAACAAAAGCTTGAGTGGTACTTTAACCCCATAGCGACGGCCTAACGTCTCAAGACGTCGGAAAAACAGGGTACTTATTCTGTTCCGACGTCTTGAGACGTCATGCCAGGAAAAACCCTGTAGCGCCCCCCAGTGACGAAAAATCTCGGGGGTTTCAGCTACCGGGGGTAGCTGAGACCCCCCCAGATTATGAATCGGGGTGTTTTTTATGCACCCCGTTAATGCGATCGCCGGTATACACCGTATACCGGCGACAACATAAAAAAAAAAAAAAATGGCTGGTAAAATCTATTTATTTCTCATCTGACGTGATCAAACATGTCAGATGAGAAATAAATGTGAGCCCTTAGTGCCCCCAAAGCCCCCGGTACCGGAGAAATCCATCCAACCCCCCCCCCCCCCCCGGAAAATCCAAGATGGCGCCGACGCGCGCTGAAAACTCACGCCGCCTCCGGCTCTGCATTCATTTCCCTCCGATCTGAAATGATCAAACATTTCAGATCGGAGGGAAATGTCCCCCTCCTGACCTCTCCTCCGGTACACCGGAGCTCTTTGGTCCCTGGAGCCCCCTCCAGTTCTTCAGAGCCCCCCTCCGGAGCGTGCAAGATGGCGCCGACGCGCGCTGAAAACTGCCGCCGCCGGCTCTGCATTCATTTCCCTCCGATCTGAAATGATCAAACATTTCAGATCGGAGGGAAATGTCCTCCCCCTGACCCCTCCTCCGGTCCACCGGAGCCCTCTGGTCACCGGAGCCCCCTCCGGGTCTCCAGAGCCACCCCCCTCCCCCGCATTCATTCTGCTCTTTCTGCCGCATGTGACACGTCACATGCGGCAGAAAGGTGTCCCCAGGTCCCCCCAGGTCCCACTAGGTCACCCCCCCATCACCCCCCCCCAGCCCCCGGTCATACGTTACCTGTCTGGTGATCCGTCCCGCGATCACGCCGCCTCCTTCTTGAATGCTGACGGCGCAATGCGCAGACAGCGGCTGTCAGCTGGATTCCTCCCCCGGTCCACAGTGGAGCAGCCTGTGCATCAGCGACGTCAGTCTTGCAGGGACGCTGACGTCGCTGATGCACAGGCTGCTCCACTGTGGACCGGGGGAGAGTGAGTGCAGTAATCAGCAGTCTCTCCATGTGAGGAGTGTGGTCCTCACATGGAGAGACTGCTGTTCCAGAAAATGGAGGGTACGTTCTGTGAGCGTGCCCCTCATATTCTGGAATGAGGTTACTGCAGGTCACTCTGCCCTAAGTTGGACCGGGGCAGTGTGAGTGCAGTATTCTCAGATTACTGCACCCACACTGCTCATGGAGAGCTTGCTCTTCCAGAAAATGGGGGATACGTTCTCTGAACGTGCCCCCCATATTCTAGAAGATCCAGAGTCGGCGTGGGACCTCACGGATTACAGCGGATTACAGCGACCGTAATTTCTTTATTTTCAATAAATTGGGGAAAGAGGAATGTTTCGGGGAGTTTTTTTTTCAAATAAATTTTTTTTTTTGTCTTTTTTTTTTTGTCTATTACTTGACTGGGTTAGTGATGTCGGGTATCTGTTTAGATGCCGTGACATCACTAACCCCAGGGTTTGAT
Source organism: Anomaloglossus baeobatrachus (assembly GCF_048569485.1). Lineage (NCBI taxonomy): Eukaryota > Metazoa > Chordata > Amphibia > Anura > Aromobatidae > Anomaloglossus > Anomaloglossus baeobatrachus. Next base: position 462,727,609 of record NC_134355.1, on the reverse strand, counting down.
GCCAGGTGACATTACAGCTGGTATCAACCCCATATATTACCCCGTCTGCCACCGCACCAGGGCGCGGGGATGAGCTGGGGCGAAGCGCCAGGATTGGCGCATCTAATGGATGTGCCACTTCTGGGGCGGCTGCGGCCTGCTATTTTTAGGCTGGAAGAGTCCAATAACCATGGCTCTTCCCACCCTGAGAATACCAGACCCCAGCTGTCCGCTTCACCTTGGCTGGTGATCTAATTTGGGGGGGACCCCACGTTTTTTTTTTTTTTTTTTTTTTTTTTTTTTAAAAAACGCCTGGGGAGCCCTCCAAATTGATCACCAGCCAAGGTGAAGCTGTCAGCTGTGGTTTGCAGGCTACAGCTGTCTGCTTTACCCTAGCTGGCTATCAAAAATGGGGGGGACCCCACGTCGTTTATTTTAATTATTATTTTTTTGGGGGGCTAAATACAAGGCTAGGCACCCTTTAGTGCCACATGAAAGGCACTAAAGGGCGCCAGCTTAGAATATGCAGGGGGTGGGACGTTATATATGTTTGACATGTATCCATTCATCCATTGTAGCATTTTAGGCTGTGCGCCCACAATCGGGATTTGCAGCGTTTTGGGCGCAGAGTGTTTTCCCTGTGTCCATAACGCTGCATTGTGCAGTAGAAGCACAGTGGAAGGATTTTTAGAAATCCCATGCCCAATGTGCTTGCCCAATGTGCTTCTTTTCTCCGCCACATAAACTGACCTGTGGCGCAGCTTCCCGAGCCTCAGCATGTCAATTTATGCTGCGGAGATGAGTGTTCTCTGCAGGTAGCATAGAGCTCCACAGCGGCCTGAACCCAAATCGTGGGCATGGGCAGCTGCGTTCTCCCGTGGACAACACTCGCATCTCTGCAGGAGGCTTACACTGTGTACTAGACGCCGTGTCGCTGGCTCATGGCCACATAGCCTAAAAGTGAGACATTGGTTGCTACAGCAACATTTTTGTGAAGTACCTGTGGATTCAAAATGCTTATTATACTCCTGAATAAAATCCAGTTTCCAAAATGGGGTCACTTGTGGGGGTTTCTAATGTATAGGTACCCAAGGGGCCCTGCAAATGTGACATGGTGCCCGCAATTTATTTCAACTTTTCCAGAATTCAAATGGTGCTGCTTCCATTCCAAGCCCTCCCATTTATCCAAACAGAGGTTTTTGGCCACATGTGGGGTATCCCTGTGCTCATAAGACATTGGATAACAACCTGTTGGGTCCACGGTTTGTTGTTGTCTCTTGAAAAAGTGAGAAATTTGATGCTGAAGCAACATTTTTGTGAAAAAAATGAAAATTTTCAATATGGCAACCTAAGCTTATCAAATTCTGTGAAGTATTCGTGGATTCATACTGCTCACTATACACCTAGATAAAAGCCTTGAGGTGTCTTGTTTCCAGAATGGAGTCACTTGTGGGGGACCTCCACTGTTTAGGCACCTCAGGGGCTCTCCAAATGCAACCTGGCGTCCGCTACTGATTCCAGCCAATTTTGCAGTCAAATTGCACTCCTTCCCTTCCGAGCCCTGCCATGCGCCCAAACAGTTGATTTCCACCACATATAAGGTATCGCCAAACTCAGGAGAAATTGCACAATAAATGTTATGCTGAATTTTTTCCTTTTACTCTTGTAAAAAAAAAAGCTACCTGGTTGAAATAACAATTTTGTGGTAAAATTTTTTTTTTTTTTTTTTCATGGCTCAACGTTATAAAATTCTGTGAAGCACCTGGGGGTTCAGGGTACTCACCAAACATCTAGATAAATTCCTTGAGGGGCCTAGTTTCCAAAATGGGGTCACTTGTGCGGGGTTTCTGCTGTTTAGGTACCTTAGGGGTCCTCCAAATGTGACATGGTGCCCGCAATCGTTTTCAGCCAAATTTCCTTTCCAAAATTCAAATATTGCTCCTTTCGTTCCAAGCCCTCCCATTTGTCCAAACAAAGGTTTCAGACCACATGTGAGGTATCACCGCGCTCATAAAAAAGTGGTTAACAAACCTTGAGGTCAAATTTTTGGAATTACCTCTTGAAAAAGTGAGAAAATTGATGCTAAAGCAACATTTTTGAGAAAATTATTAAAATTTTCAATATGACAACGTAACGTTAACAAAATCTGTGAAGTACCTGTGGATCTAAAGTGCTCACTATACCCCTAGATAGAAGCCTTGAGGGGTCTAGTTTCCAAAATGGGGTCACTTGTGAGGGGTTTCTGCTGTTTAGGTACCTTAGCGGACATGTAAATGCAACATGGTGCCCGCAATCTATTTCAGCCAAATTTGCTTTCCAAAATTCAAATATTGCTCCTTCTGTTCCGAGCCCTCCCATTTGTCCAAACAGAGGTTTCTGACCACATGTGGGGTATCGGCGCACTCATAAGAAAGTGGGGAACAAGTTTTGGGGTCCATTTTGTTGTGTTAGGTCTTCTAAAAGTGAATAAATTTGGGTTAGAGCAACATTTTTAGGTAACATTTAATTTTTGCTTTTTTTCATTCCACATTGCTTTTGTTCATGTGAAGCACCTGAAGGGTTAATAAGCTTCTTGAATGTGGTTTTGAGTACTTTGGGGGGTGCAGTTTTTAGAATGGTGTCACTTTTGGGTATTTTTTGTCATCTAGGCCTATTGAAGTCACTTCAAATGTGATGTGGTCCCTAAAAAAATGGTTTTGTAAATTTTGATGTAAAAATGAGAAATCGCTGATAAACTTTGAACCCCTCTAACTTCCTAACAAAAAAAATTTTGTTTCCAAAATTGTGCTGATGTAAAGTAGACATGTGGAAATGTTATTTATTAACTATTTTGTGTCACAGAAATCTCTGGTTTAGGCTACTTTCACACTTGCGTTGAACGGTATCCGTTGCATTGCGTTGTGTAACGGATGCAACGGATGTGTTGCATATAGTGACACAACGGATGCAACGGATGCTGCAAAACAACGCAATTCGTTTTGATTTTTTTTTTTTTTTTTTCCCGGTTTTACCAGCGGCAGACTATAGTGAACGATCAGCTGATCGTTCCCTGCAGCCGGCCGCTGGGTGATCAGCTGATTGCTCCCAGTAGCCGGCCGCCGGGTGATCAGCTGATCGCTCCCTGCAGCCGGCTGCCGGGTGATCAGCTGATCGCTCCCGGCCGCCGGGTGATCAGCTGATCGCTCCCGGCCGCCGGGTGATCAGCTGATCGCTCCCTGCAGCCGGCCGCCGGGTGATCAGCTGATCGCTCCCTGTAGCCGGCCGCCGGGTGATCAGCTGATCGCTCCTGGCCGCCGGGTGATCAGCTGATCGCTCCCTGCAGCCGGCCGCCGGGTGATCAGCTGATCGCTCCCTGCAGCCGGCCGCCGGGTGATCAGCTGATCGCTCCCTGTAGCCGGCCGCCGGGTGATCAGCTGATCGCTCCTGGCCGCCGGGTGATCAGCTGATCGCTCCCTGCAGCCGGCCGCCGGGTGATCAGCTGATCGCTCCCTGCAGCCGGCCGCCGGGTGATCAGCTGATCGCTCCCTGCAGCCGGCCGCCGGGTGATCAGCTGATCGCTCCCTGCAGCCGGCCGCCGGGTGATCAGCTGATCGCTCCCTGCAGCCGGCCGCCGGGTGATCAGCTGATCGCTCCCTGCAGCCGGCCGCCGGGTGATCAGCTGATCGCTCCCTGCAGCCGGCCGCCGGGTGATCAGCTGATCGCTGTCACTTGCCGGCGCCCGGGCATGCCGGCGGGCGGGGCGCTCAGCTGAGCGCTGTGACTTGCCGGCGGCCGGGCATGCTGGTGGCCGGTCATTCAGCTGAGCGCTGTCGCTTGCCGGCAGCCGGGCGCTCAGCTGAACGTTCGGGCCACCGCGAGCCAAAATAAAGTTTGATTTAAAAAAAAAAAAAAAAAAAAAAAAAAAAAAGAGCATGCGCAGTGAAATCCAGAGGATTCCGCTGCTCAAAATAACGTTACATGCTTGCGTTGCTCCCGCTGGGCGGAAGCAACGGAGCGTCGCCCAGCGGAAGCAACGCAGCTCCTTTTGGTACAATCCGTCACCCATACAAGTCTATGGGAAACAGCGGAATCCGTTAACGGATTCCGCTGTTTCCCAAAAGGGCGGATTGTAACGGAAGGAAAATAACGCAAGTGTGAAAGTACCCTTAACGGTATAAAAATTCAAAAGTTGTAAATTGCTAAATTTTCAAAACTTTTGCCATATTCAATTTTTTTCTTCAATAAACGCAAAAAATATTGTCCTAAATTTGGTACTAACATGAAGTCCAATATGTGACGAAAAAACAATCTCAGAATCACCGGGATCCGTTGAAGCGTTCCAGAGTTATAACCTCATGAAGTGACACGGGTCAGAATTGCAAAATTTGGTCTGGTCATTAAGGTGAAAATTAGCTCCGTCACTAAGGGGTTAAAGGAAATCTATGCGTAGGATCAACCCTCCAAATTTATCTATGCAGGTCCAAGAAAGATGAATAATCAGGCTATGTGCCCACGCTGCGGAAAATGCGCGGATTTTGCCGCGGATTTCTCGCGGAAAAGCCGCGGATTTCCCGAAAATCTGCAGCACAGTTACTCCCCAGCCATTTCTATGGCATTTTGGAAATGCTGTGTCCACGCTGCAGATTTTTTCCGCAGCGGAAAGCGTGCGGATTTTCGTTCGGAAAAATCCGCAACATGTCAATTATTGTTGCGGATTTTCATCCGGATTTTGGCTTTAAAATTGGGAAAAAAAAAAATCTGCACCAAAATCCGCATCAAATTCGCGGCAATTCTGCGGTAAATCCGCACCTTTGAAAAGGTGCGGATTTTGCGGGAAAGCTGCGGATTTTGATGCAGAAAAATCCGCGGCTACATTCTCCAGTGGACACACAGCCTCAGAGCCAGCACTGCGGAGCACTGCCCTCCTATGTACAGGGAGTGATATTTTATAGAGTGTGCATCGCTTACTGCAGACTTGCTATGTTACTAGAGGCCATTAAACAACTGTTGAATGATAAATGTTTTGTGCTGGTGGTCAGTCCTTGTATGAATGTGAATTCAGAGTTAGCTGTCAATCACTATGTGTATTGGGGTCTCTGACTCTCCCTCCATAGATGATGGGTTTAGAGAAGCATCAGACACTTTGAATTTTAACACCCAGCCCTTTTGTTCTACTACTATTAGATACCGTACATCCTCTTTTTAGAGGCATCTGGCAGTAGCTTTCCCTCAATGTTTGTGTGTATGGGGGAGTTGGGACGGCCGGACACTCATTTGTATGTGTAGTAGTATTATTATTATGAGACACAAGAACATTGAACCAAAGCACATCTCGCATCAAAAATCAACGCCACTCCATATGGCACATAATATTAGGAAGAAGAAATGGAGCTTACAAGGCTGTTAATGTAAAAATATCCAAGTTTTTATTATACAAAATTCATATTATATTAAAATAGTTTCGATCAGTATAGAAAAAGTACATATACGGTGTTACATAGAGAAAAAGGTGAATTACCACACATAAGTGGGAGAGCAAAGGTGATAACACCCCAAATAGACATAAAGGGGCAAAGGGTCATAAATAAATATAGATGGCTGGCTAGTGACTATGGCACCTCTGTCTTAGTAACAACCATAATTCTATATAGCCCAATCAGCATAGATCCATAAGGCAGGACAGAGATTTGCCAAATATCAGGCTAATCATGACAAAAGTCACAGAATGACTAACAAATATGGCGCCCTCACCCTGGCTGGACACATGAAGTAGTGTAGCCAAATCGGCATAAGTCCGTTTTATGCCGGATAGGGATCGCCAGTACAAAGCCAGTCACATAGAGAAGACCCTAAGAACCCATAACTTACACATGGTTAAGAAGAGGGGCGAACACCAGAGCGTCCAGGACAGTGCCACGAGCCTTCCTACGCGCGTTTCGCACGGTTTACATCTGCTGGCTTCATCAGGGAAGGTGTACGGCAATTGCCGCTCAAGGACCTTATAACGGAAGTCGCTAGACTTCATTGGGTAGCCCATGACCTGGAAAATGTGTCCCAGCCAATCGGATCCCCGCCGCCGCGCACGCGCATCGCGCGCCCAACATCACACGCCCCTCAGCCGTCCAATGGGAGAGGGAGCCCGGAGCAAAAGGACACATGCTCCAAGGCCACCCCCATCCACAAAGGACTGCCAAGGGGCGGGCAAGGAAGGCGAGCGGCGCGCGCGCGGGTCACGGAGATCAGAGGGCGGGACACAGCTCCCAGCTAGAGTCCGTCAATCAGCCATCAGGTTGCCATGGCGGCGCGCACGCCAAAGCACGGCGAGAGTCCGCACCACGTCCCCGGCAATCCAGTGAGAGGGGACGCGGCGGACCCCCGGGCCCAGGGGTCCGCAGCATCCGCCCCCACCAAAAGGGACGCCGGGCAGGCAGCGGGGACAACAAGCCGCGCGATGGGAGCGCGCACAGCAACCAGAGGGCGGGACAGGCTAATAGCTGGAAATGAAAAATGTGAACAATACATAAGTATCCTTGCCATCCTATAGATAAGACCACAGGAATGCGATAACAATGGCATCAAACATATTACATAAAACCAGAGGGCAGGAGAATTATTATGAAGAGGTCTTCTTAAAGTGGCAGTACGTCCATATCATAACGGAATCATGTGCAAACAATTTCTCCAAAAAAATCGATGTCTGGTCCAAGTCCAACATGTCAACCACAATGGATAATAACTAGACAAGGTCCTATGAAGGCAAAAGAATTAAATTAGGAACACTGAAAATTAAGAATAGGGCCAAAAAAGAATAAAAAATAATTAAAAAATCCTAAATTAGAAAAAAAATCCTAAATTAAAAAAGAAGAAAGAATGGTGCAGTACATGATAAGAGCCACTCATAGAAACGGGGCGAAGTTTAGAGCCTCATTAAGGCCCTTTGGTGTAACCGTGTCCAAAATGGTAATCCATTTCAGTTCACGTTGGGCCAAAAGTCTTTTGACATTTCCCCCCCTAATCCCACAATGAATCACGTCGATACCCCTGACCATAAAGGATCTAGGGTTGCATCCATGGACCAATTTAAAGTGGCGCGGTATAGTTTTTAATTCTGCCACGTTGGTCGCTGTGGTTGCCGCCCGAATGTCCCTCACATGCTCCCTTACTCTTACTCTTAATTCACTTGACGTCATACCTATATAGATCATATTACAATCACATGTTGCATAATAGATGACGTTGATGGTAGTACAGGAGATATGTTCTCTTATAGGAAAATTTCTTCTCCCATCACTAGTATGGAAAGAAGAGCAGCGGGAGACATTCGGGCAGGAAACACAGCGACCACAAGGGAAGCAACCTTTAATAGGTCCAGACGAACCAAAAGAAATACTGGTCACTGGTGGTATGTAATGACTTTTGACCAAGTAGTCCTTAAGGTTTTTACATCGCCTGGCAGTCATCAAAGGTACAGGGGGTAGACGTGACTTCAAAGTGGGATCAGATTGAAGGATCGGCCAAAATTTAGTCAAAATTTCTCTCATCTCCTGCCATTTAACATTAAATGTTGAGATGAACCTTATATTTTCCACAGGCCTAGTTTCAGCTCTCCTCCCGTGAAGCAGATCATCCCTAGACACCGATCTTGCTCTCTGATAAGCTTGTTTCAGAGTGCGGTTCCCATACCCTCTGTTTTTGAACCTCATCCTTTGAAGTCACGTCTACCCCCTGTACCTTTGATGACTGCCAGGCGATGTAAAAACCTTAAGGACTACTTGGTCAAAAGTCATTACATACCACCAGTGACCAGTATTTCTTTTGGGTCGTCTGGACCTATTAAAGGTTGCTTCCCTTGTGGTCGCTGTGTTTCCTGCCCGAATGTCTCCCGCTGCTCTTCTTTCCATACTAGTGATGGGAGAAGAAATTTTCCTATAAGAGAACATATCTCCTGTACTACCATCAACGTCATCTATTATGCAACATGTGATTGTAATATGATCTATATAGGTATGACGTCAAGGGAATTAAGAGTAAGAGTAAGGGAGCATGTGAGGGACATTCGGGCGGCAACCACAGCGACCAACGTGGCAGAATTAAAAACTATACCGCGCCACTTTAAATTGGTCCATGGATGCAACCCTAGATCCTTTATGGTCAGGGGTATCGACGTGATTCATTGTGGGATTAGGGGGGGAAATGTCAAAAGACTTTTGGCCCAACGTGAACTGAAATGGATTACCATTTTGGACACGGTTACACCAAAGGGGGGGGGGTGGGTGGGGGGGGGGGGGGGGGGGGGGGGGGGGGGGGGGGGGGGGGGGGGGGGGTGGGGGGGGGGGGGGGGGGGGGGGGGGGGGGGGGGGGGGGGGGGGGGGGGGGGGGGGGGGGGGGGGGGGGGGGGGGGGGGGGGGGGGGGGGGGGGGGGGGGGGGGGGGGGGGGGTGGGGGGGGGGGGGGGGGGGGGGGGGGGGGGGGGGGGTGGGGGGGGGTGGGGGGGGGGGGGGGGGGGGTGGGGGGGGGGGGGGGGGGGGGGGGGGGGGGGGGGGGGGGGGGGGGGGGGGGGGGGGGGGGGGGGGTGGGGGGTGGGGGGGGGGGGGGGGGGGGGGGGGGGGGGGGGGGGGGGGGGGGGGGGGGGGGGGGGGTGGGGGGGGGTGGGGGTGGGGGGGGGGGGGGGGGGGTATTGTTCACATTTTTCATTTCCAGCTATTAGCCTGTCCCGCCCTCTGGTTGCTGTGCGCGCTCCCATCGCGCGGCTTGTTGTCCCCGCTGCCTGCCCGGCGTCCCTTTTGGTGGGGGCGGATGCTGCGGACCCCTGGGCCCGGGGGTCCGCCGCGTCCCCCCTCACTGGATTGCCGGGGACGTGGTGCGGACTCTCGCCGTGCTTTGGCGTGCGCGCCGCCATGGCAACCTGATGGCTGATTGACGGACTCTAGCTGGGAGCTGTGTCCCGCCCTCTGATCTCCGTGAGCCGCGCGCGCCGCTCGCCTTCCTTGCCCGCCCCTTGGCAGTCCTTTGTGGATGGGGGTGGCCTTGGAGCATGTGTCCTTTTGCTCCGGGCTCCCTCTCCCATTGGACGGCTGAGGGGCGTGTGATGTTGGGCGCGCGATGCGCGTGCGCGGCGGCGGGGATCCGATTGGCTGGGACACATTTTCCAGGTCATGGGCTGCCCAATGAAGTCTAGCGACTTCCGTTATAAGGTCCTTGAGCGGCAATTGCCGTACACCTTCCCTGATGAAGCCAGCAGATGTAAACCGTGCGAAACGCGCGTAGGAAGGCTCGTGGCACTGTCCTGGGACGCTCTGGTGTTCGCCCCTCTTCTTAACCATGTGTAAGTTATGGGTTCTTAGGGTCTTCTCTATGTGACTGGCTTTGTACTGGCGATCCCTATGCGGCATAAAACGGACTTATGCCGATTTGGCTACACTACTTCATGTGTCCAGCCAGGGTGAGGGCGCCATATTTGTTAGTCATTCTGTGACTTTTGTCATGATTAGCCTGATATTTGGCAAATCTCTGTCCTGCCTTATGGATCTATGCTGATTGGGCTATATAGAATTATGGTTGTTACTAAGACAGAGGTGACATAGTCACTAGCCAGCCATCTATATTTATTTATGACCCTTTGCCCCTTTATGTCTATTTGGGGTGTTATCACCTTTGCTCTCCCACTTATGTGTGGTAATTCACCTTTTTCTCTATGTAGCACCGTATATGTACTTTTTCTATACTGATCGAAACTATTTTAATATAATATGAATTTTGTATAATAAAAACTTGGATATTTTTACATTAACAGCCTTGTAAGCTCCATTTCTTCTTCCTAATAGTATTATTATTATTTATTATTATTATTATTATTATTACACCATCAATTCCATGGCGCTTTACATGTGAAAGGGGTGTACAGAATAGGGACAAGTACAATAATCATAAACAATACAAGACACAGACAGGTACGGGAGGATAGAGGTCCCTGCCCGCGAGGACTCAGTCTACAAGGGATGGGTGAGGATACAGTAGGTTAGGGTAGATTTGATTGTGCGGCGCTGTATCAGACTGAGGGTGACGGCAGGTTGTAGGCTTGTCGGAAGAGGTGGGTCTTCAGGTTCCTTTTGAAGGTTGTCAAGATAGGTGAGAGTCTGATCTGTTGTGGCAGAGTGTTCGATAGTATGGGGGAGGCACGGGAGAAATCTTGGATGGGATGGTGGGAAGAGGAGATGAGAGGGGAGTAGAGAAGGAGATCTTGTGAGGATCGAAGGTTATTTGCAGGTAAGTAGCGGGAGACTAGGTCAGAGATGTAGGGAGGAGACAGGTTGTGGATGGCCTTGTAGGTCATGGTTAGTTAGTGTTTTGAACTAGAGTCGTTGGGCAATGGGAAGCCAGTGAAGGGATTGGCGGAGAGGTCAGGGAGTAGTGGGGAGACAGGTGGATTAGCCGGGCAGCATAGTTTAGAATAGATTGTAGGGGTGCGAGATTGTTAGAAGGGAGGCCATAGAGCAGGAGGTTGCAATAATCCAGGCGGGAGATAAGTGCATGTACTAGGGTTTTTGTGTATGGCCAGTGTTAGGCTATGTGTGCACGTGTGCGCTCTGCACCGCACCTAAAAGGTGCGCTTCAGAGCGCAGCTGAAAAGCTCCGTTCTGAAGCGCATGGTGCCGGCAGAGAACGTGCGCTCTGCCTGCAGCTCCTGCCATAGACAGAGCAGGAGCTGCCGGCAAAGCGCATGGAAGAAGTGACATGTCACTTCTTAGAACGCGCGCTTCAGGCAGCAGCCGAAGCGCTGCGCTCTAAGACGCCACGTGCGCACGGCCCCTGCACAATCTCCATAGATTATGCAGGGGACGCAGGACGCATGCAGTTACGCTGCGCTACAAAGCGCAGCGTAACTGCATGAATTACGCACACGTGCGCACATAGCCTTAGTGGTAGCTGGTTCACCTAGTAAACATCTAATGTGTGTGACCAGCTTATCTCCTGTTTGATTCTTCTCATGGCTGAAAACTATAGAACCAGTCTTGGTAAAATTCTCTGCACTCGATGCATCTTCTCCCTGACAGGTGCCATAAGGGGAAGTCGGGGCATCCCCATAAAAATCAGCAAACTCTATGGGTTTAACCCACAACCTTTGGATGTATATGGCCATCATCACGGTCATACTTGATAGGAAAGCATTTTTACATCTGTAGGGGTTACATCCCTCGGGTCCCTACTGATCTCCGGAATGAGACACTCCTGTTCCCTGTTCTCCCATGGCTCACTTAAGTGGACTTGTGTCTCCATTACTTGCACAGCAGATGGTGGTCTGCAGGAGAAAGGCTAAAGGGGCCTCTGACACTTCCTTAACGGGATCAGCAGGTCACAGTCTTTGGCCCTTCAGTCAATCATATTTTTCTGGCATAACTGTGGAATAAGCCTCACAATTAACACTTCAGAATACCCCTTTTGATGATATATGTGTAGTGCAGGTCAGACTGTCCTATGTAGCAGAGCTGAGTTATCATTTCACTCTTGGCACAACTTATCATGTCTGCATTGCGGGTGTCAAACAACATCATCAGCTCTGCTGCATTGTTTACTTTTACGCATCTTTGTATTAATGCACTGAGAAGGAAAGAGGGAAACTCTTCTTATCTAGAAAAGGAAGGAAATAAGACTGTATATATCTCAGCGGGGGTCCGCCCTGGACTGCGTCATGAGACTGGTGTGTGTACTGGGGCTCTTCACCCATCAGTTGTCAGTTAGGTGGAAGGTCAGCGTTCACACAAGTCATAAGCTGCCCTGTGCTTTTTCTCTACTTTAGGAAAATAATTTTCTCATTTTGTATGTGACTATTCTACAGAGTTAAGGACACAGACATGTAAATTGATTTGTGTTTTTCACTTTGACATAATCTTACTCCACTAACAGCCACGTGTGTGGATTGACATTAAGATCGCTTGGTCGCATCAATGCATTTTCTATGGTATCATGCTGCGATCTTCTGTGACATTCACAAATTTTTCCTAATGTGCTGGATTTTCTGTCGTTAGTTGCAAGTTGTGTGTGTGAGCTATTTGCCATGCGTTCCTATGTGACGGCAATGTGCATGTGACTTGTCTGCGATTTGACGACTATTTTACAGCAAATTCGCAGCATTAAAATACTGGCACAATATGTCACTGAGCAGCCACATTCATACATCTGTGAATAAAAATCAAAAAGGTCCGTGGAGCCTCTGTGAGGAGTCTCGACACGGAACATAGCCAGATATCCCACTGGGAAGGACCTAGCCAAGGAGTGTCTGGTCTACTAGGCATTGCTCCCACCTGGCCAGAATCCTACTCCACACTGAGTGGCAATACCCCGAAACAGCTGTCTGCGGATGGATACCTGGCCTTGGTATTTCCCTTGTCATATCTATAAACTCGTCAAGAACTGGATATTGACGAAAAGGGCCACTTAATATGGTGGTCTCCTAAAAAGAGCCACTCCTTGGCTAGGTCATTCCCAGAGGGATATCTGTATATTTTTTGTGTCAAGACTCCTAACAGAGGCTCCACGGACCTTTTTTGATTTGCATACTTCCCAGGGGGCAATGCACCTAGGATTTCACTGCGTTGAGCGCCTTTGCTGGCTGCCGGCAGTGTTTTTTCTGGCTGGTCTCCCCGAGATCAGTGATTGTTTTGTCATACATCTGGGAATCATATACCGTATGTGTTCTGTTGGTGCTTTTTAGTGACGGGCGGACCTAACTGTAAAAGCCCGGATCCACACGGTTTCAAAGTTGCCCGGGTGCTGTGTCCAGGATACCAGTTGTTTGATCCAGATGTGGTACTCGAGAAATTAAAATAAAAAAAATATGAATGAAGCGAGCGCTTCATACTTGCTGAGGCTCCGCTTCAGCTGTAAACTGCTCCCGCGCGGCTGTACGCTGCTCCTGCAGTCTCCCTGGGCCGCACATCATTGCTCATACATATGCACTGCTTTCCCCGCCCACCGGCCATCGTGGCGTCTGATTGTGTGCAGTCAGACGTGCCCCCAGCATCTACCTACAACTAATGAAAGGCACTGTCTGCGGGTCAGAATCATGATTCATGCAGCAGGAGGCTCAGGATGAGCAGAGGAAGAAACATCGCGGACGCAGGTCATCCTGAGCCCACCTGCTGCATGAAGCTAAGCTCTGCATAACCCCTCAAACACCCCCTGATTGGCATCAGCTTGTGTACGCTGTACATTGTCAACAAGCTGCCAATCAGTGGTTGGGTTGATGTTACACGGATTAACTGGATTGCCTGGCATGAGACATCAAGGGCTGTAGTTATAATCCCCTGCTGATAAAAAACTGATTGTATTGAAACAGCAGCACAAAGTCTAGTAAAGGCCCCGTCACACTAAGCAACATCGCTAGCAACATCGCTGCTAACGAACAACTTTTGTGACGTAGCAGCGATGTTGCTAGCGATGTTGCTGTGTGTAACATCCAGCAACAACCTGGCCCCTGCTGTGAGGTCGTTGGTTGTTGCTGAATGTCCTGGGCCATTTTTTAGTTGTTGCTGTCCCGCTGTGAAGCACAGATCGCTGTGTGTGACAGCGAGACAGCAACAACTAAATGTGCAGGCAGCAGGAGCCGGCTTCTGCGGAGGCTGGTAACCACAGTAAACATCGGGTAACCAAGAAGCCCTGTCCTGGGTTACCCGAAATTTACCTTTGTTACCAGCCGCCGCAGCTCTCACTGTCAGTGCCGGCTCCTGCTCTGTGCACATGTAGCTGCAGGACACATCGGGTTAATTAACCCGATGTGTGCTGTAACTAGGAGAGCAAGGAGCCAGCGCTAAGCAGTGTGCACTGCTCCCTGCTCTGTGCACATTTAGCTGCAGCACACATCGGGTAATTAACCCGATGTGTGCTGTAGCTAGGAAAGCAAGGAGCCAGCGCTAAGCGGTGTGCACTGCTCCCTGCTCTGTGCACATTTAGCTGCAGCACACATCGGGTAATTAACCCGATGTGTGCTGTACTAGGAGAGCAGGGAGCCAGCGCTCAGTGTGCGCTGCTCCCTGCACGTGTAGCTGCGTGAGCTGGTAACCAAGGTAAATATCGGGTTGGTTACCCGATATTTACCTTAGTTACTAAGCGCAGCATCTTCCACGCGGCGCTGGGGGCTGGTCACTGGTTGCTGGTGAGCTCACCAGCAACTCGTGTAGCCACGCTCCAGCGATCCCTGCCAGGTCAGGTTGCTGGTGGGATCGCTGGAGCGTCGCAGTGTGACAGCTCACCAGCAACCTCCTAGCAACTTACCAGCGATCCCTATCGTTGTTGGGATCGCTGGTAATTTGTTTAGTGTGACTGGACCTTAAGTCACACATCCCTGGAATCAAGCTCTATGCCCCTACATTATGCAGCTCTCAGATTATAGTGGAAGAGCCTGCCAGCAGATGCCCTGTAAAGGTAGTCAGGCAGGACAGAATGATGGTTCAAACCAAATATAAGTGCTCGGGAAGTAGGTGTTGAAGCTGCACTTAAATGTTTGTCCACATCAACGAAGCATTGAGTACCAGTGCTTGGTTTGAACAGTCATTGTGTGCTGACCGTCCCTTTTGTAAGGGAACCTGTCACCAGGTGTTTCCCTTGTGAGCTGCGGCCACCACCAGTGAGCCCTTATATACTGCATTTCAGAATACATAAGAGCCCAGGCCGCGCTGTAGAACGTAAAAAACACTTTTATAATAATCACCTAGGGGTTGGTCCGGTCTGATGGGTGACCGCCGTCCTTCTGCCCAGCCCCGTGTGGATGACACTTCCTGCGTCATTTACACAGCGTTCTCCATAGCGCTCCTGCACATGTGCACTTTTATCTGCCCGGCTGAGGGCAGCGCAAAGTACTGTGATGTACAGGTGCGAGAAAAGGTCAAAGACCGGCCTGCATGTGCATTACTGTGCTGTGATCTGCCCTCAGCCGGGCAGATCAAAGTGTGCATGTGCAGGAGCGCAATGGAGACCTCTCTGTGAATGGCGCCAGACTCTCCATGCTCATGGTGCTGGGCAGGAGGATGGCGATCACTCAAGATGGAGGAGGCGCCAGACCAAGAGCAGCGACACCCATCAGAACCGACCGCCGCCTAGGGGAGTGTTATAAAGGTGTTTTTTACGTTATACAGAGCGGCCTGGGCTCTTATATACAGCATTCCAGAATACTGTATATAATAAGGGCTCACAGGTGGTGGCCGCAGCTTATAGGGGACAAATCTGGTGAGAGGTTCCCTTTAAGTCTTGAATATACTGTATAATGTTGGCTCTGACAAGGTTTGCATAGTGTGTAGTCATCTACTGACCATCGGTTACACTTCCTACTTTCAGAAGATGTTTAGGTCTTCACTTTTGAGCTTGCTGCCTACATTGTCTTTCTCTGTAAGGGAAGTAAAAACCTGACAGATAATGTTTGGCTATGTGCTCACGCTGCTTTTTTGTGTGCTTCTTTTCTGCACATAAAAAATAATGTTTTCGCAGGAAAAACGCAGCAGAAAAAGGTGCATTTTTTTATTTTGTGCTTTTTTTTTTTTTTTATTATATAATTTTTTTCCTGCCTTTTGTGCTTTCTTTTTAGTCATGGCGATCGCAGGGGGTTCAGGGGCTGTACCCCTGCGATCACTGCCGGGTCTCTGGTTGATGTTATAGCCAGGGCTTAGCTCTCACTGCTCCCAGCAATTTAACCCCCTAAATTCTGTGATTACTGTGATCGCAGCATTCAGGAGGCAGGGAATCACTTACCTCTCCCTGGTGCTCAGGTCCCTGTAATGCGATCATAGGTACTCTCACTGCCATGGTAACCCTGGGTCGTCACCACAACAACCCCGGGTTACTGAGCTACGGAGAGCCTCACAGACCATGCTGTATGCATGGTGTGTGAGGCAAAGTGCCGGGATATAACCGCTGTAGTGATAAAACATTGCAGGGATTATAAAAACGTGGGAAATAAACACAAACAATTGACATGCTGCTTCTTTTTTTTTCTGCAACAAAATCTGCAAGGAAAAAAGCAGCGTGGGCACAGCAAGTCACGATTCACATAGACTTTGCTGAGATGCTTTTTCCTTGCTGTTAATGATTTAAAATAAGCAAGGAAAAACAAAAGCCACGAGTGCACATAGCTCATTCTATAAAAAATGAGCAAAAACCAAGGCGGTTGACAAAACAGTCAGGAAAAAAAAAACGGCAAGTGTTTTTAGTGTGGGTGGGTGTGATTGGGACTGTGAAGGTACGGTTTTATTAGCATGGATTTGCATAAAACCAAGGCAAAAACCATGCTAAAATGCTGCAAAAACGACATGTGTAAACAATGCCTTACAAAAAAATTTCAGGAAAATCTGTGTTGCTCTTTGAAAAGCAAATCTAAGGCTTGTTTGTGTTCTTGCCCTGCTTTCTTGTGATACTGTATGTGCAAAAGGAAGACGGAGCCATGGATCAGAAGATCTAATACATTTTTGTGGCTGTCTGATCTGGTCAGGACAGTATCAGGAAGTAAGACCGCTCCGTGATGTCTGCCTCACACCACTTTTTTGTGGTCTACTTGACATATCCGCTTGTACTGTAAAAATAGTATTTAAATAGATGCATTTTTATTTACATAGCTTTTCCCCATTATATTCTATGAGAAATTGGTTTCCACTTGATGTAAGTCTGTGTCTCTTAAAATATTCATCCTTTAAAAAAAACAAACCAAAACAAAAACGAAACGGATGAAAGACTGATTATTATATATATATGTATCTCGATCTCTCTCACTATGTAATAAACTATGTAAGTGGCAAAAAAGAGTTTAACAAAAATATACTAAATAACATTTGTGCAGTCTATGTATTTGTTCTAAGAAATTAAATTGCCTCCATCAGATCCCCCTTCATAGATGACCTCAAATCTGACCTAATAATGTTAAGGCTAGAGCACAACCTCTCTACAGTAACTTGGGTTGGAGGCAAAGCCGTAACCACATGGGCAACATCTATAACAATTTCCAGGTATAATGGAATTGCCTCATGCACAGTCAGTTTTGATGAACGGTGGAATTTTTCTATTTGAGAGCAAGTGAAAAATTTTGCTGAAATATGGTCAATCTGCTGCTAAAGGAGACGGAGTGAAATCTTTTTCCTTGCGGCAATGCTTTGCCTGTTCCATGTCATCCAAATACTTATCAAAGTTAAACTCCTCATCTGATGAGGATGAAGATATGGCAGCAGTAGCACTGTCAGGCCCCAAGTCCTCTTGCGCCTGGCATTCCTGCTATCTCAGTCAGAGCTTCTTTTCCTTTAATAAGCTGTTGATCATCAAGCAGTATACAAGGACTTGGGTCCACATAAACAGCTGCCAGAAGAATATTATTTTCCAATAGCTGTGTGTCTATCCGTTTCATTGAAGCAGAAATGCCATCTGCGATTAAACCTCCTCTTTGGAACAGGCAAAATAGCAAGTTCTTCCACTCCCTTATGAAAATGCCAGGAGTTAAATCCTCAGCTTTTAATTGTTTAGTCACGGTAAGTGGGTGATTAAGCAATTCCTTCAATTCAGCCACCTGTGTCCATTGACCTTCATTTAGGGTTACCTGAGGGTTCGCCATATCTATAAGAAACGGTTAGAGTTCAAGCAATTGCTCAATCATTAAATAAGTGCTGCCCCACCGAGTGGCTTGATCGTCAATTGCCCCTTTTCCAGCATGTCTCTTAAAGATGGAAATTAATTTTAGGGGTTCTGGCAGCAATAACCAATTTCCTCACTTTTCCATTCAGATTTCCAGCATGTCCCGCTTGCAGACTATAGGCCGCTTTATACGCAACAACATCGCTAACGAGATGTTGTTGGGGTCACGGAATTCGTGACGCACATCCGGCCTAGTTAGCGACGTCGTTACCTGTGACATGTACGAGCAACCGCTAACAATGCAAAATACTCACCAAATCGTTGACTCATTGTCCATTTCCCAAATATCGTTGCTGATTTTGAACTCGGGTTGTTCGTTGTTCCTGAGGCAGCACACATCGCTACGTGTGACACCCCAGGAACGACGAACAACGCCGTACCCGTGTCCTCCGGCAACGAGATGGGCGTGACTTTCATGCGTCCGCTCTTCGCTCCTCCGTTTTTATTGGACGCCTGCCGTGTGACGTTGCTGTGACGCCGCACGAACCACCCCCTTAGAAAAGAGGCAGTTCGCCGTCCACAGTGAAGGTAAGTATGTGTGACGGGCACTAGCAATTTTGTCCGCCACGGGCAGCGATTTGTCCATGACGCACAAACGACGGGGGCGGGTGCGAACGCTAGCGACATCACTAGCAATGTCGCAGCGTGTAAAGCCCCCTTATCTGTTATTGCCAGCTGCAGCATGTGCACAACACAGCGCATGTGATGAATATGAAAGTGTTTTGAAGCAGCTTCAACAAGATCATGTAATCCTAAAGTATCATTTTGCTGTTCTTCTGTTGTATCTGTCTGTTCCTCAGTTACATGAACAGCACTGTGGCTCCATCTCACACATACTAAATCCTAAATTTTCTTCTAGATGTTCATTACTCTCATTCATCATTTTAATTGTACTTATGTTTGAAGCATTGTTTTGTGAGGATCCGGTTTTGGGCTCAAAAAACGGATCCTCACAGAGAATGAGCATATCAGTTTGTGGCGTTTTTCTAATCTGCTTTTGCTATTGAAAATATTATCTATGAGCTCAAAAACCTTCCATGTGATGCGTTTTTTTTTAAAAAGCTGATCCTGCTTTTGCAGCTGAAAAATGTATCCTCAAAAAACGCAGCAAAAACGCTGTGTGTGAATGCAGCCTTAGATCAGGAATAGAACAGCCATTTATATAACGTTTCCAAATTCCTATGAAAAATATTCAGCACATTCTGCGTTGAACTACTGTCCCCAATTATATATTTTAGGAGTCGGTCCATTTTATTCCGACTCCACCAAAATGAACTCCGACTCCACGACTCAGACTCTACAGTCCTGCGGCAAACGTGACCAACTCCCCACATTGTCCACGAGGCTGGGGTTGGAGACCCCCATTCTAGAGAATTACAATGCCACTTTTGGGGCCGGTATCTATCAGACATTTATAACATGTTACAAGTTTGTGACTTGAGACACTCAAGTTTGTTGGAAAGGTGGACATGGCTTTATGGGTATATGCACCCGATGACTTTTGCAGCTCTGGAATCCGTCTTAAAAAGTGCTAAAAGAATAAAAATTGTCAAAAGAATAATCATATGCATAGCCATGTAAAAAAGACTTGCTGTGCATAGAATCAGCAAGCTGATAGATGTTACCCGATTCAAGGGGAAGCATGTATCGGACACTGGCGGCATGATTGGAAACATAGGCCGCCAGGGATAGAGCTGCACAGGAGACCGGTCAGACAGAAGGGTCCTCAGCGGCTTCTCCCCTCCTGTTACCCTGGAGAGGCAGGTCAATACTGGTGTGCGTGTATGGGGTGAAACCATTCACAGGAGGAGAAGCCAACCAGTCCCTCATGCGTCTTGTTCTCCGACAGCTATGAGGCCCTGTGCGCACGCTGCGGATTTGCCGCGGAATTGCTGCAGAAAATGTGTCTAACATTGCTGCAGTCATTCCCCAGCAAATCCTATGGGTTTTAAAAAATGCTGTGTGCACACTCTGCGTTTTTTATTTACCCGCGGATTTTCCACTGCAGAATTAATGTGCATGTCACTTCTTTTCTGCAGGTACCTGCGGTTTTTGCCATAGGTAATAGTAAAAATCCGCAGGGACCAACCTGCGGAAAATCCACGGCAAACACGCATGCGGATTTCGCTGCGGTTTTTTACCACGGGTACGGGATTCTTTAACAGGCTCCGGATTTTTCTAAAGAAAAAGGCACTTTCTAGTGCGCACATAGCCTTAAACTGTTTTTCTCTGAAACGCTGCAGTGTTTGCAGTATGGCAATATATGAGAGGTTGTGTCCACTTACCTACCATGGGGCCTGTCATACCCTGTTTATGTGGGAGAACCCCAATTCTATACGCAAAGATTGACCTGTACATGGGATATCATCGTTATCAGCAGCACGTCACCTGTCACATGGGCACCTGAGGAATTAGGCTATGTTCACACAGGACGTTTTTGCTGTTTTTTTGGCAGGAAAACCTGACCTCTTGGCAGTAAAAAAAAAAAAAAAAAAAAAGCTGTTTTTTGCTGTCTTTTTAGTTTGTCATTTATGCAATCTCAATGGTTTTGTTGCTAATGTAAAGATCAGCTTTTTATTAGCATGGATTTGCATAAAACCAATAAAGAAAAAAAAATTACAAAAAAAACCCGCAGCAAAAACTCCCTGTGTGAACA
Organism: Anomaloglossus baeobatrachus; assembly: GCF_048569485.1. NCBI lineage: Eukaryota > Metazoa > Chordata > Amphibia > Anura > Aromobatidae > Anomaloglossus > Anomaloglossus baeobatrachus. The sequence goes on along the minus strand of NC_134355.1, from coordinate 462,707,332 downwards.
TAACGTTAGTGTTTTCCTAGTTAGTCGGGTGATTGCTAGCCTATTTACACTGGCCAATAGGTGGTAACATTTCATGTTCCTGATTAGCCTATGTACATGGGCCTTTGGCTACATCCGTATGTTGTCCAATTTTTTTCCTCAGACAGCGCACCAACCCATAGTTTCATGGCTCTAGACACATATCTGTGGGATTCGGAGCAGGTCCTCATGTTTGTGGATCAGAATCGGCCATACAAGTAAATAGGAATCCGTGAAAGGCAGATACAATCAGAATGCTTCCGACTTTCTTCCATGTCTCTCGGATTTGTTGCTCTCAATGTGAGAATAATTTAAATTAAAATAAATGATTAAAAAAAAAAATCCTGAGAATCCTTTCATTGGATTTGCTTGGGTACAAACACTTCTCTTCAGGGAAATTTAAAGCGCAATAAGTGGGAGGAAAATTGATGCCTCCAGAAAATAAATGTGTGAATCTGGTTCTTTTAATTATTTTATCACCATCTTTAAAGCGCACCAATTACCAGGATTTTTGATATATAACCTGTTGTGAATACATTTTCCAGTTTGGGACTCCCTCTTGTGGTCAGTGCTGGCGGTGCAGTTGACTTGTGGAATGAGAGCCACACACCTGTAGAGGACTGGCAATCAGGCCTTTCAGATTGGGACTATATAACTGAGTAGTTTTCTCCTGTTACTTGCCGGTGCTCAATTGATTTCCTGTGTTTTTAGGACATTCTGAAACCAGCCCTGCTCTCTACCAGAACTCCTCTCAAGATAAGTTGGTCTTTGTACCGCTGCTTATTGTTTCCACTTTCTTGTTGTTTTTTCTGTTTTGATACTATTGCTTGATTCCTATTTTGTGTCGAGTTCCTGGTAGAATTGGATCATTCCCTGCTGGGAGTGTCTGTATATTTAGCTCCATGATTCTGCAATGTATTGTGTTTTTGTCATGCTTGGTATTACATTCAGTCACTCATCTATATTGGTGTTTTTGGATCCCAGTAACATCAGAGTACTGATATAGTGGGGGAGAGGCCGTGTGGTCTCAGGGTTTTTGCATGTCGGGCGGGCTGAGATTTTTTAGGGTTTTTACGGCTGCAGACAGTGCTGTTTCCTATCCTTTCCTATAAAGATAGTTTGGGTCTCATCTTTGCTGAATCTGTGTTCTAGCTTTGTATTGTGTTTTCCTATATCACCGTAGTCTTTACATGTGGGGGGGGGGCTATCTATATTTTTGGGGATTGCTCCTAGGCAGATTAGCATTTCTTATTTCTATCTGTAAGAATATTTAGTTCTCGTAGGCTCGTCCCACGGCTTCTAGTTGTGTGTCAGGATTAGGTCTGCAGTCCGTTAAGGTTCCAGCCACTCTGGTTACTTTTTGGGTTTCCGCATTTTTTGATCCTCCTCGGTCCCTGAATCATAACATAACCTAAAGTCAGTGCCAGTATGGCACTATCAGGCTTATTCTATACATACCTGTAGTGGTCAGCTCGGATGTATAGGTTTTGAAATCCAAGAAAGTAAAGTTTATAAAATCGGCAGCTGCTTGAGTGACAGCAGCTGAGGATCAGATAATATCTCGGGGGAATTCATAGTTATCCCCTCCCCCTGTTAGAATTTAGTATAAGTATTATACAGCCAACAAAGCTGATACCAGGAAGCAGCATTTGTCTGGCTGAGGCCCTGCCCCTTCTGGTCACAAGGGTATGACCTCACGACAGGTCCTGCAAGGTCTGTTGTATAATACTTATGCTAATTGTAACAGGAGGAGGGGATATCTATGAATACCTCCCCAGATATTATCTGCTCCTCAGCTGCTGTCACTCAAGAAGCTGATGATTTTAGAAACTTTACTTTCTTGGATTTCAAAACCTAAACATACCAGCTGACAATAGAATCAGCCTGATAGTGCCAGTATAGCACTAGCTTTTGGTTATATACGAGAATCCTGGTAATTGGTTCCCTTTAATGCGGGGGGCTGGTGGAGCAGCACAATGAGCCTGATTCATCTTTTCTGATTTATTAATGTTGCTTTTCTTTTGTCTTGTTGTATTCGGTGTTATTTGCACCAATTTCTGTAACATGGCGCACGCAGTTAATGAATTTGGCGTACAATCAAAAGTGCTCTTTATTTGCGCTCTCAGCTGGGTTTTAGCACCAAAGTCTCAAATCCGTTGAAAGTTCAGACAATGCGCCAAATTGAAACCTCCTCTAGACACCCTACTCCAGAAGGATGGGGGGGGGATAAAGAGAAATACACAAAAAAGCTACATTTAGTAAAAGTGGAGTTCATGAATCTGTCTAAAACAGGATAAGCAAAGCTGTTGAGGGAAAAAATAAAAGACAAATTAAATGTCAGTATAGGATCACAAATACAAATGAAGGAAATTACTCCAGAGTAGTGGAGAAATGGCAACGATTAGTGGAGGCCGCAGTTTAATATGCCCACTCCTTTAGGGTATGTGCGCACTAGGCGTTTTTTTCACGCTGCGTTTTTATGTGCGTTTTTGTCTCAAAAAACGCACCCGCGGCTAAAAAAAACGATTTGGTGCGTTTTTTGCTGCGTTTTTGCTCACTGCGTTTTTAATCAGTGCACAATGCCATTAAAGATTGTTGATGAAAAAAAAAAAAAGGTCTGATGTCATTTCCTTCTTCAAAATGTTCATTGTATGCAGGAGAGCATACAGCTGCAGAACTAGTGTATGCAGGAGAGCAGACAGCAGCTGCAGAACTACAAGGCTCAGCATCCTCCATCCAGGACTGTATGCAGTTTTTTGCCCAAAAAGAAAAAAAAATGACATGGGCTTCGCCATATTTTTGTATGCTAGCCGGGTACAGCAGGCAGGTACGGGCTGCCCCCAACCCCCAGCTGCCTATTTGTACCCGGCTGGGAACCAAAAATATAGAGAAGCCCTTTTTTTTTAATTATTTCATGAATTTCATGAAGTAATTAAAAAAAAAAAATGACGTGAGCTTCGCCTAATTTGAGTCCAGCCGGGTACAACTAGGCAGCTGGGGATTGGAATCCTCAGTGCAGGGTGCCCAAGCTTTCTGGGCACCCCCACTGCGAATTGCAGTCCGCAGCCACCCCAGAAAATGGCGCTTTCATACAAACGCCATCTTCTGGCGCTGTATCCAACTCTTCCAGCTGCCCTGATGCCGGGTGGCTAGCTGGGTAATAATGGAGTTAGGGCTAGCTGTATATTATCAGCTAGCCCTAAGCCCGAAATTCATGGTGTCACGCCAATATTAGACATGGCCACCATGAATTTCTAGTAATGATAAAAAAAAAACACAACGCACAGAAAAATATTTTTATTAGAAATAAAACACAACACAATTAGTGACTCCATCTTTATTGAAATAAAGAACCCCCCTCCGCAGTAATCCTGGGTCAAGGGTCCCGCGCCATCCAATCCGGATCCAATATCATCTGATCGGTTTGCTGGAAGGCATACCGATCAGATGATGTCAGGTTAAAGGAAGTGAATCACATCACACATCAGCTGATGCATCAGTAGAAAAAAAAATACTTATGTGCTGTGCTGATTACCGGCAGCTCCTGGAGCAATCGATTGGACAGGAGTCTGATCCTGTCCGATCGCTGCAGGAGCTGCCGGTAATCAGCTGATGAAGTCCCCTGACGGCAGGATCAGCTGATAGCCGGCCGGGCGCGAAAAAGCTGGCCAGACTACGATCAGCTGATGCGTCAGGTGACTGCATCAGGTGATCCACCGCCAGGTCCTGCAAGCAAGGTCCTGCCCCGGGGAGACTGCACACAGCCAGAGCGGCGGTACCGAGACAGGGGCTGGGAGCGGGCATGGCACCGGGACCCTGCAGACAGGTGAGTATAAATGACATTTTTTTTTTTTTTCTACTGTTCACTTTGGTTTTCGCCGCTGCCTCCACCTCCCGCCCAGACATGGCGCCGCACGGAGCTGACATGCACAGGACGGGAGGTGGAGGCAGCGGTGACGGTACCGGGAGGATTCATGCTTCTGTGTTTACCAACAGAAGGAATCCTCTTCCTGTACACGTCACTGTAGTGCCCACCCCTTGCGTTTACAGCTGCGTTTTTAGTCATAGAAACGCAGCTATATGCGTTTTTCATTGCGTTGTTGAACATCTCATTGAACTCAATGAGTGAAAAACGCAGAAATAATTGACATGCTGCATTTTTGTGGTCACCACAAAAACGCAGCTACAAAAAAACGCTGTGTGCGGACAGCACTTCTGAAAACCCATAGACATTGCTGGGGAAGCAATGTCACTGCGTTTTCAGCACAAAAACGCAGCAAAAACGCCTAGTGCGCACAAGGCCTTATAGCTCTGCTTGCTGTTTACAATTTGGCTTAGCGTTTTTGTTTGCAGTTAAAGGAATCCATGGTTCCAGGATTCCTGCTGTGAACGTTTGACCTGAATGTGGCTTGGTGAGACTTTGAACTTCCTTGGATTCTTTACAGTGAGAGTAATTCCCAATGTGCGAGACTGTCCAGCAGGAAAGTAAATACAGTACAAAGAAAAACTTTTGCTTACAAAGACAGGGTCATATGAGTATTTTTTGTGATTGCTCCCCCCCCTTCCTTGAGTCAGTTGAGAGTGAATTAAAAAAAAAAAGACAGATGATGGCATCTTTTTGGATAAAGATTGGAACGTTGAAAAAAATTAAATAAATAAATACCGACTGATCAGATTTCAAAGACACAAAAACAAAATTGAAGCCTTAAAGGGATCAGGTTTTTTCTACCCCATCTGAGAGCAGCATGGTGTTGGGGCTGAGATTCTGTTTCTAGTGCTGTTTCGCTTCTTGCTGTAAGGCCTCTTTCACACGTCAGTGATTCTGGTACGTTTGTGCTTTTTTTTTAAACGTACCAGAATCACTGACATACGCAGACCCATTATAATGAATGGGTCTGCTCACACGTCAGTGATGTTTCACTGCACGTGTCTCCGTGCAGCGTACCCGCGTGTCCGTGATTGGCGCACGGAGACATGTCCATTTTTTTTCTGGCATCACTGATGTCCCATGGACCACGCAGAGGTGTGGTCTGTGAAACGCGTACCAGAAAAAAACGTGCTTTTAAAATTTAAAAATCATTTTAACTCACCCGGCTCCAGCGATGTCCTCTGCAGCCCGTGCAGCTTGCTGCTTCTGAGCCGGCTCATTATTGTCGCGCATATTCATGATGAACGACACAGCCGACCCGGAAGCAGCTGCTGCGGGGGTCAGCGCCGGTCGGATGCTGCACCGCGGGAGTGATTAGCACCATGGAGAGCGGGAGCGGGCACAGGTGAGTTAATCTTTAAGTGCAATCACGGGCCACGGAGAACGGAGCCCGGATTGCACTTAGACAACCCACGTGTGCCGTGATTCACGCCACATGGAGGGACATGTGCGTGTTTTACACGCCAGTGAAAAACATCAGTGTTCTTCACTGACGTGTGAAACGGGCCTTAGGCTGCTTTCACTACGTTTTTTTTTTTTTTAACATGCGTCATGAACTTTTTTGCTGTAAAAGTGGATCCTGCTTTTACCAAGAAACACGCATGCAAACGCATGTGTTATTTTGCAGGATCCTGTCACTTGATGTTTAGGGGCGGGCATTGGAGTCATGTGATCAGGAGTGAGGGGAACTGAACGTGACAGACTGGGAGCCGGCATCTGACAGCTGCGGAGGCTTGTAACCAAGGTAAAAATCGGGTAACTTGCCTGGATACCCGATATTTACCTTGGTTACGAGCGTCTGCACACGTAACCAAGGTAAACATCGGGTAACTAAGCGAAGCGCTTTGCTTGGTTACCCGATATTTACCTTGGTTATGAGTGTACGCAGCTTTCAGGCGGGGGAGAGAGAGAGGAGAGGGAGGTGGAGAGAGACTGATCACGCCAGGCTGGTTTCTGGGCATGCTCAGTAGAGCAAGCAGGATCATGTCTATCAGCATGCCAGCGTTCACATACGTTTGCGTGCAGTTTAGTCAGGATCCAGCAATTTGCAGTATTTGGACACCGCTCAAAAACGCTACAAGTAGCGTTTTTGAAAAAGTTAAAAAACTGCAAGTCACTGGATCCTCACTATAACGCACGCAAATCCATGTGAACGCATGTTGACGCGAGTCCATTGCAAATGCATTGAAATGAAAACGCATTTGCACTGGATCCGTTTTTGCGTTAAAAAAACGTTCAGGACGCATGTTTAAAAAACGTAGTGTGAAAGCAGCCTTACCTGTTCTCTAAATGCTGAACTCTGTGTAACCCCGCACACAGCACTGATTGGCAGCTTTCTGTGTACACTCTACAAGCTGCCAATCAGTGGTAGGGACAGGGTTATACAAAACGTCTCAATATGGAGGACTACATGGCAGTAGGTTTCCTCCTTCTCCAGTGATAATCTACTGCTGATAAAACAGTGATTTCATCAAAATTATGGCAATCAGCCCAGTAAGTGACAATTAATTTTGGGTTTCTATCTCTATTATGCTGCTCTCAGATTAAAGGGAACTTGCCACCAGGATTTCCCCTTATGAGCTGCGGCCACCACCAGTGAGCCCTTATATACAGCATTCCAGAATATAGTATATAAGAGCCCAGGCCGCTCTGTATAACATAAAAACAGCTTGTATTATACTCACCTAGGGGGCAGTTCCTTCCAATGGGTGTCGCTGCTCATGGGTCTGACGCCTCCTCTCTGCTGAGATCGCTGTCCTCTTTTTGAGCCCCCTATACAGTGTTTTTCCAAAAATAAGACCTCCCCCAAAAATAAGCCCTAGCAGGGATTTTCAGCATTTTCGGAGAAAGGCTTAAATATAAGCCCTCCTCCAAAAATAAGCCCTAGTCGCGGATCAATAATGAAGTGTCCGTGCAGCTAAAAAAGTTACAGATATTGCAGGACACTTCATTATACACAGCGACACCCGGCAATCACACTCACCAGATGCCGAGCAGCAGGACCTGCAGTGATCACACACCCGCACACATCAGCGCACACACACACACACCAGATCTCACACACAATCAAATCGCACACACAATCAGATCGCACACACAAACATCGGATCACACGCAAACATCAAATCACACACACACAAACATCGGATCGCATACACATCAGATCGCATACACACTCACCTCATCCAGCGACACCGATCTCTTCTTGCCGGGAGAATCCTTAGAGGCAGTGCAGTGCGACAAACAGGACCTGCGGCCGGACGTGACTTGCTTCATTCCCTGCTGCCGTAAGTGTGTGGTGTGTCTGTGATCTGCTGTGTGTGTCTGTGATCTGCTGTGTGTGTCTGTGATCGGCTGTGTGTGCCTGTGATCGGCTCTGTGTGTGCCTGTGATCGGCTCTGTGTGTGCCTGTGATCGGCTCTGTGTGTGCCTGTGATCGGCTCTGTGTGTGCCTGTGATCGGCTCTGTGTGTCTCTGATCTGCTGTGTGTGTCAGCGTGTCAGCTAGCAGCAGGGGAGAACGGCGTGCAGGACCGACCAGAGATCACAGGAGGACCTGGTAACCACGCAGACGTCCTGGTCTGATGAGTGAGTCTCCTGGGAAGTGGGGGGTCTGCTTTTTTGGGGGGTAAACTTACCCCCAACCGTGTTTCTCCAAGAATAAGACCTCCTCCAAAAATAAGCCCTAGTGCTTTTTTGGGGAGCAAAAATAATATAAGACAGTGTCTTATTTTTGGAAAAACACGGTAGATGGTGCATCCTATGTCATCCACACAGGCTGGCATTGCGGTCCTGCGCAGGCGCACTTCTCTTTGCCCTGCTGAGGGCAGATCAAAGCACTGTAGTGTGCAGGTGCAGGGAAAGGTCATAAGCCTACAGTACTTTGCTTTGCCCTCAGCAGGTAGATCAAAGTGCCCCGCAATGCCGACCTGTGTGGATGACCTAGGACGCGTAATCCACACGGGGCTCAGAAGGGAGTATAATGAAAGCTATTTTTTTATGTTATACAGAGCAGCCTGGGCACTTATACAGTATTCCAGAATATAGTATATAAGGGCACACTGGTGGTGGCTGCAGCTTATAAGATAAAAACCTGGGGACAGGTTCCCTTTAAGTGGCAATAACTACCGATGCGTGCCCATCTGGCTTTGGTAAAGTACGGCAGAATGTCAGCTGATTCTCTGACAATTTCAAGCTTGGGAATCCTTCCTTCCTGATAACTTGTGTAAAATCCGTTCAGGCTTTTCACAATAAGGCCATGTATTTGGCATCATAGCCTAACGAATGATCATAAAATCATTGTCATTCCCCTCCCCCATTTGTGTATTAACTGTCGTACTGTTTTACTTGGCAGAATACAATGGAAAAAAGTATTAAGCAAGAAGCTGCAAACAATTGTACAGTAATCTATAAAGCATTACCGAACATCTGTATGCAATTGTGTTTATTCCTTAAAGCAGTTCATGGTCTTGGTGGAAAGCGGTTGTTCTGCAGCGGTTTATGAAACTTTCTAACAGAATTGTAAAGAAAACTTGATAAATATCACAGAAAAATAATGTAATGTAGTAAATGAAGAAAGGTAACACTTTAATGCAGATTGATTACTTTTACGTTCTGACTAGAGATGGGCAGAATCTTGGAAGTTCGGATTTGGCCGGAGTTTGAATAAAAGTTTGCATCGGGACCCGAACTTGCCTCCGGACCCTATATAAGTCTATGGAGACCCGAATTTGTGTGCTGTAAAACAGTCGTAGTAAGGGCTAGGGGGCTGTGAAAGGAAGCGAAAATTGCCCTGCAAATAAATGTGGATAGGGAATAATAAGAAATAATGTGGGCTTCCGCCTATTTTTGATAACCAGCTTGGGTAAAGCAGATATCTGCGGGTTGCAGCCCTCGACTGTCAGCTTTATCTTGGCTGATTAGCAAACATGAATGGGATCCCATGTTGTGGTTTGTTTTGTTTTTTTTTGTTTTTTTTTTAATTCTCTTACGGAAAAATGCTAGAGTTTCCCATAGACATTCATTATACTCTGTAAAGAAGTCAAGTCCATCCAATCATCAAACTGATCATTACAAATACAGAGCACCCGAGCGTGGTAATGCTTGCTCATCACTAATTTCACATAGCTTATGGACATCTGTGGTTTGATTTCTTTAGCATTGTGGATTAGATGGGTTGTTACTGACATTTGGTGAGAAATTCATGTCAGTAACACCTTTAGAAATATATTAAAGAGATTGTCCAGTACTTGGGCAACCCCTTTTCATTCCCCTTGTTCGCCCCCGTAAAAATAAATACGCCTATACTCCAATCCAGTGCGGCCGCGATTCCAGTGATGTTTGAAGTCGCGTTCCTGGGTCCCACGTAACATTGATATTCTGTCCCCTCAACCAATCAGCGCCAGGCATCTGTCTCCCCGCCTTCGGACATATCAACAGGATGTGATAGCTGCTCTGACTTCCTGCTGAAATGGGGGAAAAGGAAGCTGGCACTGATTGTTCATGGGGTTCGCGTGTCTTAACAATGTCTGTGGGCCTCGGGAACGCAGCTTTAGACATCGCTGGAAACGCGGCCACATCAGATGCAAATAAGGCTAATTTCACATTGCTTTCTGATCTCCATTCGTTGGTCCCGTTGGGGCTTCTGTCTGATCCCCCTACAAAACGGGTTTTGGACGTGTGCTCTGATGGGGCCATTGATTATAATGTTGCAGACGGAGTCACCGTGTGCTCTGTCGTGCATCATTTTCAGGACTATATGCTTTTCAGAGGCGGACACCCAGATGTAGTAGACTTCGTCGGGGTGTCTCCTTCCAGTAAGCGTATACCCCGAACATGGTGCACGACAGAGCTATTTGTTGCGGGGTTGTCTGCGGTTTTCCAGTGTGGATTAAGTGTGTAATTTCTCCACGGTGCGTGTTTAATAAAGTTAGTTTTATTCACTGAAAACACAACAGTTTTGAACTCTCTTTGCTTTCTATTTGTGGGGAAAAAAACGCTGAATGAATTTCCAGGCTTGTAGTTTATAAAACGCTGCCGCTCTCAAATTCAGTCAGGGAAGAAAAGCGCCTGCATGAGATTTGTCATAGCTCTTGTTGGTACTGTAAAATACGGCTTGTTTTGCAAAAAAACAAACAAACACATCAATAAAAGTTGCAAAAAACTTCACATGTACATAGCCTAAAGGCCGCTTTACACGCAACGACATCGCTAACGAGATGTCGTTGGGGTCACAGAATTCGTGACGCACATCCGGCCTCGTTAGCGAGGTCGTTGCGTGTGAAACGCACGAACGACCATTAACGATCAAAATTACTTACCTGATCGTTGACACGTCGTTCTAATCCCAATTATCGTTGCTGCTGCAGGTACGATGTTGTTCGTCGTTCCTGAGGCAGCACACATCGCTATGTGTGACACCGCAGGAACGATGAACATCACCGTACCTGCGGCCGCCGGCAATGAGGAAGGAAGCAGGTGGGCGGGATGTTCGCCTGCTCATCTCCACCCCTCCGCTTCTATTGGGCGGCCGCTTAGTGACGGCGCTGTGACACCGTACAAACCGCCCTCTTAGAAGGAGGCGGTTCGCCGGCCAGAACGACGTCGCTAGGCAGGTAAATCCGTGTGACCGTTCTTAGCTATGTTATGCGCCACGGGCAGCGATTTTGCCCGTGACGCACAACCGACGGGGGCGGGTGCTTTCACCAGCGACATCGCTAGCGATGTCGCTGTGTGTAAAGTGCCCTTTAGATTTAGAGACGTTATTCACATGACAAGTTTGTAAATTACCGTATACTAAACAGAAAGTAGCAGAAAACCAAAAAGTAAGCTGGATTTAGTTTTATAAAACTATATAGCTGCTGGACTAAACTCACAGATGGAAAGTATTCAGTCTCCATATAAGATGTCAGAGTATCTGCACAGTCAGAACAGTAGAACTCCACCTTCTGTTTTCTTTTGGTTGTATAGACTCCATTAACTTTCTGTAAGCTCTTTACCATGTACTTGAGGTTCATTGTATTGTAATTGTACAGCACAATTGTCATTGTATTAATGCATTTTATGGAGGATACAACTAATTGATCACAACTCCTTTCATCTATGGGCCTACTGTTTAAAGAGGACTTGTTAGTTATGAGAAAAACATACAAAGTGACAATCAGGGCCCCATAAACAATAGATAGCTGTCGGACGACTGATGGTGCTGAATGTCAGGCTCCATACAGGAGCGCTTTCGCTGCTGAAATCTTATATTTTCCACGAGAAGAGTCTGGTAGCGGCTATCTCGCTGAGAACGAAAGGTTCAGCAGTGCGAAATCAGACATGGCGGATCTTTCTCTTCCCTGATATCTTCTGTCAGGGATGAGTTTGGTGACTCCTGTACACATTAGACTGATGGCCAAGGCCACCGATATTGGCAGGTTCAGACAACTTTAGTCTAATTTGTATGGGTACCTTAAGGCTGGAGCCAAACAAACACTACTGTGAGTGTATCGCATGACACTCAGCTACCACTCTGCTGGAGTGGTAGCAGTTCAAAAAAGGTCCGTGGAGCCTCTGTTAGGAGTCTTGACACGGAAAATAGCCAGATATTCCTCTGGGAAGGACCTAGCCAAGGATTGGCTCTTTTTAGGAGACCACCATATCCACCATATTAAGTGGCCCTTTTAGTCAATATCCAGCTCTTGACGAGTTTTAAAGATATGACAAGGGAAATAACAAGACCAGGTATCCATCCACAGACAGCTGTTTCGGGGTATTGCCCCTCATCAGTGTGGAGTAGGATTCTGGCCAGGTGGGAGCAAAGCCTAGTAGACCAGCAAGACAAAAGAATCACTGATCTCGGGGAGACCAACCAGAGAAAACCTTGCCAGCAGCCAGCGAAGGCACTCAACACCGTGAAATCCTAGGTGCATTGCCCCCTGGGAAGTATGCAAATCAAAAAAGGTCAGTGGAGCCTCTGTTAGGAGTCTCGACACGGAAAATAGCCAGTTATTCCTCCGGGAAGGACCTAGCCAAGGAGTGGCTCTTTTTAGGAGACCACCATAACCTGGCCAGAATCCTACTCCACACTGATGAGGGGCAATACCCCAAAAAGGGCCACTTAATATGGTGGTTAAGGTGGTCTCCTAAAAAGATCCACTCCTTGGCTATTTTCCGTGTTGAGACTCCTAACAGAGACTCCATGGACCTTTTTTCATTTGCATACTTCCCAGGGGGCAATGCACCTAGGACTTCACTGTGTTGAGAGCCTTTGCTGGCTGCCGGCAGTGTTTTCTCAGGCTGGTCTTCCTGAGATCAGTGATTGTTTTGTCTTGCCGGAGTGGAAGCAGTGTCATGCCACTGTGATGCGATCCCGCGATCGTATCACAGCCAGGCTGGTTTCACATCAGCGGTATGCTGCCGCAACGCCAGATCCGTTAGAAATGTGATGGTTCAGTACAGTTAAATGGAATCGTGGCAAGGTAAGGCTGTATGTGATCAAATGCGACCGCATGTTACCTTATCTTGTCGCGATTCCACTGTATTGAACTGTACCGCATTTCTGATGTATCCGGCATTGCGGCAGCATACCGCTGATGTGCGCACAGCCTTACTGAGAACAAAGGGCTCCACAGTCCAATATCAAACATGATGAAACCTTATCTCCCCTAACATCACCTGTCAGGAGAACCCCATAAACACTAGACTTTTACTCTGTTAGTATAATGTGTATGGAGGCATTTAGACTGCATTTAATCAGTCTGATTATGGTGATTAAATGATAACCAATCCATGACGTAAGCTGATTCTTGGTCGTTTAATAGTCTGATTAAACAGGATAACTGCTCTTCCATGCCAAACCCTTCTTTGCGTATAGACTGTCCTCGGCAGCATGTCTCCTGTTTGCACAGGAGGATGTGCTGCCAAGAAAATAGATTTGTACGCATCATAAATCAGTGATGTAGGAACTCTATCAGCCGCCGAACTCCTACTTCACTGACTTCATTTATGATGAGGGCTAAAGACACGCAGAAACACTGGCTCCTGTGATAAAACAAGTAGGGAAATGTGCTACCTAGAAATTCCAGCTGTGGTGTTTGTATTCTGTTATCACTAGTGATTTATGCTTCCTCTTCTGGACAGGAGCTGAGGTATGTGCCGACTATGAACTGGATCTTCTCTGTTATCAGACACAGCGAATAAGACGAACATAGCAGGGTCACATTTATAAGATTCTCAGCACAGGAACATTTTTTTTTTAGCACATCCAATTGTGGAAATGTTTTATTATTCCAAGATCTATTTGTTAAAATGTACTTTGTTCGTGGGAAAACCCCTTAAAGTCTTGATATTCTTGTGCTTACATGGAAAATGACTCCATTTACCATGTGGTGCTATTTGCAATGTTCTTGTGCTCTGAAGCATGGAATTGTTTAGTTACAGGCTTAGTTTAAAAGACCAAAAATAGCTCCACTGACTATAACAAAAAGCAGCGCATAGCCCATATAATCTAGATGTTTCCTTATATTCAGAATGTGGCATAGGTCTTGTGTGAAGGGGGCAATTAATGCACAGAACCCTCATTATAAAACCCTCATTAACCCTCATTATAAAAAAAAGTTCCGATTTTCATCCCATGACCCCAGTGCTGCAAAGCAACAGTGCTAACCACTGAGCCCACCCTGCTGCTATCAGTTCTGGCCATGGTGTGAGCTTCATCTGTTGGCATAACATGCGTGCTGTATGTGATGGGGCTGGCTCAGTTTAGACGCTAAGCCAGTCTACCCTCCTGTCACAAGTTTATGCAAAGGCAGATAAGCTCTGTTCACATATCGGTCTTTTCTGTTTTAGGAGCAGACAAATGGAATAAGTGATCAGTTGCATAAGTTATGCAATGAAAACCATAGATGTGCCATTGATTATTTTGGGGTCTTCTTGGTGTCCACTTTTTAGGGTAAGTTCACACAGTGCGTTTTTCGCGGCGTTTTTGCACGTGTTTCGGGTGCGTTTTTGCTCAGAAAACTGCATGACTTTGCTTCCCCAGCAAAGTCTGAGTTTTAATTTTTGCTGTCTGCACACAGCGTTTTTTTTTAGCTGCGTTTTTGTGGTGCCCAAAAAAATGCAGCATGTCAATTATTTTTGCGTTTTTCACTGCGTTTTCCACCCATTGAGTTCAATGAGATGTTCAAAAATGCAATGAAAACAGCAAATTGCAAATATAGCTGCATTTCAGTGCGTTTCTATGACTAAAAATGCAGCTATAAACGCAAGGGGTGGGTAGAAAAGTGACATGTACAGGAAGAGGATTCCTTCTGTCAGTAAACACAGAAGCGTGAATCCTCCCGGTACCGTCACCGCTTCTTCCACCTCCCGTCCTGTGCATGTCAGCTCCCGTGCGGCGCCATGTCTGGGCGGGAGGTGGAGGCAGCTGCAAAAACAAAAGTGAACAGTAGAAAAAAAAATGTCATACTCACCTGTCTGCAGACTCCCGGTGCCATGTTTGCTCCCAGCTCCTCTCCTGGTACCGCCGCTCCGGCTGTGTGCAGACGGCCGGGACATCTCCGATAGCTGCAGGACCTGGCGATGGATCACCTGATGCAGTCACGTGACGCATCAGCTGATCGTAACTCTCGCGGTGACGCCGGCGCCCGGCCGGCTTAACCTGTCAGCGGATGCCGTCAGGAGACTTCATCCCTGATTACTGGCAGCTCCTGCAGCGATCGGACGGGAACAAACTCCGCTCCAGGAGCTGCCGGTAATCAGCACATAAAAAGTTTTTTTTTTTTTTTTTGCACTGATGCATCAGCTGATTGTATAAACGGCTTTTATACAATCAGCTGATGTGTCATATAATTCACATCCTGGAACCTGACATCATCTGATCGCTTTGCCTTCCAGCAAACCGATCAGTTGATATTGGATCCGGATTGGACGGCGTGGGACCCTTGAACCAGGATTACTGCGGAGGGGGTTCTTTATTTCAAAAAAGATGGAGTCACGAATTGTGTTGTGCTTTATTTCTAATAAAAATATTTTTGTGTGTTTTGTGTTTTTTTTTTTAATCTTTACTAGAAATTCATGGTGGCCATGTCTAATATTGGCATGACACCATGAATTTCGGGCTTAGGGCCAGCTGATAATATACAGCTAGCCCTAACCCTATTATTACCCAGCGAGCCACCTGGCGTCAGGGCCGCTGGAAGAGTTTGATACAGCGCCAGAAGATGGCGCTTCTATGAAAGCACCATTTTCTGGGGTGGCTGCGGACTGCAATTCGCAGCGGGGGTGCCCAGAAAGCATGGGCACCCTGCACTGCGGATTCCAATCCCCAGCTGCCTAGTTGTACCTGGCTGGACTCAAATATTGGGCGAAGCCCACGTCATTTTTTTTTTTAATTATTTCATGAAATTCATGAAATGAAATAAAAAAAAAAAATGCTTCCCTATATTTTTGGTTCCCAACCGGGTACAAATAGGCAGCTGGGGGTTGGGGGCAGCCCGTACCTGCCTGCTGTACCCGGCTAGCATACAAAAATATGGCGAAGCCCACGTCATTTTTTTTTTTGTTTGGGGGGGCAAAGAAATCCTGCATACAGTCCTGGAAGGAGGATGCTGAGCCTTGTAGTTCGACAGCTGCTGTCTGCTCTCCTGCATACACTATTGGCTGGAGGATGCTGAGCCTTGTAGTTTGACAGCTGCTGTCTGCTCTCCTGCATACACTATTGGATGGAGTATGCTGAGCCTTGTAGTTCTGCAGCTGTCTGCTCTCCTGCATACACTAGTGGAGAATGAAGAACATATTGAAGAAGGAAATGACATCAGACCTTTTTTTTTTTTTATTCACTGATAAAAAACGCATAAAGACGCAGTGAGCAAAAATGCAGCAAAAAAATGCACCAAATCGCGGCAAAACGTGCACGTTTTTTGCCACGTTTTTTTTACGCGGGTGCGTTTTTGTGCGTTTTTTTGCCGCAAAAAACGCACAAAAACGCAGCGTCAAAACGCAGTGTGTGAACCTACCCGGCTAGCATACAAAAATATGGCGAAGCCCACGTCATTTTTTTTTTTTTTTGTTTGGGGGGGCAAAGAAATCCTGCATACAGTCCTGGAAGGAGGATTCTGAGCCTTGTAGTTCGACAGCTGCTGTCTGCTCTCCTGCATACACTATTGGATGGAGGATGCTGAGCCTTGTAGTTCGGTAGCTGCTGTCTGCACTCCTGCATCCACTAGTTGATGGAGGATGCTGAGCCTTGTAGGTCTGCTCCCCCGACTCTCCCTCCAGCATACAGTCCTGGATGGAGCATGCTGAGCCTTGTAGTTCTGCAGCTGTCTGCTCTCCTGCATACACTAGTGGAGAATGAAGAACATTATGGAAGAAGGAAATTACATCAGACCTTTTTTTTTTTTTTTTTTCAACAATCTAATGGCAATGTTCACTGATAGCAAAACGCAGCCAAAAACGCACCAAAATGCGGTAATAACGCATGCGTTTTTTCACATGTTTTTAAAGACGCTGTGTTTCTGTGCATTTTTAGCGCTAAAAAACGCACAAAAACGCAGCGTCAAAAAAAACGCAGTGTGTACATAGCCTTAGAATATTTTTTTTTTTTTAACAGATCCCATGATAAGCAATTTGCATAAGACTACATTTTCATGAGTGAATAAAAGGATTTGTCAGATTTTTCATCTGTATGCAATCTGTACAGCATTCACATTTATAAATCAGCGGTTAATAAAATTTACAAAGAGATTACTTTCCAGCAAATACACCACCATGATAAACCCAATTACACCACAATTTATATCAGTGACATGGTGTGTGACATAGTAGGACCATGGAAAAATCGCCAGACAACAACATACACAAGAAAAGAAGCGATCAGACTTCCAGTACCAATAATAAATATTTATTGTGAGCATATACGTAAGGCACAGTGACAAGCATACAAAAGGGTGCTCAATCCGGTGAAACCATAGATGGATTATTGGGAAGGAAAAAAGGAAGGATAATAAAAACCCCCAATCTATATCACGATGGTTACTGAGAACCTAATATGGTAGTTTATACTCCAGGAGTGCTTAATGGACAAACCTCTATATCACAATGGTTACTATGAACCTAATATGCCGGTTAATACTCCAGGAGTATTCCATGATCAAACCTCCCATGTGAGATATTGCCACAGATGGACACAATGGTAGTATGAAAGTGTAGTATTAACTTACCAGGGAATATCTCACGGGTCACACCGGATGGCACCCCACCCGACGAACGTCCGTTTCGGCGGATGCCTACGTCAGGGGTGGTGTCATGCCAGGAATTGTGCGTGTGTTAAAAAGGCCCGCCAACCAATCGGATGTGCCGTGTATCTCTGTGACGCAGGCGAGCCAAGAGCAGCTGATCATCCACTTCCGCCGCCGCGTCAAGGGCTAAGCTCCGCCCACCAGATCAAGGAACGTCACATGATCGGACAGGTAGAGCCGCCCCTGGAGACACGACCGAGGAAGGGAGGAACATGACAGCGCTGGGCGCGCATGCGTCTGAGTAATCACAGCGATACTTAGTGGATCTAGCATGTAAACAGCAATCAATATATACGCAGTACAATTGTATTCAATAATAATATTAAGCATAACATAAGAGTATTGTTATAGGCCTAGAACAATATTAGTGACAACTGTCACTAATGTCACAACCTCTTGAAAAGATATTAATAATATATTATATCACAATACATAAAGATCACAATAGTACAACGCTGTATGGTCCATATAGCAGAGATTTTATGCCGATGGAAGAGATGGAAGTTGCATATCATATAGGCAATAAATTGGAAGTCCATGAAGATAAATTCCAGGTCGGGCAAAAAACTAAAATAATAATGAGAATTGAAAAAAGTTAAAAACACATAAAAAAGAGACATGACGTAGAAAGTGATCATAAAAAAGCAGAGAAGCCACTATTTTCGTTTAAACCCATAGGTTGTAGGGTTTTTAAAAGCCAAATCCACTTGGCCTCAAGGCGCGCCAAATTAATACCAACTCTCCCTCCTCTAATGTTAGTCTCAATGGAATCAATGCCGCGAAATCTCCAGTCTTAAAACGTTGCCCAAACATTTTAAGTTACATCATCAGTCTGATGGGACTCTTTTGAGATTTCGCGGCATTGATTCCATTGAGACTAACATTAGAGGAGGGAGAGCTGGTATTAATTTGGCGCGCCTTGAGGCCAAGTGGATTTGGCTTTTAAAAACCCTTTTCAAGAGGTTGTGACATTAGTGACAGTTGTCACTAATATTGTTCTAGGCCTATAACAATACTCTTATGTTATGCTTAATATTATTATTGAATACAATTGTACTGCGTATATATTGATTGCTGTTTACATGCTAGATCCACTAAGTATCGCTGTGATTACTCAGACGCATGCGCGCCCAGCGCTGTCATGTTCCTCCCTTCCTCGGTCGTGTCTCCAGGGGCGGCTCTACCTGTCCGATCATGTGACGTTCCTTGATCTGGTGGGCGGAGCTTAGCCCTTGACGCGGCGGCGGAAGTGGATGATCAGCTGCTCTTGGCTCGCCTGCGTCACAGAGATACACGGCACATCCGATTGGTTGGCGGGCCTTTTTAACACACGCACAATTCCTGGCATGACACCACCCCTGACGTAGGCATCCGCCGAAACGGACGTTCGTCGGGTGGGGTGCCATCCGGTGTGACCCGTGAGATATTCCCTGGTAAGTTAATACTACACTTTCATACTACCATTGTGTCCATCTGTGGCAATATCTCACATGGGAGGTTTGATCATGGAATACTCCTGGAGTATTAACCGGCATATTAGGTTCATAGTAACCATTGTGATATAGAGGTTTGTCCATTAAGCACTCCTGGAGTATAAACTACCATATTAGGTTCTCAGTAACCATCGTGATATAGATTGGGGGTTTTTATTATCCTTCCTTTTTTCCTTCCCAATAATCCATCTATGGTTTCACCGGATTGAGCACCCTTTTGTATGCTTGTCACTGTGCCTTACGTAAATGCTCACAATAAATATTTATTATTTGAAATAAAATTTACAAGACTAAATACTATGAAACTAATGGCAATATAATGACATTATAATTAATGTCATCTGAACAGCGCAATTGAAGTATATTGGTCCAAGTTCTGTCTGTTTCTCCACAGAAGCACTTGGACGGAAAATAGTCGTTCGATTGTAGCATAACTGATACAATGGTTTATTAACAGTTTATTCAGATTTTGTTACTAAACCGGGAAAGACTAACTGAAATTTCTACATCCTGCGGTCACGGCAGGAATGGACAGTCCGGCACAGAAGAGGCACCTACCATTGGATTGAGTTACCTATTGTCCCCCGTTTAAAGAGCTCCTACTTGTCCAGTCTATGATGACAGATTTTATATCTAGAAGGTATTTCAGCTGGTGACACAATGCAGAAGAGATCCTGCCAGTGCTAATCTGTCAGCGGTTGAAGAATGGCTGTCCTGTTCTCTAGATTAGTATACCTATGTCTTACAGGTTGTCCTTGGCTCTAATATTAACAAAATCTGATCTCACTCCAACAGGGCAGCCCTGGAGGACGTAGAAGGAGATGTATCCGAACTTGAGCAGAAGCTTGACAAGGTAAATTGTACTTTATTTTACTAGAATGTCATACTTCCAGACATGAAGGAAAACCGTTCTCAGTATAATCCAGCTGAAATCTTCTTTCTTTGTATGCAGTTAGATCCCATTTTGCCAGGTATTCCTATTTCTATAGTTGTTTGTACTTTTTAATATTGGTTATATTGACATGTCAGAAGTTTTGATCCCTTGGTGTCTGGCAGGCGCTCCATCAATCACTAAAAGGAAGCGACAGAAACCGTCAAATTATCACTCGGCAAGTTCAGCTCTGATCAGATCTGTCTAGCTTTTATCACAGAGTCTACAGACTCATAGACTTGTATAACCACTCTGAAGAGGAACCTTTTTATTCCAACATGTCTGCCCACTGAAAAGGATGGGCAAGGATGGTTCTCTCTATAACTGACTGCCATTCAGATGGCAATCCCTTAATAATGGACCCAGGGAGGTGCAAGACAGACACCTCCCCTCCCCCAAAACTCACCACCCAGACTGGCAACTCTCCTCTGTACTCAGCGCTGCTCTTCCTTCCGGCTAATGATTGATTGAAATGCTTATACTTTTCTGTTGCTGGATATTAATGCCAAGAAACTAAGAATACGTGCCCACAATCAGGACCCGCTGTGTCCTGGGGTCCTGACTTGGGGGACCACGAGTCTCCTCCGCAGGAGAACACAGGAGACCACAGCTGCTCCTGCCCACAATCAGTGTTCGTGGCGCTGCAGTCTCGCTTGTGTTCTCCCTACGGAGGACGCTTGTGACTCCACAGCAAAGCATTGACATACTGCAGCTCGGAAAGCCGCACCGCAGGTCAGTTTACACTGCAGACCATACACGCACAGTAGGCATGACATTTCTATAAATCTCATCCACTATGCTTGTACTGTACAACGCAGCATTTTGGACACAACAAAAACAAGCTGCATCCAGAACACTGCAAATACTGATCGTGGGCACATACCCTAAGGCCTAAGGGGTACTTCACACACAGCGAGATCGCTACTGAGATCTCTGCTGAGTCACGTTTTTTGTGACCTCATTAGCGATCTCGCTGTGTGTGACACTGAGCAGCGATCTGGCCCCTGCTGTGAGATCACTGCTCGTTACACACAGTGCTGGTTCGTTTTTTTATTGTTGCTTTCCCGCTGATAAGCACACATCGCTGTGTGTGACAGCGAGAGAGCAACAATCCTGAATGTGAAGGGAGCAGGAGCCGGCGTCTGAAAGCCTGCGGTAAGCTGTAACCAAGGTAAACATCGGGTAACCAAGGTGGTTATCCGATATTTACCTTCGTTACCAGCCTCCTCAGCTCTCACGCTGCCAGTGCCGGCTCATGCTCCCTGCACACGCTAAGTTAAGCGGTGTGAGCTGGTAACTAAGGTAAACATCGGGTAACCATACCCGATGTTTACCTTAGTTACCAGTGTCCGCAGCTTCCAGACGCCGGCTCCGTGCAAGCGCAGCGTCGCTTGCACGTCGCTGCTGGCTGGGGGCTGGTCACTGGTCGCTGGTGAGATCTGCCTGTTTGACAGTTCACCAGCGACCATGTAGCGATGCAGCAGCGATCCTGACCAGGTCAGATCGCTGGTCGGATCGCTGCTGCATCGCTAAAGTGTGAAGGTACCCTAAGCCACACTGCAAGAAAATCGGTGCGAGTGGTGCGATAAAACATCACATTCTACTCGGACCAATATTACCCTATGTGTCAGCGCACATGAGCGATTATTTTCTCAGCCCTAATCGGACCAAGAAAACAATCGCAGTATGCTGCGATTGTAAGGCGAGACTTTTTTTTTTTTTTCTCTCTCTCGCACCCAGTCAAGTGAATGGGGCGAGAGAAAAATCGCACTGCACTCGCGGTACACTGGTGTACCGCGCGTGCAGAGCGAGAATCGCAATAGCCGGCTACAGAGGAGAGAGGGAGATAAATCCCTCCCTCTCCTCAGCACCGGCCCCGCCCCTCCTCAGTGCCGGCCCGCCCCCGCAGCTGAGGTCCGCACGTACAGTCGGACCTCAGATGCAGGGATACTAGCATGACACTCGGCTCCTGCTGTGCTGCCAGCGCGAGCCGAGTGTCATGCAAGCATCGCAGTAGTGCCCCGTGTGGCCCCGGCCTAACAGTAAAGATTCAGCACTAAGTATGGTGGAGCAGCATCGGTCCAGAATGCGAGCATCTTCTTCCTCTTCTTTTTTTAATTTCTTCCTGGGTTAATTAATAAAGGGTTCTAGTAGGAGACAGACTCCTAATTAGACTTTTGAGAGGCTAGATGGCTAACCGAAACAGGAAGCAGAAAGCAGCCTGAACTTAGGGGTACTTCTCACATAGTGAGATCGCTGCTGAGTCACGGTTTTTGTGACGCACCAGTGACCTCATTAGCGATCTCGCTGTGTGTGACATTGAGCAGCGATCTGGCCCCTGCTGTGAAATCGCTGCTCGTTGCACACAGTGCTGGTTCATTTTTTGGACGTTGCTCTCCCGTTGTGAAGCACACATCGCTGTTTTGACAGCGAGAGAGCAGTGATCTGAATGTGCAGGGAGGAGGGAGCCGGCTTCTGACGGCCTGCGGTAAGCTGTAACCAAGGTAAATATCGGGTAACCAAGCGAAGTGCTTTGCTTGGTTACCCGATATTTACCTTGGTTACTATCATACGCCACTGTCAGGCTGCCAGTGCCGGCTCCCTGCACACGTAGCCAGAGTACACATCGGGTAAATTAAGCAAAGTGGTTTGCTTATTAACCCGATGTGTACTCTGGCTAGGAGTGCAGGGAGCCAGCGCTAAGCGGTGTGTGCTGGTAACCAAGGTAAATATCGGGTAACCAAGCAAAGTGCTTTGCTTTGTTACCCGATATTTACCTTGGTTACCAAGCGCAGCATCGCTTTCACGCATAGTTGGTCACTGGTCACTGGTGAGATCTGCCTGATTAACAGCTCACCAGCGATCATGTAGCGAGGCACCAGCGATCCTGACCAGGTCAGATCGCTGGTGGGATCGCTGGAGCGTCACTAAAGTGTGACGGTACCCTTAGAAGAAAAATATTTAGGCCTTATCTGCTACGGCTATGGCCTTCAATGCAAACCAACAATATGTGAGAAAATATATAATATATATATAATTGTATATCGGTCCTGATTGAGGAGGGAACACATAGTGTATCTGTGACTTTGTATGATAATGTTGCGATGTGGTGCATTGGCCAGCACTGCAGATAGCGGTTGGCTGCTCTCTATGCGTTTCGGAGCCAAAACCCAATCACACTCGCTGCTCAAAATGCCTTTTCCAGTTTTGAATAATAAGTAGAATATAAGTGCTGACCGAGCGGAGTCTGTTATCTGCACTGATAAACATTGTGCTCTCTTCCTCCAGCTGGTGAAGCTCTGCATTGGAATGATCGATACAGGAAAAGCTTTTTGTGCTGCCAACAAGCAATTTATGAATGGAATCCGGGACCTGGCCCAATTTTCTAGCAAAGATGAAGTGATTGAAGTAAGCAGCATCTGCTCATAAGAGCGGCTTCATAGAACTATGTCCTTCACACACTGTGCAGACCGATAACTCCTCCAACAGCAGGTGCTGTGTGATAACCAGGACAGTGTCTTATTGTACCAGAAGGTATTTGTGTAGTCTCAGGCTTCTCATACACATCAGCTACCTGGTAGTTTGAAAACCCTTTCAGGCTGTTCACACTTTGCGTTTTTGCATGGTTTTTTAAAAAAGTTTTTATTTTTTTCTCGGTACACCTTTTGCAGATCAGAGTAATTGATTTTATATATTTTGATAGCTCAGGATTTCTGAACACAGCAATACCAATTATGTGTATTTTTTTTTAATTGTTTTTTTTTTCAATGGAGCAAAAGGGGTGATTTGAACCATTTAGTTTTTTGGTTTTCTTTTAAAGTTTATTTTTGTAATTAATTTTACTAGTCCCCACTGGGGGACTTTATGCCTGAGCTGTCTGATCACTTCTGCTGATCAGAGCGTTGTTTCAGTTCTGGTCTGATCAACAGAAATGCTCATCTCCTGGGAGTGCTGGTAGAGTGCGTCATGGCAGCAACAGGGGTCATTAGCTGCCCCCACGCTGTCATTTCAACCCATTGGCACCCCGCGATCACATCCCCCATTGGCAGCCCCTTGAATAGCGAGATCCCCACCGGTGCGTGTTAGACTTCGCTGTTAGAGTTTGACAATGTGATCAAAGGGGTTAACAGGCGCAGGTGGAACGGAGATCCACCTGCACCTGTTAGCTGCACATGTCTGCTGATCAGATCAGCAGACCTATTCGGGGAATAATGCGGGTT
Organism: Anomaloglossus baeobatrachus; assembly: GCF_048569485.1. Lineage (NCBI taxonomy): Eukaryota > Metazoa > Chordata > Amphibia > Anura > Aromobatidae > Anomaloglossus > Anomaloglossus baeobatrachus. The sequence continues at coordinate 462,683,457 of NC_134355.1, read as the reverse complement.
CGCCACGAACAAGGACGTATATATACATCCTTGGTCATGAAGGTCGTGAAACTAACTTTATGTAAACATGTACTGTAGACAAATGAAACATCAAAAACGCAGCAAAAAACCCCCAAAAACAAACAGGCTCTGCAGCGAGCATGAGCCAAGTGTCATGCAACTGTGACTTGATCTTTGCAATTGGGACACAGCTGCGGAGGAGAGGGATGGGTTAATCTCCCCATTTCCTCCATTGCCAGCATGTGCATATCTCACTGCACTTGAATGACATCCGAGTGCAGTGCGATGTTTCTCTCGCACCCATAGACGTCTATGGGTGCGAGTGACACAGCTCTCGCAGATAATTGCAGCATGCTGCGTTTTTTGGGTTTTTTTTTCCCCTCAGTCCGTTTAGGGCTGTGGAATAACACACAGATCTGAGCTGCAGCATTGTTTTACATGGGGCTGAGTGCAATGCTGCGCCGGCTAAACCCAGGACCTTTATCCTCAAGGCATTCTTTACCAAATGCTTTAATTCACTCAACTTCCATATACCAGGCACCCATCTTTAAGAGACTCTTGACGAAGACCCAGGTGGGGGTCGAAACGTCGAATAACTTCAGTCGCTTCAATAAATTAGATTTTTTTTGCATTACGATCATTGAGTGCAGGGAAATTATTCTTTATCTTGAATTGGACCTATTTTTTCACTTGCACCACTTTTCTTCTGTCTGAGTGCAGACCATGTTTTTGAACTATACAAATACAAGAAATGCAGAAATCTGTTATTTAACAACGGACAAAAAGTTGTGTTTGCACATTTGCTACCGGATCTCTACAGGAGCCGTTCTAACGCATGATTACAGAACATGTGAACTCAGCCATAGGCTAGCATCCTACTGGCATACGACTCACATGAGTGCAATGTGAGGAAATATCACATTGCACTAAGCCCCATATAAGACAATGTTGTAGCTCACATCTGCGACTTTTTTTCTCAGCCATAATCAGACTGAGGAAAAAAATCGCAGCATGCTGCAAATTGTTTGTGAATTTCTCATCATTCGCACCCATACAAGTCTATGGGTGTGAGTGAAACATTGGACTGCACTCGAATGACATCAAAGTGCAGTACGTACAGGCTGACAATGGAGGAGATGGAGAGATTAATCCCTTCCTCTCCTCTGCAGCTGTGATCAGATCGCACATACAGTGAAGGAAATAATTATTGATCCCTTGCTGATTTTGTAAGTTTGTCCACTGACAAAGACATGAACAGTTTTATAATTTTAAGGGTAGGTTAATTTTAACAGTAAGAGAATATCCAAATTAAAATCCAGAAAATCACATTGTATAAATTATGTAAATGTATTTGCATTTTGCAGAGAGAAATAAGTATTTGATCCCTCTGGCAAAGAAGACTTAATATTAATGGCAAAACCCTTGTTGGCATGCAAAGCAGTCAGATGTTGTTTTTGTAGTTGATGATGAGGTTTGCGCACATGTCAGGAGGAATTTGCAGATGATCTCTAAATTATTAAAATTTTGAGGCTGTCGCTCAGCAGCTTCAGCTCCTTCCATAAATTTTCTATGGGTTTAAAGTCTGGAGACTGGCTAGGCCACTCCATGACCTTAACCCCTTAACGACTGCAGGCAGTAAAATTACGTCCCAGCGGTCAATGTTAATCCCAACAGTCTGTGGCGGGCAGCCGGGGGGATCTGCACATATGTACATCTGACATTTGCCTAGCCAGGCACAAGCAGATCTGCGATCTGCCTGTACCTGTTAACCCCTTAAATGGCGCTGTCAAAATGTGACAGCGCCATTATAATCACGGTTGTGGTTAAAGTTTACTCACCCTCTGCCACCGGAAGTCACGTGATGTGATCACGTGGAACCTATGGTTGTCATGGTAGCACAGGATCATGTGATGATTCCTGTAGCTCAGATGACTCACATCCTGTTTCACCCATGCGAGAGATGTGTGAGACAGGAGATGAGCATATCTGTGATCAGCAGATATGGAAGAGCGATTAGACTGCTGATCCTTATAGCTTCATAGGGGGACTAGTAAAATAAAAAAAAATAAAAAAAAATTTTGAAAATCAGAAAAAAAACAACAAAACACCTAAAAGTTCAAATCATCCCCCGTTCGCCCCATTGAAAAGTGAAGGGTTAAAAAAATAAAAAATATACCTACATTTGGTATTGCCGCGTTCAGAAATGCCCGCTCTATCAAAATATAAAATCAAGTAATCTGGTCGGTTAACAGCGCAGCAGCAAAAAAAATTCTAAATGCCCAAATTATATTTTTGTTTTTTTTTTTTTTTTGGTGATGGCAAATTTTGCGCAAAATGCAATAACAGGTGGTCAAAACACAGCATCTGCTCAAAAATGGTACCATTAAAAATGTCAGTTCAAGACGCAAAAAATAAGCAGTCACTGAGTCCCAGATCCCAAAAAATGAAACCGCTATGGGTTGCATAAAATGGCGTAAAATGTGCGCCACTTTTTTTGTACAAACTTTTGAATTTTTCAATCCCATAGATAAAAGTAAACCTATTCATGTTTGGTGTCTACAAACTTGCACCGACCTTAAGGTCCAGTCACACTAAGCAACTTACCAGCGATCCCAACAATGATAGGGATCGCTGGTAAGTTGCTAGGAGGTTGCTGGTGAGATGTCACACTGCGACGCTCCAGCGATCCCACCAGCAACCTGACCTGGCAGGGATCGCTGGAGCGTCGCTACACGAGTTGCTGGTGAGCTCACCAGCAACCAGTGACCAGCCCCCAGCGCCGCGTGGAAGATGCTGCGCTTGGTAACTAAGGTATATATCGGGTAACCAACCCGATATTTACCTTGGTTACCAGCGCACGCAGCTACACGTGCAGAGAGCAGGGAGCAGCGCACACTGAGCGCTGGCTCCCTGCTCTCCTAGTTACAGCACACATCGGGTTAATTACCCGATGTGTGCTGCAGCTACATGTGCACAGAGCAGGGAGCAGCGCACACCACTTAGCACTGGCTCCTTGCTCTCCTAGTTACAGCACACATCGGGTTAATTACCCGATGTGTGCTGCAGCTACATGTGTACAGAGCAGGGAGCAGCGCACACCGCTTAGCGCTGGTTCCTTGCTCTCCTAGTTACAGCACACATCGGGTTAATTACCCGATGTGTACTGCAGCTAAATGTGCACAGAGCAGGGAGCAGCGCACAATGCTTAGCGCTGGCTCCCTGCTCTCCTAGCTACAGCACACATCGGGTTAATTAACCCGATGTGTCCTGCAGCTACATGTGCACAGAGCAGGAGCCGGCACTGACAGTAAGAGCGGCGGAGGCTGGTAACAAAGGTAAATATCGGGTAACCAAGGACAGGGCTTCTTGGTTACCCGATGTTTACATTGGTTACCAGCCTCCGCAGAAGCCGGCTCCTGCTGCCTGCACATTTAGTTGTTGCTGTCTGGCTGTCACACACAGCGATCTGTGCTTCACAGCGGGACAGCAACAACTAAAAAATGGCCCTGGACATTCAGCAACAACCAACGACCTCACAGCAGGGGCCAGGTTGTTGCTGGATGTCACACACAGCGACATCACTAGCAACATCGCTGCTACGTCACAAAAGTTGTTCGTTGCTAGCGATGTTGCTAGCGATGTTGCTAGCGATGTTGCTTAGTGTGACGGGGCCTTTAGGCATCACATAGATACATCAGTTTTACCATATAGTGAGCACAGTGAATAAAAGATCTCAAACATTCGTGCAATTGCACTTTTTTTTTGCAATTTTTCCGCATTTGTAAGATTTTTTTTTTTTGCCTTTTTTCAGTACACTATATGGTAAAACTAATAGTTTAATTTAAAAGTACAGCTCGTTCCACAAAAAAACAGGCCCTCACATGGCTATATTGAAAAAAGTTACGGTTCTCGGAAGAAAAATGGCGAAAAAAAAAGCGGAAAGCGCAAAATCGGCTGATCGTGAAGGGGTTTATGTGCTTCTTTTTGAGCCACTCCTTTGTTACCTTGGCTATATGTTTTGGGTCGTCGTCATGCTGGAAGACCCAGCCACGACCCATTTTTAATGTCCTGGCGGAGAGGAGGTTATCACTCAGGATTTTACGGTATATGGCTCCATCCATTGTCCCATTGATGTGGTGAAGTAGACCTGTGTCCTTAGCAGAGAAACACTCCCAAAACATAATATTTCCACCTCCATGCTTGACAGTGGGGACAGTGTTCTTGGGGTCATAGGCAGCATTTCTCCTCCTCCAAACACTGCGGGTTGAGTTAAGGTCAAAGAGCTCAATTTTTGTCTCTTCTGACCACCTTCTGCCAATCACTCTTAGAATCATCCAGGTGTTCAATGGCAAACTTCAGATGAGCCTGCACATTTGCCTTCTTCAGCAGTGGGACTTTGCCTCAGCAGAATTTTAAGCCATTACGGCGTAATGTGTTACCAATGGTTTTCTTATGACAGTAGTCCCAGCTGCCTTGAGATCATTAACAAGTTCCCCCCGTGTAGTTTTAGGCTGATCTCTCACATTCCTCATGATCCAGGATGCCCCACGAGGGGAGATTTTGCATGGTGCCCCAGATAGCTGTCGATTGACATTCATTTTTTATTTCTTAATTTTCTTGTTATTGCTCCAATGTTGTCTCCTTCTCACCCAGCATCTTACTTATGGTTTTGTAGCGCATCCAGCCTTGTGCAGGTCTATGATCTTGTCCATGACATCCTTACAAGGCTCTTTGGTCTTGCCCATGTTGTAGAGGTTATAGTCTGACTGATTCATTGAGTCTGTGGACAGGAGTCTTTTATACGGGTGATAAATTAAGACAGCTGTCTAATGCAGGTAACGAGTTGATTAAGAGTGTCCAAGTGGTGTGTAGGAGCCAGAACTGTTAATGGTTGGTAGGGGATCAAATACTTATTTCTCTCTGCAGAATGCAAATAAATGTACACAATGTGATTTCTGTATTTAATTTTAGATATTCTATCACTCACTGTTAAAATTATCCTACCCCTAAAATTATAGACTGGTCATGTCTTTGTCAGTGGACAAACTTACAAAATCAGCAAGGGATCAAATACTTATTTCCTTCACTGTACCTATGTTTTGGGCAGCACTTCAGGTCAGCCACATTCACAACAAAAGCTGAGAATCAGGTAAGGTGTATGTCTGTATATGGTGTATGTAGGTAAGGTGTATGTCTATATAAGGTGTGTGTATGTATATGTGTATATATAATAAAAAAATATGCCATGCGAAATTATTCGGCTCCCTTGAATTTTTCAACCTTTTCCGTCATTTCAGGCTTCAAACATAAAAACAAAAAATGTAATGTTATGGTGAAGAATCAACAACAAGTGGGACACAATTGTGAAGTTGAATGAAATGTATTGCTTATTTTAAACTTTTTTAAAAAAATAAATAACTGAAAATTGG